>NC_053024.1:609983153-610308730 GCF_003073215.2 Triticum urartu
GTCCTTGCCTTTTTGCTTGTAGTATATTAGCAGCGGAAAGTAAAGCATGCAACTTGCAAGAATGTAAAGGGAAGGGTTTGGAGAATTCAAACGCAATTGGAGACACGGATGTTTTTCCCGTGGTTCGGATAGGTGGTTCTATCTTACATCCACGTTGATGGAGACTTCAACCCACGAAGGGTAACGGTTGCGCGAGTCCACGGAGGGCTCCACCCACGAAGGGTCCACGAAGTAGCAACCTTGTCTATCCCACCATGGCCATCGCCCACGAAGGACTTGCCTCACTAGTGGTAGATCTTCACGAAGTAGGCGATCTCCTTTCCCTTACAAACTCCTTGGTTCAACTCCACAATCTTGTTGGAGGCTCCCAAGTGACACATAGCCAATCTAGGAGACACCACTCTCCAAGAAGTAACAAATGGTGTGTTGATGATGAACTCCTTGCTCTTGTGCTTCAAATGATAGTCTCCCCAACACTCAACTCTCTCTCATAGGATTTGGATCTGGTGGAAAGAAGGTTTGAGTGGAAAGCAACTTGGGGAAGGCTAGAGATCAAGATTCATATGGTAGGAATGGAATATCTTGGTCTCAACACATGAGTAGGTGGTTCTCTCTCAGAACATATGAGTTGGAAGTGTATATGTGTTCTGATGGCTCTCTCCACGAATGAAGAGGAGGTGGAGGGGTATATATAGCCTCCACACAAAATCCAACCGTTACACACAATTTACCAATCTCGGTGGGACCGAATCAACAAACTCGGTCGGACCGAAAAGGTAAACCTAGTGACCGTTAGAGATTTTCGGTGGGACTGACATGCAACTCGGTAGGACCGATTTTGTTAGGGTTTGGGCATAACGTAATCTCGGTGAGACCGATTACACAAACTCGGTGAGACCGACTTTGGTAATTAGCTAACCAGAGAGTTGGTCAGGCAAACTCGGTGGGACCGATTTGCTCTTTCGGTGAGACCGAAAATTTATAAAAAGGAAACAGAGAGTTTACATTGCAATCTCGATGGGACCGATTCGCTCTTTCGGTGAGACCGAAAAGTTACGAAAGGGAAACAGAGAGTTTGCAATCCCATCTCAGTGATACCGAGATCCTTATCGGTAGAACCGAATTGCTAGGGTTTGGCAGTGGCTTATGACCTGTGAAACTCGGTGGCGCCGGATAGAAAGAATCGGTAGGACTGAGTTTGGCTTAGGGTTTAGGTCATATGTGGATATGGGGAAGTAGTTGAGGGTTTTGGAGCATATCACTAAGCACATGAAGCAAGAGGCTCATTAAGCAACACCTCATCCCTCCTTGATAGTATTGGCTTTTCCTAAATAATCAATGTGATCTTGGATCACTAAAATATAAAATGAAGAGTCTTGAGCTTTTGAGCTTGAGCCAATCCTTTGTCCTTAGCATTTTGAGGGTTCCACTTTCACATCCATGCCATGCTAATCATTGAGCTTTCCTGAAATAATCATCTTGGAATAGCATTAGCTCAATGAGCTATATGTTGTTATGAATTACCAAAACCACCTAGGGATAGTTGCACTTTCACTGGCCTACTGGAACGTGAGAGGGGACAAGTGCAGTTTGTCTCTATGGCATGGATACCTACCTACATCGCTCGACTATCGGTGTGTGTGTGGGGGGGGGGCAGATACATAACTATAGTGATACAATGACTGGTATATGTGTGGAGGAGGAGATAGACCTACCTTACGTATTGAGGGAGATCGATAGACATCGATGCATATGTGTAGGAGAGGAATAAGGTTGGGAGAGAGACACAACTAGAGATGTCGGAGGGGTTGGTGGTGGACTCGCAAATGGTGGGAGAGGCCTACTAGACAAACGGAGGGCACACCTGCAATATCAATAAGAGAGGGGATGCCTGCCTATCTATGCACATGCGCGTGAGAGACGGGTCAGGAGGCATGCACGAATGATGAGGGGGACGATATGGCTATGGTAAGCGGGCGTAACTAAATAGGTAGATCAATCGTCCTTTGTCGTAGAAAGGGAGAGACATAACTTGTGAGGTACGTCGATCAATGCATGGGGAAAAGAGTTATAGTCGACCTAGGTATATGTAGGGAGATCGATTGATATACATGCATGTATGTGTTAGAAGCAAATAAGGCTCGAATAGAAGGATAGAGAGAGAGGGATGCAGCTAGCAGGTGGTGCAAAAGGCATACTATATCGAGGGGGAAGGAGTGTGCGAGTATGAGATGGATGAAAAGAGGGGCGGGAGTGAGGCATGGATGGTGAGAAGAGAAGAGGGAAAGCTTGTGTTTGTGGTAGGAACACCTAGCTAGAGAGGCATATCGATTGGTGTGTGCCGAAAAGAAGGAGCTGGCGGGCCTACACACACTGTGGGTGAATGACCTAAAGTGAAAAGACGAATGTGCGTGGTGGAGCTAGAGAATGCCGAGGGAGGGTGAGAGGGAGGCGGGCGTGTGCATGCATGAGAGAAAGTTAGTGCTAGCTACAAAGATAAGAGGATTGTGTGGGTGTAAAAGACAAATAGAGATCATAATTCATTATAAAAGTGGATTCGGATATTTGAAGAATATATCATAGTGTTTTAAACCAACGCATGCATGAATATATATAATGGTGATACACATGGTGTGGTTATGAACATGTTATACTACATATAATATATAGACCATTTATTTGAATTTGTGATAATGTGTGGCTTTTGTAGATGATGAGGACATCAATACCATTGTTACACACACAGCCCCTACTGCTATACATACTGGACCAATTACTAGAGCTCGCGCATGCCAATTGAACTATCAGGTACTTTCGTTTCTTGGTAACGATTCTAATGCTCATGAGAATATGATGCTGCCTAAATTGGATACATTTGTTTTGCTTACAAATGAATGGCCTAGCTTGGACAAGAAAGATGAACATTAGAGCAAGTTCAAGCATGGAGATGATGGCATGCGCAAGGGGCTCAATAACGGAGTTACAAGTGATGATTTCAGGACTTGGAAGCCACCATAAGGAGTGCATGAAGCCTTGGACGAAATATACAAGTTGCCACTTCATAAATTTCGTCCAGAGGCTATTCTAGGTGTTGCGTCACCTTATTATTGGGCCAGGCCCATGTATTTTCGAAATACTTAAGTATAGGCTGTTTTTAGAGTCCGTATGTGCGGTGAAACAAGACTTAGGGTTGGTTTCGGACCCCTCCTCCAAGGGGCACGAAATTCCCCCTCTCTCTCCATATATAGCCCTTAGGGCATCGTTTAGACTTTGGGTTTTGTTTAGACTAAAAGTTTGCCATAGCTGCAACTTCGCGTACTTCATTTTTGTCCAACGACCAGACCAAGACGTCACAGAACCCCACCTTCATTAATAAAGCTTTCCTCTTTTATTCGCAATATCCAGATTGCAATCTCAGTTTCATGCTTGTTCTTCGTTTGCTCGCAGGAAATAGACCCTCATGGTTAGGTTGATCATGCTCCGGCGTGGTCAATAACCCTCGGAAGTTGGTTTAGCGATTGCTAAGGCGCGACATCTTCGCACGTTCGTAGTCGGATCGTCAAAGTCGACTCCCACAGAAAATGATATCTATCTCATCAAAACACCGGGACACCTTCGCCTCTATCAAGTGGTATCAGATTTCCAGGTTGCTCGGTGAGATTTTACAGTTTTCATAGTTTAGATCGAGTCTGTTCTTCATACCTACAGTCCACGAAAAAGCCAAAAGAAATTAGGGCTAGGTCATCATATCCAGACCAATCTGAGCCTTTGCATAATATTTTTAGGGTTTTGCATTGTTGAATTTGCAGTTGCATCATCGTGTCTAGTTGCTGGTCTTAGCGTCTAGTTTCCTTTAGAGTTTCGAGTTCTGTTCACAAGTTGTCACGCCGCCGCCGCACCATCGTCATCGTTCCTACCACATACCACCACCACCAACATATTCCTTACCGCTGCCATATACATCCGCCTGTCCAGCACCAATCCGAGTTCACATATACATCGTCCTGTCCACCACCAATCTAAGTCCACATATACATCCGCCTGTCCACCACCAATCCGAGTCCACATATATATCTGCCTGTCCACCACCAATCCGAGTCCACATATATATCTGCCTGTCCACCACCAACCGAGTTCTTTTCATATTAGGTTTGTTTTCGAGATCCATCTAGTTTTCGTTTTGTGTTTCCTTGCCTGAGTAGGTCTCGGAAAAAAAAATTAGGCCAAAATTTCGGCGAGCAAAAATATTTTTCCCTATCCTATCTTTAGGATTTTCCGAGTCTTTTGAACCATGTGCCATCATAGTGATTTTTTGTCGCACTTTTTCGTCGTCGCTGCCCTGATTTTCGGAAAAAAGTCAAAAAGAAATTCCGTGCCCATCCTGTTAGTTTGAGGAGGGAAGAGTTTTGAGACACTCGACATTATAGTGTTTTTTCGCAAAAAAAAGAGAAGCGCAAAAAAAGGAGCGCCCAAAAAAATAGAGCGAAAAAAGTTCCAGAGTGTGCTTTTCCCTTGTTTACGTGCAGCGCCGTGATTTTGTTAGTGTTCTAGGCTCGCGTCTCTAGCACGGTCTAGCCTAGGACCAGCACAGTACCGTCGTTGAGCATTTATTCAACTTTGCATCTCTGAATTGATTATTGCTGACCCTTTTTGCTACCATATTATCAGCCTTCCCAGCTCCACATACATCTACGTCATGCGTTTGATTGATCCTGGGCAAAATTCTGGTGCCGCTGTTGATGCTTCTATCGCTCCTGCTGCTACTGCAGAGGTGGAGGACCATTACGAGCATGAGGTTGATCAAAATCAGAACTACGTGCCACCACCAGCACCACCACCACCAGGTTGTCCTCAGGTATATCATCGCAACGGTAGGGCTGCACCACCATATGAGGTACGAGATCATGACCATCTTCCTAAACTGAAATTGAATATTCCACCTTTTGAGGGTAGATATGTTCTTGATATATATCTTACTTGGGAGTTAGAAACTGAGCAACGTTTTACATGTTTACAATATCCTGAGGAGAGATGTGTTCCTGCTGCTGTTTGTGCTTTCACTAGCTTCGCATGTGTTTGGTGGTCTGAACATTGTAGATTATATCATATTCCAACTACTTGGGCTGCTTTGAAAACTGCTATGCGTACTCGTTGGGTTCCACCATATTATCAACGTGAATTACTTCAAAAATTGCAGCGTTTAAGACAAGGGAAAAATTCTGTAGAAGAATATTATCAGGAATTACAAACTGGCATTATTAGATGTGGTATTGTTGAGGAGAATGAAGCTATGCATGCACGTTTTATGGGTGGGTTAAATAGACAGATTCAGACCATTCTAGAGTATAAGGAGTATACTAATATCACTCGTTTATTCCGTCTTGCTTGTAAAGCTGAACGTGAAGTGCATGATCGACAAGCATTGGCGCGAACTAACTTTTCTGCAGGTCGATCTTCACCATGGACACAACGTGCATCCTCTACTTCCACTACACCAGCACCTCCATCAGGTGCCACCTCCAGCCGTGATACAAGAAAGCAGGCACAACCACCACTATCTGTCAAGAGCACACCTGCTGGGCCTGTGCAGAGCTCTTCTTCTTCCATGGCATCAACAGGGCACACAAGTGATATTATTTGTCGTTGTTGTAAGGGAAGAGGACATTTTGTGAGAGAATGCAAATGTCAGCATGTGATGATTGCTACTGAGGATGGTGGGTATGAGTCCGCTAGTGACTATGATGAGGAGACTTTGGCTCTTATTACACATGAAGAACACTGTGGAGATGATTCTGATCATGAGACGCAATACATGGCTGCTGAAGATGCTGACAGGTATGACTGTTTAGTTGCTCAACGTGTTTTGAGTGTGCAGGTTACACAAGTTGAGCAAAATCAGAGGCATAATTTGTTCCATACAAAGGGAGTTGTGAAGGAACATTCTGTTCGCGTCATCATAGATGGAGGGAGCTGCAACAACTTGGCTAGCATGGTGATGGTGGAGAAGCTATCTCTCACCACAAGACCACATCCACATCCTTACTACATCCAATGGTTCAACAACAGTGGCAAGATTAAGGTAACACATACTGTTCGTGTGCATTTTAGTATCTCTACATATGCTGATTATGTTGATTGTGATGTGGTACCCATGCAAGCATATTTCTTATTACTTGGTAGACCATGCAATTTGATAAAAATTCTATACACCATGGTAGAAATAATCAGTATACTCTTGTTCATAAGGATAGCCATATTACTTTGCTTACTATGACTCCTGAATCCATTTTGAAAGATGATATTAATAGAGCTAATAAAGCAAAACAAGAGAAAAATAAGAGTGAAAATCAGATTGTGGCAAAAGAATTTTAGCAACAAATGAAACCTAATAATAAACCATCTAGTGTTGCTTCTGAAATTAAATTGAAAAGTGCATGTTTACTTGCCACGAAATCTGATATTGATGAGCTAGATTTCAGCAAATCTGTTTGCTATGCTTTTTGTGCAAAGAGGCATTATTTTCATTTGAGGACGTGCCTTCCTCTTTGCCCCCTGCTGTCACTAACATTTTGCAGGAGTTCGCTGACGTCTTCCCACAAGACGTGCCACCGGGATTACCACCTATTCGAGGGATTGAGCATCAACTTGACTTAATTCCCGGTGCATCGCTACCCAACCGTGCACCATACCGTACGAATCTAGAGGAGACGAAGGAGATTATGCGTCAAGTACAGGAGCTGCTCGACAAAGGTTACATACGCGAATCTCTTAGTCCTTCTGCTGTTCGTATTATACTAGTGCCTAAAAAGGATGGTACGTCGCGTATGTGTGTTGATTGTAGAGGCATTAATAATATTACTACTCATTATCGTCATCTTATTCCTAGGCTAGATGATATGCTCGATGAATTGAGTGGCTCTACAATTTTCTCCAAAGTTGATTTGCGTAGTGGATACCATCAAATTCATATGAAATTGGGAGATGAATGGAAAACAACATTTAAAACTAAGTTTGGTTTATATGAGTGGTTGGTCATGCCTTTTGGGTTAACTAATGCACCTAGTACTTCCATGAGACTAATGAACGAAGTTTTACGTGCTTTCATTAGACGATTTGTGGTAGTCTATTTTGATGATATACTGATTTATAGCAAATCTTTGGAGGAACATTTGGAACATTTACGTGCTGTTTTTATTGCTCTACGTGAGGCACGTTTGTTTGGTAACCTTGGGAAGTGCACCTTCTGCACCGACCGAATATCTTTTCTTGGCTATGTTGTTACTCCACAGGGAATTGAAGTTGATAAAGCCAAGATTGAAGCTATTGAGAGTTGGCCGCAGCCCAAAACGGTCACACAAGTGAGGATTTTTCTTGGCCTCGCTGGATTCTATAGGCGTTTCGTGAGAGATTTCAGCACCATTGCTGCACCTCTCAATGAGCTTACAAAGAAGGATGTGCCTTTTGTTTGGAATACCGCACAGGAAGAAGCATTCACGGTATTGAAAGATAAGTTGACACATTCTCCTTTACTCCAACTTCTTGATTTTAATAAGACTTTTGAGCTTGAATGTGATGCTAGTGGAATTGGATTAGGAGGTGTGTTATTGCAAGATGGCAAACCTATTGCATACTTTTCTGAAAAATTGAGTGGGCCTAGTCTAAATTATTCTACTTATGATAAAGAATTATATGCTCTTGTTCGAACTTTAGAGACATGGCAACATTATTTATGGCCCAAAGAATTTGTTATACATTCTAATCATGAATCTTTGAAACATATTAAAATTCAAGCTAAACTGAATCGTAGACATGCTAAATGGGTTGAATTCATTGAGATTTTCCCTTATGTTATTAAGCACAAGAAGGGTAAAGAAAATGTTATTGCTGATGCATTGTCTCGTCGCTATACTATGCTTTTACAACTTGACTTCAAAATATTTAGTTTGGAGACCATCAAAGATCAATATGTGCTTGATGCTGATTTTAAAGATGTAATGCAGAATTTTAAAGAAGGAAGAATGTGGAACAAGTTCGTCATTAATGATGGATTTGTGTTTCGTGGTAACTAGCTATGTATTCCAGCTAGCTCCGTTCGTCTTTTGTTGTTGCAGGAGGTGCATGGAGGAGGACTAATGGGACACTTTGGCGTGAGGAAGACGGAGAACGTACTTGCTACACATTTCTTTTGGCCAAAGATGAGACAGGATGTTGAGCGTTTTGTGGCTCGCTGCACTACATGTCAAAAAACCAAGTCACGACTCAATCCTCATGGTTTATATATGCCTTTGCATGTACCTAGTGTTCCTTGGGAGGATATACCTATGGACTTTGTTTTAGGTTTACCTCGAACAAAGAAGGGGAGGGATAGCATACTTTGTCGTGGATAGTTTCTCGAAAATGGCACACTTTATACCATGTCATAAAAGTGATGATGCTGTTAATGTTGCTGATTTGTTCTTTCGTGAAATTATTCGCTTGCATGGTGTGCCAAATACTATTGCTTTAGATCGTGATACTAAATTTCTTAGCCACTTTTGGAGATGTTTATAGGCTAAGTAGGGGACTAAACTGCTTTTTAGTACTACTTCTCACCCCCAAACTGATGGACAAACTGAAGTAGTCAATAGAACATTGTCTACTATGCTTAGGGCTGTTTTGAAGAATAATAAGAAAATGTGGGAAGAATGCTTGCCTCATATTGAATTTGCCTATAATCGTTCATTGCATTCTACTACTAAGATGTGCCCTTTTGAAATTGTGTATGGTTTCCTAGCTCGTGCACCTATTGATTTGTTGCCTCTTCCATCTGCGGAGAAGGTTAATTTTGATGCTAAAGAATGTGCTGAATTGATTTTAAAAATGCATGAGTTAACTAAGGAAACATTGAGCGTATGAATACTAAATATAAACTTGCTGGAGATAAGGGTAGAAAACATGTTGTGTTTGCACCTGGAGATCTTGTTTGGTTACATTGCGCAAGGATAGATTTCCTAATTTGCGCAAATCAAAGCTAATGCCACGTGCTGCTGGTCCTTTTAAGGTGTTAGAGAAAATAAATGATAATGCATATAAACTTGAGCTGCCTGCAGATTTTGGGGTTAGTTCCACTTTTAACATTGCAGATTTGAAGCCTTATATGGGTGAGGAAGATGAGCTTTCGTCGAGGACGACTTCGTTTCAAGAAGGGGAGGATGATGAGGACATCAATACCATTGTTACACCCACAGCCCCTACTGCTATACACACTGGACCAATTACTATAGCTCGCGCACGCCAATTGAATTATCAGGTACTTCCGTTTCTTGGTAACGATTCTAATGCTCATGAGAATATGATGCTGCCTAAATTGGATACATTTGTTTTGCTTACAAATGAAGGGCCTAGCTTGGACAAGAAAGATGAACCTTGGAGCAAGTTCAAGCATGGAGATGATGGCATGCGCAAGGGGCTCAATAACGGAGTTACAAGTGATGATTTCAGGACTTGGAAGCCACCATAAGGAGTGCATGAAGCCTTGGACGAAATATACAAGATGCCACTTCATAAATTTCGTCCAAAGGCTATTCTAGGTGCTGCGTCACCTTATTATTGGGCCAGGCCCATGTATTTTTGAAATACTTAAGTATAGGCTGTTTTTAGAGTTCGTATGTGTGGGGAAACAAGAGTTAGGGTTGGTTTCGGACCCCTCCTCCAAGGGCCACGAAATTCCCCCCTCTCTCCTCCATATATACAGCCCTTAGGGCATCCTTTAGACTTTGGGTTTTGTTTAGACTAAAAGTTCGCCATAGCTGCAACTTCGCGTACTTCGTTTGTGTCCAACGACCAGACCAAGACGTCACAGAACCCCACCTTCATTAATATAGCTTTCCTCTTTTATTCGCAATATCCAGATTGCAATCTCAGTTTCTTGCTTTTTCTTCATTTGCTCGCAGGAAATAGACCCCCGTGGTCAGGTTGATCGTGCTCCGGCGTGGTCAATAACCCTCGGAAGTTGGTTTAGCGATTGCTAAGGTACGACGTCTTCGCACATTCGTAGTCGGATCATCAAAGTCAACTCCCACAGAAAACGATATCTGTCTCATCGAAACATCGGGACACCTTTGCCTCTATCAGCAGCTGAGGGCTAAATACATGTCATAATGTAGGGGGCGGGGCACTATACTTTGTGTGATAAACACAGTGTACATACACTACGAAAAAATACACTTCCGTGATGATACGTGTTTGTCACAGTAGGTCGCGTTTTCTGTCATGCATGTACATCCATGACAAATTTATGACAGAATCAAGATAGTCATACATGTGCTATCGTAGAAGTGTTCCATGACATTGCCAAAATTATCATCACGGAAGTGTCCACTTACATGACGATAAATCGCGCATCACAGAAGTGCATTCGTCAAGGGTGACCGACATGTGGCATCCACCATAACAGAACGCCGTTAAGCTATCGGTCGGGTTTTGGATCCGATAACCCGTTAACAGCCCCGACCAATGGGGATTTTCCACGTGTAAAATCATCATTGGCTAGAGGAAACACGTGTCGGCTCACCGTTGGGACAGATGTCATCCGCTCATTGGACCGAAGGCTCCTATGATACGGCGACACGTGGCATGGCCCAACAGAGGCCCATTCCTGTGAAAATGCCAGCCCATTTGACTTGGTCAAAAGGTGGCGGGCCGGCCCACAGAAAGTCTGTTAATGGCCTGTTCGCATATAGCCCATTTACAGCCCGCTAACCTAGGGCCCGTTACGCCCTATCCGAATTAGGCCCAGTAGCTCATCTGGGCCGTCCAATATGATTCAGCCCGGTTTATCTTCCGGCCCATGTGGGGCCCATGACTTCTTTCGGCCCATATGAGGACCTTTGTAACTCTTGGCCCATTAACGACCCATGGTGAAACTGGCCCGTAATGAACAGTGTATCACTTTATACCCATTTAACGGCCCGTTATTCTATTGGGCCATTTCCAGCCCAAGTTATCTTTCGGCCTTCTCAGGGCCCATTGATTCTTGGGCTCATTTGCAGCATTCGGTTACATACAGCCCGTTACTGTCATTTTCTGCTTGTGGGCCAAATTCAGCCCGTCGTTACAGTAGGCCCGTTTGCAGACCGTTAATACGTTGGTCCGTTTTCATGTAAAAAAAAACCCGTTGGGCTGTTTTCATAGAGTTATCAAATACGGCCTATTAACGGCCCGTTATGGTCCACGAATAGTATGGCCCGTGATTGGCGAAATGATGATACGCCACGTAGAAGGCCCATGGATCCTACGGCTCGTATGATTCCCATGGATAGTACGGCCCGTAGAAGGCCCATGGATCGTACGGCCCGTAGAAGGCCCATGGACCCTACGGCCCGTAGAAGGCCCATGGACCCTAAGGCCCGTATAGAAGGCCGATGGATCCTACGGCCGGACGAAGGCCCATGGATCATACGGCCTGCGGGAGGCCCATGGTTACAACAGTCCATGTGTTGCCATGATTATTTTGGCCTAGTTACCAAAAATAGGCTATTGTGGCCACTAGAAAAAAACAGAAAAAGAACTGTAGTGACTACAAGCAAACAACTAAACAAGACAATAAGGAAATAAATAAGCAAGCAATTAACGCTAGCCTATTACCGCTATTACACATATTACATCCACTGGGCATCAAAGTTCGCCACCAGTGCAAATATAGGGAACAAAGCAGCACATTACATACACTGGCCATCAAAATTGGCCACCAGTGCAAATAAAAGCGGCAGCAAAACAAGAGCATAACTGAAACAACTTTAGAAGAGCTCAAGAAACGTTATCCTGGGTATCCACCATGCTGGCAATAAGCTTAGAAAGCTGATTAGCTTTGTCCTGTTTGGCGCTAAAATCCTCCAACGCTTGTTGTTGCACCAGAAAGTATGCATCTGAATGCTCCAGGGACTTCCGTAGTCCTTCCGCTTCTTGTCGCAGCACAGCTGATCGATGTCTTTCAGCTTGTAGTTGAGACTCAAGAAACCGAACTGATTCAGATAGTGAGTTTGAATAGCTTGTGCAAGTGGTAGTGGCCAATAACTCGAATACTAAACCAAGACAGGACTTTGGGGTTGTCTCGCTGTCTTCAAGATAGTCTTCCTTAGCTGTTTTATTAGCTTTGTTGGAGACCAACAAGGAAGTGTCACTATCCTGAACCTTATCTGCATTACTTCCTTTACCATTGCTTAATAAGGCACTCTTACCCAATATTCTGTCAGCATTCTAAAAGAAGAAACAAGCAGACACATAACAAGTTTAGCATTTATAGTATATGAAACTCATTTCGGTGAACCAGTTCATTAGTAAGGTGGACAGGATTAAACTACCAAGTCTTCTATTGCCAATTACTAGTACATAATAAAAGCATCAAACAAACATATATCTATGGCCTATGGTCACTTCATTGTCTTGCCAAATCAAAATAGAGACACGGTTCAAATCATATCAGTTCAAGACAAAGCAGCAGTGAAAGAATACAAAGCGTGGGAAACAACACGGCACAACAAGATTTCAGATGGGTACCACGGGTCTACATGTACAACAACACTATGGGCTCTGTTGTGATGCTAGTAATGTGCATGATATGAAAGTCAACTGTATACACAATTGAAATTGAAATCAACAGAGCTATTGATAAGAGCAAACCTGTTAAAGAAACATGCGTGAACATACCTGCTGTACCATTGGAGTTTCTATTGGATCCTTCAATTTAAAAATAAGTTTGTATCAGTAAATACAGTGATACAAGAGCAAAGCAATCATAGTTAAAAAAGGCGCGCCTAAGCGAGCGCTTAAGCGCGCCTAGGCTCTAGGCGTTGGCAAAACGCATTGCGCATAACTACGCATACTCTGTGCATAACTGCGCATAAGCATGCGTTTTGGTTAGTAAAGCGCAAGGCGGTGGCAAAACGCACAATTAACGCCTAGCGCTTTTTTGAACTATGATAGCAATGAAATCTTAAATTAGAACAGTTGTTCTTCAGGTTTAGGCACTTGTTCTACATGAACAGAGTACAATAAGACGCAAGAATATAATACTTAAAAATAGAAAATAAGCTCATAGACCTTACCACATTCTTGGTTCGGGACCAGTACAGAACAAGGCGTTCCCAGTCATCATCCAGTAAATGTGTCTCAGGAGAACGCAAGGGAACTTGATGAGTTTGTTTGCCGATGAAGTACGTTTTCTTCAGGTAATTCTGATACTGCCACCAAGCATTCTTCAAGATAGCAGAGGTATTAGCACAGGTTACCTCATCCTAAGTTTCCAAATCGGTCCTTCTCTATAGAGAAAAATGGGAAAATTTACTGTATTATAACCATCATGGAGGTAGGATGTATGGGACGAAGCAAAGTAATTGCCATGAATAACATTACTTACACATAACTCCTGGACAAACACCTGCAACTGGCATTTTCCTTCATCTTCAGTATAATATTTCCAAGATGGGAAGATACGCACATATGATTTAACAACATCAAATGCGATAGATGCTAAACTACGACTAGCTGGTTGTGCTTCCTCCACAAAAATAGGCGTACTAACTGGTGGAGTTGGGGTTCGCCGTGATAGTACTGGCCCTTTGGGCACTAGAGCTGCCTTACTAACTGCTCTTGTTTGGGAGCTCTGTGGTGGAGATGGTGCTGTGTCAACAGGAACTGGGTTACTATCGGCTGGGGTTGAGGTTAGTTGGGTGAAGCCGGTTCTCTGTCCATCGCAGTAGGGGTACAATCTGCGAGAGTTTGGGTTATGTGTGGTTGGGCTGGTTCTTGTGCATGTACAACCGGGGTGCTATCTCCACCAAGAGGTAGCACTGTTTTATTTGAAGACCGTGTTTTTAGTCCGCTAGATACTAGCATCACCCGCTCCAATTCAAATGGCTAATAAACAGGAAACATAGTTGAATGTACAGACATTGTATGAGAGACAGATGCAATAGATAGTGTGGAAAAAAGAGGGCATGAAATAGTTGACATGTATATTGTTTAACTAAAACGGATAGCATGACATAATTTCACATATATGATGTCTATCTAAATTGGATAGCATAGCATAACATAATTCAAAGATATGATAAATAACTAAACAGGATCGCATGACATAATTCACCTGCATGTTATCTAAGTAATCAGGATCGCATCATTTAATTCACATATGTGATTTATATGCTAAACAGAGGGCATTCAATATGATGTCTGAACTAAGAACATGGTGTTGAATATTGTGTATATGATGTCTAAACTATGCAATGCAAGACACTGTATGCATGATATGAGCAATATAACCGTGCCAAGTTAGAGCATACACCTCAGTGGGGGAATAGGACTGGTCATCTGTCTCTGAATCCATCTCTGAGGAGCTATCAGGACCCAACAAGAGATCTGCTTCGACAGGTAGCACTGTGTGCTCTGAAGGCCTTGTTTTCAATCCAGATTTTTCCATCTCCCACCCAAATGGCTGATTCACAGGAAGAGTAGTTTAATGTACAAACATTGTCGACAAATGGAAATGTAATGAAGAAAAGGATGGGAAATATATCATTCAAATATATGATGCCTGGTTAAATAGGATGGCATTGCACATTTCACATATATTATGGCTGGCTAAAAGACATGAGACTTCATAATTCCCATATATGATATAGAAACTAAACATGTGGCATTACAGAAAATGTCTAAACTAAGCAGATGACATATATGATATCAAAAGTAGGCACTGCAAGGCAACATATGCATTATATGACTAACATCATCAACATATGCACTCTCCACACGCTCGCCGCACTACATATATGTTACACGCTGGAGGTTCAACGTTCATTTGCTAGGGTTTGCTATATTCACAGTCTCTCACCCTCTCTTCACCAGATCTAAACAAGACTGCGTTGGCCTCCTGTCTCTCTCTCCCCCCTCACAGCTGGTGAAGGAGGCGTCCGTATCCCGTCGCACCGGGAAGGGGAGGAGGTGTAGCGTTCACTCTATCGCCTTCGGCGAGGGAGGCAATCCACTGCGGTCTGCGTTGTTCTCTTTCACCCAGCGCCTATGCGGGAGGGCCACCGACCCCTTCTTCCTCGCTGCCGTACGTAGTGTGGGCAGATCCGGCCTCCCGCCGCACGCCTTGCCACATCCCAACGACCCTAAGGTATAAGTTTCTTTGAAACCGTCGTTGCTCTAGCTGCATGTGGATCTTTTTTGATCTGTAGTCGAATCTAGGTCTTGGTTCAAAGAGGAAAGAATGGTGCGGTGGGCTAGAGCAAGAATCTAGGACGTGGTTCAATGAGAAAAGGAGGGGCGGAAAGTAGTATAGACTGGCTATCCAGCCGCTTTGTAGGTCGAAAAGGGAAAAAGGGGGTAACCCAGTACACACATCTGTAAGGAACCGATCTCTTTGTTGAGAAGGGAAAGAAACTGGGGGGTCGGGTAGTTTGTGCATGACTAGATTTGCTGCCCTCACATGGGAAGAAGGTTCAAAGAGAAAAAATATGTGACCAGCGCATATATGCTGCTTGGCTACATACTCTGCGTCACCCATTTATACGTGTGGACGCACATGGTGCTGGCATGTCCCATACAACTATTTTGCTATTGTTAATCTAAGAATGCCGCTGGAAAATTGAAGCAATGCCATTGTTAAAAGTAAATTACATTTTTTAACGAATGTTGTTTCAAGAAAATGTCTCTGTTAATATGAATCAATGCAACCGTTTTAGAAATGCTACTGTCCTACTTTGTTTTCCATTCAAGATAAGTTAGATGCTTCTTTCTGTCACCGTTTGTTTCATCCTCATTTATTGGCAAGTAATTGTTTCCTTTTTTGCCTCTGTTAAAACAGGGGTATCGATTCAACTTGTTGCTATTGCGACATTTTGCTTCGCTACTCGAAACACTTATGTTTTAAGAGTGTTTTGTGCAGTTCAACTTGAAATGTCACACCGGTGACTTTGCTTAATTTTGGTGGAACTGCACAAAAGGAGATCGAGATTTGTTTCCAGTCTTCGTATCGATTCAAATTTTTTCTATTGCGACATTTTGCTTCGCTACGCGAAACACTTTGCTTGATTTCAGTGCAACTGCACAAAACGAGATTGGATTTCCTATTCGTGTTGGCAGATTCGTATTTTATCTTGTCCGTCTCATGAAAGGCCAGTACAGGCCTTCATCCACATGATTGTGCAGTGTGCCTTGAGATGTTGTGCTACTTGTATTGGTACTGTTTTAAATAAATGTTGAATTGAAGCTATTGTATTGCTGTCTTTTACCATTAAGTAGTGAACAAAAATGGGACGAACCCAGACATGATGCTTGTTGCTTTGTTACAACAAACTTTGCAACACCCCCTTCATAAGTAGATAGAAGCACATACTGTTGTTGCGCCCACTCTCCCCTGTAACTGTTTATGCTTTTCGTTAATCTAATGTCGTTGGTAAAATTAAGCAATGCCACTCTCAGAATTAATTAACTACTGAATCTTAGTTCAAAACTGCAACACTTGTTAGGAATGGTACTATCCTGCTTTGTAGTTCTTTCTACATGTTTAACCAAGTTATTGTTAAGATAATGTCTCTGTTAAAATGAATCAGTTGCATTGTTTTAGGAATGTTACGTTTCTGCTTTGTCGTTCTTTATACATGTTGAAACAATGCATTGTTAAGATAATGTCTCAGTCAATATGAATGAATCACACTGATGGAGAATTGCTACTCTCCTGCTTTGTTTCCCATTAAGATAAAGTAGATCAGTAGATGCTTTTCTTTTGGGAGTACAAGTCATCAACCGTTATTTATCAGTAATTGTTTCCCTTATACCTATTGTTGCTTACAAGGATATCAAAATTAAAGCTCGGTTTTATTCCGACTTCGATTTTAGTTGAACTGCACAAAAGGAGCCAATGTGTACAAGGCAAACTGCTGCATTACTGGGTCCAATTGGTCATTCCACTTTGCAGAAAGAAGCAGTCACTGTTTGTGCTACATTACAGAAGGAATGACCGAGGAGCTTTACAGAGTATTATTAGACAACGGTGACATGACTAGTCTGCAGAGACCATTGGCAATTTAACAACACGTGGAGTGTCCTGGGCAAAAAGTGCCCAAACAAGTACAAGAAGCTACGACAGGACGATCATAGGCATTACATATTTTGAATGGGAAAAGCTTGTCAAAGTTTAATCATTGATGTTAGCAGGAAGATGTTAGTTTAATATATTGGAATTGGAAAACCTTGTCAAAATTTTCTCATTGATGTTAGCCAGAAGACATGCATTTGATATTTTTGAGTGGGACGCCCTTGCTGTGAGCAGAATCGAGTGTTTTTTCCTATTCCTGTGTTCAGTTTAGAAGTAAATACTTACTCTACTGAGATATTCTTGTGTTAAGAGTTTGTTCTGAATATTTTCTATGTAATGCCAGGCCTTGTGTTTGATTGCAAAGTTGAGCTTGGAATGTTGTGGCATGCGGCATCACGAGCTGTTCACCGTGCCTCCTGAGAATAATGCTTCGTATTGTTTTGCATGTCGATCTAATGCTAGTGATTTGCTTGTTAAGAAGATCATCCTCTTCTGTTGTTTCCGTGCTTAAGAAGTTCATTGTCTGATGTTTCATTCATAGCCTATACGACAAGTCGGGTAGGTTAGACGTGAAACCATATGATCTTCCGACCAACTCATGATATTAGGCCGTGATTGGATCGTCGTTTTCCAACCAAAACCGCTTGTAAAACTGACGCTTGTAAATTAAAGCAGATGGTCTCTGGCGAAGGCGCTTGGTTGGTTGATTTCGACTAGTAAAATATCGGAAGTACTTCACACACGATAAAAACGCTGAACGACACTCGAACGATTGCTAATCCAGCCGTTAGCTGCTGTTTCAGCCTTGCCCATGGATGGCATGATACGCACGTCGTGCATGTATCGTCTGGTAATGTCGTCCATATAGCAGTTCTCGTAAAATATACACTGGTCTCTCAAATTACACGCGTAACCCACCGGTTTTACTTACAGACCTCGGGCCCTCGGTTTCATTACGCCTGTATTTTACGCGTTGTTTCTGATGACGAGTAAATTACACTTGTATGTTAATACAGGTTTGAAATAAACCAGAGCTCCCAAGCGCGGCCTTATTGTTTCATGCAGTCTCAGTTTCTCGAAGGTGCTCATAGGTGTCCAATGATCATGGCTTCCTGAATGAGCAGCGGGCGCTGTATCAGACCATCCGCAGGTCCCGCGAGGCCCTCTCCATTGTCCTTCGAGTTGTTGCGCTCGCCGTGGCGCCGAACATTGTTAACATCGTCAACGAACATGAGGATTCAGGAGATGACTTTATTTTGACTGGATGACACTAGGGACCCACTAGGGTCATAGCCGTCCGTACGCAAGTGCCTCCTTATTATGTACAACTATATTTTTTTTGCTTTCTCCTGGTTTCCTGACATCATGGTCCCACACCATTGTCAACCTATGTAGTCAATATAAACGAGAGAATTGCACAAGGTGCGGCCGATAGCTCGGACCAAGTAGCTCGAGCAGTATTTGTGTTTTTGAGGCATGAGCACTGCAGAGTTTTTCTTGGCGATGATTTCGTTGTTGTTCAGAGGAGAGCAGGGTATTAACTGGGCGGGATGCGGCCCGTCTAGACCAGGCCAGATATCTAGCCCAAATACTAATTTTTTGAAGATGAAAATGGCTAGCCTAGCTATACATCTTTTTGAGGAATACCCAGGCAAGGTCAACTTGTTATTCTCCGCCCCGCTGGGCTGCAAATCTTTCCTAGGAGGGATGCATTAGGCTTAACAGGAAAATGGGCTTTAAAAAATAATAAATTAGATGTAATTATAAAAACTGGGCAGTAACTATAAAAAATGCACCGAACACGAAATTAGTTTATAAAATATTATTTATGGATTCTGAAAATCTTAAATTTTCATTGTTGCGCACGCAATGTTTCGTTGGATTTTTACGTAATACAAATTTATATTTAATCTGACTAGAAATTTCGGGATAAAAATATTTCGGATCCCATCAAAATGTGGGAAATTTTATTGAATTCTGTCTTCAACGGTTGGTTGAAATTATTAATCGTTGTCCTAGCTAGAAAATAGGCTGTACTTTTAACAAACTATAAATGGGCTGTTGTAAATTCCATTAGAATTTAAAAATGGGTTTTACATTCTTACAAAACGCAAATGGGCTATAAGTTCTCTGCCACACACTTGTGGGCCTACTAAGTAACGCGTCCCCTAAAAAAAATAAGTTGACGCGTATGCAAGGCTTTGTCAACTTATTATAGTCAACACACGGTTCTAGCAGCAGTGGCCGTTGGATGTCTATCCAATGGATGTCGTGCTTCTTCTTCAATCTCGGATATTCTTAGCTTTGGCCGCCCAAAAATTGATTCCTCCCCCTGACATCTGGGGTGCACCGTTTCGGAGGCTGACCTGTGGGCCTACTAAGTTGGAGCGTATCAAGGACTTTGTCAACTTAGTCAATATAAACAATTCTAGCTTCAGTGACCGTACGATGTCCATCCAACGGCTGTAGTGCTTCTTCAACCTCTGGTCTTCTTGGTCCAGCCGCCCAAAGCAGCGCCGGTCGTGTCGCCCGCTCCTGCCTCCCGTGGCCGGCTGTGCTGCCGCGGGGGCCTCACCGCCCCCATACTACTCCCACCGCTGGCCAAGCCATCCCTCCACTCACCCACACCCCCTGTTATTCTACGGCGACGGCAGCCTCACACCGCAGCCGAACCAGTGAACGCTCGTACTCCTCTCCGTGTGGGTATCCACTGCCGCGTCTTGCCCGGCTCCGCGTCGTCCCCTTCCTAGGCCTCGCCGTCGTCCACCATCGTGGTGCTCTCGGCGCGGCGTGGTCAATGTGGTCAACAACCGACTTCCATCGGAAGAGTACTGTATGTGGAGAGGCTAACAGCTGGGTCCACGGGAGCTGCAAGGAAGTGCCTCCTTATTACGCGGAAAATAATTATTCCTCCACCTTACACCGGGGACCCACCGGACGGGCCATCAGTATTTTGCGAAAAAAATCGTTTCCCCCTGACTGCTGGGACCCACCGGACGGGCCACTGTATTTCACAAAAAAAACGTTCCCCTCGCTGTCAGCTCGGACCCACCGGAAGTGCCTCCTTATTACGCACAAAAAAATGAATACTCCCTCGGCTAGCTGGGACCCACCTTGGTGGGAGGCTGACTTGTGGGCCTACTAAGTTGACGGGGACGAAGGGCTTTGTCAACTTACTCAATATGAACGATTCTAGCTCCAGTGACCGTACGATGTCCATCCAACGGCAATAGTGCTTCTTCAACCTCTGGTCTTCTTGCTCCAGCCGCACAAAGCAGCGCCGGTCGTGCCGCATGCTCCTGCCTCCCGTGGCCGGCTGTGCTGCCGCAGAGGCCTCACCGCCCCCTACTATTCCCACCGCTGGCCAGGCCCTGAGGCGACGGCAGCCTCACACCGCAGCCGAACCAGTGAACCCTCGTACTCCTCTCCGCGCGGGCTTCCACAGCCGCATCTTCCCCGGCTTCGCGTCATCCCCTTCCCAGGCCTCGCTGTCGTCCACCGCCGTGGTGCTCTCCACGCGGCGTGGTCAACGTGGTCAAGGAACGACTTCTATCGGAAGAGTACTATACGTGGAGAGGCTGACAGCTGGGTCCACGGCCATAGCCCAGTTTTTTTTGTGATTTGCCAAGTAAGTCGCTTTGCCAGGCCTGTTGGGCTGCAAATCTTTCAAGACGAGGAGAGCTTTCATTCGGCTGGCCGAGAAAATGGCCCATCAGTAATGAGAAATGGGCTATACATTTTTAAAACACATCAAACCGGCAATTAGTTTCAAATATCTTTTTTTTTCATTTCAATATTTTAAATTACATTAATTTTTATGCGTGGAGAATTTGTTGGATTTTATATTGATATTCATTTATTTTTAAAATCAGTTTGAATGTGAGTCGAAATTTCGGGATTAAAAACAGTTCGGACCGCACCAAAATATGCAAAATTTCGTATACTTTTTTAACCGTGGCCACAATATGGGATGTAATGCTAACAAAAAGAATATGGGCTCCAAAAAAACAATAAGAATTAGCAAATCGGCTGTAAATTATTAGAAATAATGGCAGATGTGTTGTATGCTGTTTTCCACAGATTTGAGGCTTTTCTAAAAAAGGTTGACGCACAAGCACTGACTATTGGATGTCCATCCAACGGCCGTCGTGCTTCTTCAATCTCTGCTCTTCCTGCTCCAGCCGCTCAAACAAGCACCGGCGGGACTGCCTGCTCCCTCCTCCTCGTGGCCGGCTGTGCTGCTGCGCAGGCCTCACCGCCCCACCATACTCCCATCGCTGGCCTAGCCATCCCTCTACTCACCCACACATGTTATTATTCTCCGGCGACGGCAGACGAACCAGTAAACCCTCGTACAGTCGTACTCCCCTCAGCGTGGGAAACAACTACCGAGTCTTCCCTGCCTCCGTATCGTCCCCTTCCTAGGCCTCACCGTCGTCCATCGCCGTGGTGCTCTCGGCGCGCCGTGGTCAATGTGGTCGACGACCGACTTCCATCGGAAGAGTACTGTGCGTGGAGACGCTGACAGCTAGGTCCCCGACCGCAGCAAGGAAGTGCCTCCTTATTACGCGCAAAATAATCTCCACCTGACAGCGGGGACCCACCGGACGGGCCACCGCATTTCGTGAAAAAAATGTTTCCCCCCTGACTACTGGGACCCACCAGCTACACCTTCGCACACAAGGAAGTGCGTCCGGGCAAAAAAACAAAATGGTTCGCCCCCCTGACTGCTGGGACCGACCAGCTACATCTTCGCACGCAAGGAAGTGCCTGACAGTCGGGACCCACCTGGTCGAAGCATACGTAGCGTTGTCATTCTGGTCGCGAACGTGTACGTACATATGTACTTGTGGATGTAGAGGCGCGCACATGTCGTAGTATAGGCGCGTACGTGTCGTAGTAGAGGCATGCACGCAGCATGTACACGTACGTACATCAGCCAGGGTGCAAGAAAGAAAATACAACCACGTACGTGTACATACGGGCGGGGTCTCGAACGCCTACTCGCGCATACGTACGGCCAGGGCTCGTGTACATGGCTAGGTCGGAACGGAGAAATAGCGTCGTCGTCGTGTTCATGGGGAGGCAACGGAATACGTCATGTTCATGGGGAGGCAACAGAATGCATCGTGTTCATCGGGAGGCAACGGAACGCGTGGGAGCCAACCGACTGGGTCGGAACGGAATGCGTGGTCGTGTTCATCGAGAGGGCTTGGACAGAACAGGCGATGGAAACGAGGCCTGGCGTACCACACAACGGAGGAAACAGACCTCCTACGTTTGGAACGGGGTCCTGTTGATCGGGAGGGGTCTGGCGTACCGCAAAATGGAGGAAACGGACCTCCTACTGTCGAAACGGGGGTCCTGTTGATCGGGAGGGGTGTGGCATACTGCAAAACGGACGAAACGGACCTCCTACGGTCGAAACGGGGGTCCTGTTGATCGGGAGGGGTATGGCGTACCGCAAAACGGACGAAACGGACTTGTGTTGGAGCGCTACAGTCGAAACGGGGGTCCTGTTCATCGGGAGGGGTGTGGCGTACCGCAAAACGGGAGTCCACGGGATACTGTTCATCTCCACCGTCGACCTCCTCCAGCCTCCATGGGCTACCGTCGACCTCCTCCAGCCTCCACGGGCTCCTGTTCATCTAGCCTCCACCGCGCGCTACTCCACCGGGTACTGTTCAACCACCCCTCCACCGTCTACTGTTCATCCAGCCCTCCACACCACGGGGTCCTGTTCAACCACCCCTCCACGGGCACCCCTCCACCGTCTACTGTTCATCCAACCCTCCACCACACCACGGGGTCCTGTTCATCCAGAGGCAACGCCACCGCTCACTGTTCATCCAAACTCCGCCCCCCCCCCCCCCGCAATGCTCACTGTTCATCCTAGAGGCAGCATCGATCTGCTTCGGTTAGCAGCAGTAGCGAAGTAATCGCTCGATCGGGTTCAGTTAACATCCATCTATCGATCGCTCGGGTTCAGTAACACGTAGCCTGCAGTGCAATCGCTCGGGTTCAGTTAGAGCCCAACGCCTCGCTCGGGTTCAGTTAGAGCCAACGCCTCACACACATGCGCGTACGTGTACGAGAGAAATGCGCATCGCTCGCCCCCCGACCTCCCACCGTAACCGGGAACTCCCGGAAATTTTCCTCGCCCTCGCTTTTACCACGGTTTTTTCCGTGATGGACGGCCCAAAGAATGTCATGCAGCTGCGTCTCCGGCCCGCCCAGGACGAAAAGCCCATTTTCTGTCATGATTTTTTGTCATAGAAGTAGGAGTCCACCACATCTATGATGATACCGGGTTTTGTCACAATTATCATCATAGAAGTGTCATATGTTTGACAGAAAAAAATTCGTTTGGCCCAAAATGTCACGGATGTGTCTTTTTTTGTACTGATATGAAACATGGTTTAGATTATGAAGATCTAGTTAGTACATCAAATGTACCGTTATTTGGAATCAACATCAAGTGTATTCAAAATTTCGAATTCCAGTTCATATAGTACACATAGTTCATATCTGTCTCTATAGTAATCATGTGGTGTGTTGTTAAGATAATACATGAATGATGGTTTAAGTTGGCAACAATCATGATGGTAGATTCCTATTCAAATAGAGAAATGAATTCGAATTTAGTTTGAATTCCAGCGGTAGTATATTCATTTTGAATGTAGTAAAATGTTGGTATGAGTAGGTTACATGCGTTATACAGCCAGCGAAAAAAAATTAATTGGACATAACATGGATTCATAGCTTTGAATAGCATTTGCACATTAAAACGGGACAAGACTCTCTCTCTCTGTGTGGTGCCAATAGTTTTAGTTTTTTCGTTTTTTGTTGAGGGAAGTGCAAATTGATTTGGTACATACAATATTACACATTATGTGGTCCCTAAAATTCAACCCGTGCCTAGTTATATCCCGAAAATTCAGATATTGTGCTCCCAAAACTCACGCCTTCACAACCCTCGCCTTGCTATCCCGAAATTACATAGCGCGCGAAACCTCCCTCCAGCTGCCAAATCCCGACACGCAAAATCCCCCTTCTAACCCCGAGCCGAAAGGGCCGCTAGTTCAAATCGGTGGGAGTACTTTTGTTACACACCCTACATTTTGGACAAGCGCGTCCCTAAGTCATGGTTCCCCCCTCCCATCACCTCCTTTTCGCCTTTCAAAATCCCCATTCGAAAACCCAAGCCGCCATAACCTCTCTGCTCCAGCCGTGATACCCCACCCTCCTCCGTCCGCTACCCCACTGCTGGCCAGCCGGAGCCTCTTCCCCGACGACGTCATCCACTGCAACAGCCCGGCATCCCTCATCCACCTCCCCGGATGAATATCCATCATCGATCTCGTCATCCCGTCGGTTCAGCCGCCCCGTCCTCCACCTCCATGGAGCTGCTTCGATGATCGCCTTGTCTATTGCGGCTGATCCATCCCTACAACGCCACCTTAACCTGCTCCACCAGAACCGCAACATCCTCACTGTTGGTGCACAAAAGTAGGGGCTCTCTTTTGTACCCCTTTACTTGTGCGCGGACAGTAAGAGCCATGCCTACGGCCATACCTAACGGGGCAGAGGAAGCAGAAGGACAAGAATGCCAGAGCAGTACTCAAGCCAGGAGCACGAGACAACCAAAACAACGCAAGAGACACAAAGAGCAAGAGGGCGAGGTGGACTCCCCCGGCAAGACCCTTGCCGGGGCGGCCTCCGCAACCCCAGCAAGAGCCTTGCCGGGGCAACTTGCCCAATGCCAACAGAGCGCGCCACCCTTGAGCCCAAGGGTTCCAACACCATCATCCACATTGGAACCAAGGCTCGGGAGGCACCTCCATGGTGGCATGTAGATCTTCGAGAAGATCATAGGCACACAAGATCGGATGAGGACCAGAAGACGAGGATCCTCGGCAATATCCATGCCGAGGAAATCCACGAGACCCCCGGAAAGATTCTTGCCGGGGACGACCATGATGCCACGGCAAGACCCTTGCCAGGGCCCCGACAAGACCCTTGTCGAGGACACCTACGGGGCCATAGCCAGTCCCACATCTGCCAAGACCCCACCGCCATTCCCATACAACTGCCAGCCCAACCAGCTGGGCAGGCACCTGCATGGCGACGCGCGGCCTCCAGGCCAACTCAGCAAGCAGCTACATGGTGGCATGCAGATCTTCGTGAAGACCCTACCACCACGCCATCTCAGCAGCCTGCCAGCTTACGTGGTGCTGCATGCCTCATCAGCTCGGACGCGCATCGGAGCGAGGCAGAACGGCGACGGATGGGACGGGCCTCGTTACCATCCCCAATAAAGCAACGGGACACCTAAGAGGTGCACTTAATGCGCCTTGTCCCGTAATGACAGGCGATAAGCTTGTACACTATTTACCTTCCCACCTCCTGTGTGCCACTGTGGCGACCCCTTTATGACTATAAAGGAGGCCCGAGGCGTACTGGAGAAGGATTCGGATCTTTTGGACTACGCACACACCGCAGCTAGTTCGAAAGCTCAAGAACACTCAAATATACACCAAAGCAGGACTAGGGTATTACACATCCTTGCAGCCCGAACCTGGGTAAACGATCCTTGTGATAGCTACTAGACCCGCTCTTTGCACATCTCTGCACCCGCCAACCGTAGAAGGGGTCCCAATGATCCCATAGGTGTCCCCACCAACATCTCTGGCACGCCAAGTAGGGGCCCGCGCAGCTGTGAAAATCCGGTCTATCAGTTAGTTTAGCAGTTCTTCATCGCCATGGCTCCCAAGAAGAAGACTATCACGGCGATAGGTTCGTTGGGGACCGAACGGCCCGTACCAGTGCGGGCGAGTGGTGGGGCGGTCGCGGACGGAAGCGGAGGCACGGCCCGTGAACACCCACATCGCTCTAGCAGTCAAAGCCTGGCGAGCAGCGTCGTTCGTGTGCGAGACGACGGGCCGCATGCCGCCAAATCCAAAGACGGAGCCCCCCCCCCCCGCAGGCGGCGCGGGGCCCTCCAAGGGCGGCGTCGTGCCACCCATAGGCGGCATGGCGACTTCCAAGACGCCTACGTCGGCGCCCACGACGCGCTCTTCCCAGATTGTGCGCGACGAGCAGCGTCACCACACTGGTGACCCCGGGCACCACCGTGGGAAGAGTCCTGCACCTCATTCGCCGGACGTAGGAGGCCAGCATGCACGCCGAGGCACTGGCAAAAATGGCGCACAGCCGCCAGGCCATGATAGAGCTCCTTCTAACATGGTTAGAAGTCGAAGCGCGTCACGGTCTATGCAGCTTTCTCCGCCACGCACACCAGCATAAGCTTTGGCGCGCGCAGTTGCTCCTCGACTTTCCTCCTGCTGCGGAAAAGCTCGACGAGTGGAGAGCCACCATCCAGAGCCTCGTCGGCGCTGCCAACAAAGATGAGCCGTGACCAGCGGGGCCCTCAGGCCAGCACTCCGTCGAGCCACCACATGCCAGTGGTGGAAGGGCCGGAGGTGCTGCGGCCATGGTGCACTCTCCTCCCCCACGCCAGCCGCCGTGGGTGTCTATCCATCGTGATGGCGCTTGTGATAACATTTCCATAGCGTCGTCCGACCCACGGACCCACCGTGATCAGCGCCAAGTTCTTCGGGAGCGAGCCCATGAAGACACTCGGACCACCATCGAGCGCCGGTGCGATGCACGCCACCAGTCGGATAGGTGGGCGGGGCCCACTATGGACCGCCCAACACCGGGAGGCTCAGGCGGCCTACCCTACGAGGTGGGTTGCCCAGCCTTTACCAGTGAGCTGCGGCAGTTCCAGTGGCCCTCCCACCACACGTTCAAGCCCGACGTTGGCGAGAAGTATAATGGCAAGACCCACCCGTCGGAGTTCCTCAGCATCTACACCATCGTGATGCAAGCTGCTGGTGCTCGCGACGACAAGGTGCTTGCCAATTACTTCCTGTTGGCGCTTAAACCCAATGTTATGTCATGGTTGATGCACTTGCCGGCGGATTCCATTTCTTCTTGGCTGGATTTGTGTCATGAGTTCGTCGGCGCCTTCACTGGAGGCAAACCATTTGCATATCATCCCCCAGAAGGAAGGTGAAAACCTGCGCAAGTACATACAGAGGTTTAGCTGGGTGCAGTACAACATCCCAGATGTTCATCCCGCCGCCGTGATCAGTGCATTCCATCAGAATGTGTGCAACCGCAAGATGCGCGAAGAGCTGGCGATGAACAAGGTCAAAGATGTGGCCGAACTTTATGTTCTGGCCGATAGGTGCGCTCAGGCTGAAGAGGGGAGGAAGTACCCGGGCGAGGACGGTGGTGCGGAAACCGACTCCACAGACGAAGACACTGCCGCCCCGACAAAGAAGGGTCGGCGCCGCAATAGGAAGCGCAAGGGCAAGACTATGCTTGCCGTCGAGGAATCTGAGGACACCAGTGCTGCAAAAAAGGCCAAGGCAGACGACCCCGGCAAGGAAATTGCCGGGTGCGCTGCTTGCCGGGCCTTGGCGGCTGCCGACAAGCCAGGAGGCTCCGACAAGCAGTACTACAAGATCCACCGCACCAAGGGCCACGACCTCCAGAATTCTCGACAAGTTGAGCTGCTTGCTGAGAAGCAAAATGCTGAGTATGAGAGGCGGGAGAAGGAGAAGGCTCAGGATGGTGTCGAAGGATCCGGCAAGAAGCATGACGGCCAAGGAGGTCGCCGCAGCAAGGATAACCAGCAAGAGAGGCCCGTCCGGGGCCGTGACAAGAAGCATGAAGACGACATTCATGACAAGGATGATGAGTCTGGCGAGCATGGGTTTCAGAAAGCTACGGAGGCCATGTGCATCGACGGTGGCGCCTCGTTGCACACCTCTCACCGCCAGCTCAAGTAGTGGGCGCCTGAGATCACAGCAGCGGAACCATCATTCGATGCTCGAAGGCCCCTGAAGTGGTCCAGCACGTCTATCATTTTTGACACCGAGGACCACCATGATTGCACAACTGCGGTCGGGTGTTTGCCGTTGTTGGTTTCGCCAACAATACGCAACCTCAAGGTAACAAAAATGCTAGTTGATGGCGGGGCCGGTCTGAACTTGATCTCTCCTATTGTGATCAAAAGGCTGCAGATTCCTGATGGAGACCTCGAAGAGACGGGCACGTTTCAAGGGGTCAACCCGGGAAGGAGTCAGTCGAAGGGTAAGGTCACGTTGCCCGTGACGTTTGGAGGCGAGTTAAACTACAGGACAGAGAAGATTGTTTTTTATGTGGCCGAGATCCCCATGCCCTACAATGGGATCCTCGGCCGCCCAGCATTAGTCAAGTTCATGGCAGCCTCACATTACGCCTACAACATGTTGAAGATGCCTGGGCCGATGACTATCATCACTATCCCCTCCAACAAGAAGGATGCGCTGATCTGTGCTGACCAACTCTACCGGGAGGCAGTTGCAGCGGCTGCCGCCAAGGCACTTGCTCCTGCGGCCGAAGCCCTGGTAGGGGAGAAGACCGGTAAGACCTCTCGCAGCCACTCCGGCAAGCGCACCGCTTCCGAGTGATGTGCTCCCGTCGAGGACGTGCCAGACAGCTCTACCAGGAAGAGCAAGGAATCCAGAGTTGCACCACCAGAGGCCAAGAAGGTGTCCGTCAAGGAGGATGGCACGGGAGGGGCTTTCACCATAAGCTCCTCCCTTGACAGCAAATAGGAAGGCGCGCTCGTCACCTTCCTACGGGCGAATGTCGATGTGTTTGCATGGCAAGAATCTGACATCCCCGGCGTTCCCAGGAAGGTGATTGAGCACCATCTTGTTGTCTGTCCTCATGCGTGACCCATCAAGAAGAAGGTCAGGAAGAAAGCTTTGGAACGGCAGGAGTTCATCATGGAAGAGATCAGGAAGTTAAAAGCAGCAGGCTTGGTGCGGGGAGTACTTCATCTGACGTGGCTGGCCAATCCAGTGGTAGTGCGCAAGGCAAATGGGATGTGGAGGCTGTGTATTGATTACACACATATCATGTAACACCCACGATGCGGCTATATCTCCCACGTGTTGGAGCACGACTTAGAGGCATAACCGCATTGTAGGCATGTCGCAAGAGGGGTAATCTTTGCACATCCCAAGTACTGAATAAGAAAGGGATAAAGAGTTGGCTTACAATCGCCACTTCACACAATATATGAATATAGCATTACATCATCCAGAATACAATCAAGGTCTGACTACGGAACCAAAATAAAGACAGCCCCTAATACAATAGATCCCCGATCGCCCCAACTAGGCTCCTCTACTGATCGAAACGAAACGAAACAACACAACGAACACGATCTTCATCGAGCTCCTCCTTGAGCTCGGTTGCGTCACCTGCACGGTTATCATCGGCACCTGCAACTGGTTTTTGAAGTAAACTATGAGTCATCGGGACTCAGCAATCTCACACCCGCGAGATCAAGACTATTTAAGCTTATGGGTAGGAAAAGGTAGGGAGGTGGAGCTGCAGCAAGCACTAGCATTTATGGTGGCTAACTTATGAAAATAAGAGCAAGAAGAGGAGCAAAGCACGATCGTGAACTAGAAGTGATCAAGAAGTGATCCTGAAACTACTTACGTCAAACATAATACAAGAACCGTGTTCACTTCCCGGACTCCGCCGGAAAGAGACCGTCACGGCTACACACGCTGTTGATGCATTTAATTAAGTTAAGTGTCAAGTTCTCTACAACCAGACATTAACAAATTCCCATCTGCCCATAACCGCGGGCACGTCGTTCGAAAGTTCAAAACCCTGCAGGGGTGTCCCAACTTAGCCCATCACAAGCTCTCACAGTCGACGAAGGATATTCCTTCTCCCAGGAAGAACCAATCAGACTTGGAATCCCGGTTACAAGACATTTCGACAATGGTAAAACAAGACCAGCAAGACCGCCCGATGCGCCGACATCTCGATAGGAGCTGCACATATCTCGTTCTCAGGGCAATACCGGATGAGACATCCTACGAGTAAAACCAAACCTCAAGTTTCCCCGAGGTGGCCCCGTAGTCTACTCGGTTTGGACCAACACTTAGACAAGCACTGGCCCCGGGGGGGGGGGGGGGTTAAAAAAAAAAAAACCCCCGGGCGGGCCGCCCCAAGGGGTGGGGGGGGGGGGGGGGGGGGCTTAAAATAAAGACAACCCTCGAGCTGGCCGACCCAAGGGAAGGGTAGGTGGTGGTGAGGCAAATGGTAAAACCAAGGTTGGGTCTTGCTGGAGGAGTTTTATTCAAAGCGAACTGTCAAGGGGTCCCCATAACACCCAATCGTGTAAGGAACACAAAATCAAGGAACATAACACCGGTATGACGGAAACTAGGGTGGCAAGAGTGGAACAAAACACCAGGCATAAGGCCAAGCCTTCCACCCTTTACCAAGTATATAAATTCATTAATTAAATAAGAGATACTGTGATATCCCAACATATCCATGTTCCAACATGGAACAAACTTCAGCTTCACCTGAAACTAGCAACACTATAAGAGGGGCTGAGCAAAAGAGGTAACTTAGCCAAACAACGGTTTGCTAGGTAAGGTGGGTTAGAGGCTTGACATGGCAAAATGGGAGGCATGATATAGCAAGTGGTAGGTATCGCGGCATAGAAAAAGAGCATGCAACTAGCAAGCAAAGATAGAAGTGATTTCGAGGGTATGGTCATCTTGCCTGAGATCCCGCAAGGAAGAAGAACAAGACCATGAACAAGACAAACGGACGAAGTCGAACGAATCCTCACAAACCCGACGTTATCGGAACCAACCCGAAGAAGCAACACCGGAAAGAAGCACACAACATAGTAAACAAACATCACATAAGCATGGCATGATGCACAACCAAGCATGATGCATGTCCGGTTTAATGAGGCATGGCATGGCAAAGTGCACAAACAATACTACAAGTTAAATGGAGCTCAATATGCAACGAGTTGCATATTGACGAAACACCACAACAAGTTATTTAGTTCGATCTTGTTTATGTACCCAACAATATTAAATGTTGATTAACATGGGAAGAAGGGTGAAACAAAATAAAACTACCTAACTAGGCAAGTTTAAATGAGGCCGGAACAACAAACAACAAGTCCGGAAACTCCTCATGTGCATATTTTAGGTTTTGGTACTGTTCTGCCCTAAACCATATTTTATAGTTGTTAAACATGCAAAGCAATGTCACCAAGTTGTACTAGGCAATTTTCTGCCCCAATTACATATAAAGTTTGTTAAAAACGAAGCTATGGTTATTTAGTTATGAATTAAATCATTTTACCATGCATAGGAGCAAATTAAAGCAAACAACAGTTTTAAACATTTTAAACATGCATGAAAGTAGCATATTATTAATCTACACATAATTCTAAGCATTTTTCATATATAAAACATTTTAGTCCGATGCACCATTTGTGAGTTATTAAATGAATGAAGTATGGGGGCTTTTGTAAAACTGCCAAACACCTGGATAAAAGATAAAATCGCAGATCTAAAAAAAACATGGGCGGGCCGAAACTGCTGGCCCAACAGTGCACAGGGGGCACTGGATCTTCTGCTCACCATGGGCTTAGCCTGTTCGGAAAAAGAGGAGGCCTGCAAGGGAGGCGCTGGGCCTTAAGGTGATGTGAAGGGGGCAGCCCACATGCGCTACCGCTCGTCCTCTCAAGCGCAGAAAACAAATGAGGTGACACACGACATGGCAGCGTCCATCGACGGGTCCCGGGGGCGCGGACCAGCAAGGAGGTGACTGGAGGTGGTGGATCCGAGCACGGGACGACAAGGGCAACTGGATCCGGCGCGGAGAAGGCCGGCGGCGTCGACCTGCGAAGGGCATAGAGAGAGAGACCATGAGAGAGCAGAGAGACGGAGAGGGAGCGACGAAGGGAGAGGAGGGCAAGGAAGGCGGTCTGGCGGACGAGGGAGCCGCTCAGGCATGGGCTCTCGGGCATGGGACGGTGGCCTGGTCTCGGGCACGGGCGATCTCTTGAGTGGCTCGAGGCAAAGGCACCATGGATCGAGAGGAGGGAGCTTGAGTTCATCCGCTCGTGCACGGGCACGATGATAAGGAGGTTGTGACGCGAGGCTTGGTGTGGTATTGCTGCGCGAGGAGTCCAGCGAGGTCCGGCTGGAGCGGCGAGGAGGCAGGAGGGGCAAGCCACGGAGGCCTCGGGCGGCTGCAGGGGCTCGGGCTCTCGATCCAGATCGAGGCAAGGAGGGGGCTATGCTCTAGATTGGCTAGTTGGTGAAAAGAGGAGATTAGCTGGGTGAGATCCCGATGGGACCAGGAGGTGGCAGCGGGATGGATGGAATGGACGGGACAGCCTAGTGGTCTAGGGTTAGGTAGGTTGAATATATAGCAGGTGAATTTTGTTAGGTGCAACTGGTCCCTCCGATGTTAATCGGAAGGTCGTGAATAAATAGCTAGGGAGCCCAATTAACAAAACGAAGATGGTTTATAGATGTTTGGGGATGACCCGGACCCATTGGTGATGTCTGCCCCGGTCGGGTCCGGGACAGCTTTCGGACGCGCGCGCGAGGAGGGTCGCGAGCTGACGAGAGAGGTTAGGTAGGGCCTGGCGGTGAATGGTAGTGGGCTGTGCAGAAAGCCTTGGGCTGGGAGGAGAGAAGAGAGAGACCCGGCGTCTGTTTTCGGAGACCGAAAACGTCCGATGTTTGACCGGTTATACTGCCGCTATAGTTAATCGTTGGGGCGTCAAACGAACTCCGAATGCCATGAAACTTGGCATGCGACCTATCTAAACTATAACAACACTGCATGCCAACTTTCATCCCATTCCGAGAACATTTTCCGGCCACTTATAAAATACTATTTCGGACGTGCCACGGGCGCGGGCAAGTGTGTCTTGGCTCAGAATGGACAACGGAAGGAACGGGGAGACCCGAACGAAAGCAAGTTTTGAAAACATGATGATGCAATGCACATGATGACATGACAAGATGCAACACGCAAGCGAAAGACAAGGCAACAACAGCGAATAACTATAAGATACCTGGTGCAACGGTCTCGGGGCGCTACAACACTCCACCACTACAAGAGGATCTTGTCCTGAGATCTAGGATGGCACTGGAGGAAAATGGAAGAGGAAGAGAGGAGGTAAAACTAAGTTGCTTCTTGGAAAAATGAGTGAAACCATGAACCTTGAGAGGTTAAACAATTGAAAGAAAGAATAGACAGAGAAGAACGAAGTTGAAAAAACCCCGTTAGAAAAAGAGGAACAAGGAACATTACGGGAACCTTGTAAGTTGAAAGACATAAGAAAAGGGTTGCAATGGACAAGAATTACAAGCAAGCACTCCGGTAGAAACGAGATGTACAAGGAACTATAAACATCAATTACAACAACACTCCGGTTGGAAAATGGAAGGAAATAATATGAACTTGACAAGATGAGAAGATACTTGATGAAATCAACAACACATTGCCTCCGGAACTATTGAAAGAATGACACAAGGGGTATGAAATTGTCAAAATCACATAACACCACCTGAAAAGATAAGATAGAAAGAATTACACTTCAGAATGCAAGATGAAGAATGCTTGAGCTCCTTTGAAAAGAATCTCGATGAACACTTCGAGAAGGAATTAAATGCTTGATGAGCCATCATATAGAGCCTCCATGAAGAACTCCGGTAACAAAATGATGATAACAAAAGGAAAGAGAAGTTGAAAACACAAGGTGAAACCTTGCGATGATTTAGATGGATCTTCATGATGATATAATTGAGAGCGCTTGGAACTCCGGGAAAAGAAAGAGGAGCAATTGAAACTGAGAATTTGATGAGCCTCCGAAATAAGGAATTGAATTTACTCGATGAAACAAGAATAAGAATTATGTTATGCGTATCCTTCACCAATTTAATTTGATGACAAGCAGCGGATTTGGCATACTAGTTATTCTCATAGAAAGGATTGATGAGAGATATAGCATAGACTTGAATAAGGTCTTGATGGATCCACCGGTGGGGTTTGGAAACAACGAATGAATTGATATGATAACGAAGGAAGAGAAATCTCGAACTGAACCACCGTAAGAATTGAAAATGAACGAAGAAAAGATAAGGAAACACCGGGAAGAATTAGAAGATGAACGAAGATACTTGAGGGAATTTAGATACATGTGAGCGAATGGATCATGAGGTGATTAGAGAATACTTGAATGATGCACCGGAAAGATTTGGAGAATGTGAGCTGAAAGCTGGAAATGAATAATTCTGAGATGATGGCTCTAGGGAATCAAACTGAAAAGACTCATGAATTTCTCTCGATGACTGAAAAGAATTTTCACCATCAAAAACAATTATGAGAGGATGTCATCAAGCTAGAACCATGAATCTTGAGAGAATGGAGCAAGATTTCAGAGAAACTCTTCTTCGGTCTTCAAATGCATAGAATGACAATGAGAAAGACCACCATGAATTATTGAGGCACTCCGGAATAATGAAAAGCGAAGATGTTGAGCCAACAATGAAAATAATTTGAAAGATCTTGGAGCAATACAAATGACTGATGATAATTCATTCTTACGTCAAAGTTGGAGAAAATTTGAGAGTAACTCCGGGAAAATAGAGGAGTCAGGTAAGATCCTGGGAAAAGACCTGTGGGTTAGGGCCCACTCAAAAGATACACCGTTGAAGAGATTGCTTGAAAGAGAGATTGTACCGGTTGAATTAAATGGCTTGAATGAGAAAAAAACTTCGAAAACTAGCTTGGATTGATTAAGAATAGAAGCACTAACCTTCCGAGATATCTTCAGCACTCCAGAAAACATGAATAGCAAGAGGTGGATGATTAAGAGGTGCACCGGCAAGAGAAAGCATTTGAAACGAGGAAAAATATATGATCGACACTGAAATCTTGGATTGAATCCATCGGAGAAGAAAAGAGAACGAAGAATGATGAACTTGTGGAGCATCTTCATGAGAACCACCGGGTAAGAACATTGACTGAAAAGAACGAAGAGACTTCACATGAATAAAATGGATATTTGATTAAGAAATCTGAGCCCTTGAAGAAAAAGGTTGGGAGGGTGGGAAAACAAAAACAATTTGGGAACGGATGAAACAAACACCATTGAGAATACTTAGAGTTGATCTTGCGAATGTTGACAAGATTGGATCCACCTGAAGAGGAGCACACCGGTTGAAAAGAAATTGAAATGACAAAGTTGATGATCGAGAGGGATTAGTATTCACATAGGAATATGAGAACACCACTTAGGAAAAGGCATGGAATCAACACTTGACATTGAAGCAACTCGAATACCACAACCCAAAATAAAACAAATGATTGGCTTGCAGAATAAGCCGGAACAAACATATGATAGATATTTCGTCCAAAGTTTTTGTGGTGGGGCCAACACGGGCTCGATCGTACAACACCATCATGTACAAGGTAGTGAACATGACATATGAAGCGTCCCCGGGTCAACATAGCCAAGGACTCTTTAATACACAACAAGACCACTGTAAAACCCACCGTGGATAGGCGGAAAACTAGACGTCGAACCCCAATCTCATATCATGCATCTGTCGGAAAGATATCCTAGGAGCTACTTGAATTCCCACTTATAAACTCCCGAAACTTTCCGGTTATGCAATCAGGTGTTGGGGATACAGGGGAAGCATAATACCTCACCCAAAACTAACAAATCCTACATCCAGTTGTATCCATCATTCAACACATAACCAAGAAACCTTTGGAAATCATTTACCTCAACCTTTGAAAAGCATCCATTATACGAGTTATGGAAATACTCCCGAACTCCCGACCCAGTACTGGGTGGCATCAAGGTTATCTCACCAACAACTGCATAAAAGAGATTTTCAATGTCGAAGAACTCAGGTATTCCAGAACTGCAACGATAAAATTGTGACGACAACACCTCGGAGCTCAACTCCCTGGGACACTGCCACAACCCCTAAATGTCAGGAGGCACCAAGAACAATGTTCTCATCACAAAACCATCGAAACGATTCCAAGATACCCGCGTGATCCTAAAAAATTTTTAGTGAAAATTTGAGAAGAGAAGAGTTAAAACTCTACGTCAGGAGGCCTCACCAGAGCGACGAAGGGACTGAGGAGTAAAAAGAATCCTACTATCCGATATATATAATCCTATAAGACTCAAAACATTTTTCTAGACTTAACAACGCCAGCGATTCGATCAAGCAGGGGGCTCCTAAGTTGGGGAAGGCTCTGATTACCAACTTGTAACACCCACGATGCGGCTATATCTCCCACGTGTCAGAGCACGACTTAGAGGCATAACCACATTGTAGGCATGTCGCAAGAGGGGTAATCTTTACACATCCCATGTACTATATAAGAAAGGGATAAAGAGTTGGATTACAATCACTACAAAAAAAGACACATCCGTGACATTTTGGGCCGAACGAATTTTTTTCTGTCATACATATGACACTTCTATGACGATAATTGTGACAAAACCCTGTATCATCATAGATGTGGTGGGCTCCTACTTCTATGACAAAAAATCATGACAAAAAATGGGCTTTTTGTCCTAGGCAGGCCTGAGACGCAGTTGCATGACATTCTTTGGGCTGTCCATCACGGAAAAAACCATGGTAGAAGCGAGGGCGAGGAAAATTTCAGGGAGTTCCCGGTTACGGTGGGAGGTCGGGGGCCGAGCGATGCGCGTTTCTCTCATACACGTACGCACATGTGTGCGAGGCGTTGGCTCTAACTGAACCCGAGCGAGGCGTTGGGCTCTAACTGAACCCGAGCGATTGCACTGCAGGCTACGCATTAATGAACCCGAGCGATCGATCGATGGATGTTAACTGAACCCGATTGAGCGATTCCTTCGCTACTGCTGCTAACTGAAGCCGATCGATGGGGGGGTTGGATGAACAGTGAGCGGTGGCGTTGCCTCTGGATGAACAGGACCCCGTGGTGTGGTGGAGGGCTGGATGAACAGTAGACGGTGGAGGGGTGCCCGTTGAGGGGTGGATGAACAGGACCCTGTGGTGTGGAGGGCAGGATGAACAGTAGACGGTGGAGGGGTGCCCGTGGAGGGGTGGTTGAACAGGACCCCATGGTGTGGAGGGCTGGCTGAACAGTAGACGGTGGAGGGTGGTTGAACAGTAGCCGGTGGAGTAGCGCATGGTGGAGGCTGGATGAATAGGAGCCCGTGGAGGCTGGAGGAGGTCGACGATGGATGAATAGTAGCTTGTGGAGGCTGGAGGGGGTCGACGGTGGAGATGAACAGTATCCCGTGGAGTCCCGTTTTGCGGTACGCCACACCCCTCCCAATGAACATGACCCCCGTTTCGACCGTAGCGCTCCAACACAAGTCCATTTCCTCCGTTTTGCGGTACGCCACACCCCTCCCGATCAACAGGACCCCCGTTTCGACTGTAGGAGGTCCGTTTCCTCCGTTTTGCGGTACGCCACACCCCTCCCGATCAACAGGACCCCTATTTCGACCGTAGGAGGTCCGTTTCCTCCGTTTCGCGGTACGCCAGGCCTCGTTTCCATCGCCTCTTCCGTCCAAGCCCTCCCGATGAACACGACCACACATTCAGTTCCGACCCATGAACACGACGACGACGCTGTTTCTCCGTTCCGACCCAGCCATGTACACGAGCCCTTGCCGTACGTATGCGTGAGTAGGCGTTCGAGACCCCGTCCGTATGTACACATACGTGGCCGTATTTTCTTTCTTGCACCCTGGCCGCCTCTACTATGACATATGCGCGCCTCTACATCCACCAGTATATATGTACGTACACGTTCGCGACCAGAATGACAACGCTACATACGCTTCGACCAGGTGGGTCCCAACTGTTAGGCACTTCCTTGCCTGCGAAGATGTAGCTGGTGGGTCCCAGCAGTCAGGGGAGCGAATCATTTTTTTTGCTCGGACGCACTTCCTTGCGTGCGAAGGTGTAGCTGGTGGGTCCCAGCACTCAGGAGGGAAACGTTTTTTTCGCGAAATATGGTGGCTCGTCCAGTGGGTCCCTGCTGTCAGGTGGAGGAATCATTATTTTCCGCGTAAAAAGGAGGCACTTCCTTGCTGCTGCCGTGGACCCAGCTGTCAGCCTCTCCACGTACAGTCCACGTCCGATGGAAGTCGTTCCTTGACCATGTTGAACACGCCGCGCGGAGAGCACCAGGGCAGTGGACGACGGCGAGGCCTAGGAAGGGGACGACACGGAGCCGGTGAAGACGCGGCAGTGGACGCCCACGCGGAGAGGAGTATGAGGGTTCACTCGTTCGGCTGCGGTGTGAGGCTGCCGTCGCCGCAGGGCCTGGCCAGCGGTGGGAATAGTAGGGGCGGTGAGGCCTCCGCGGCAGCACAGCCGGGCACGGGAGGCAGGAGCAGGCGGCACGACCGGCGCTGCTTTGGGAGGCTGGAGCAAGAAGACCAGAGGTTGAAGAAGCACTACGGCCGTTGGATGGACATCGTACGGTCACTGGAGCTAGAATCGTTCATATTGACTAAGTTGACAAAGCCCTTCGTCCCCGTCAACTTAGTAGGCCCACAAGTTAGCCTCCCACCAAGGTGGGTCCCAGCTAGCTGGGGGAGTATTCATTTTTTTGTGCGTAATAAGGAGGCACTTCCGGTGGGTCCGAGCTAACAGCGGGGGGAACGTTTCGATTATACGAGGCCTCGCCATCACCGGAGAATAACAGTAGGTGTGGGTGAGTAGAGGGATGGCTAGGCCAGTGATGAGAGTACAGTGGGGCGGTGAGGCCTGCGCGACAGCAGATCCGGCCGCGTTGATGAGGGAGCAGGCAGTCCCGCCGGCGCCTGTTTGAGCGGCTGGAGCATGAAGAGCAGAGATTGAAGAAGCGCGATGGCCGTTGGATGGCCATCCAACAGTCACTGCTTGTGCGTCAACCTTTTTTTAGGAAAGCCTCAAATCTGTGGGAAACAACATACAACCCATCTGCCATTATTTCTAATAATTTATAGCCTATTTGCTAATTATTAAGGTTTTTTTGGAGCCCATATTCTTTTTGTTAGCATTACAGCCCATATTGTGGCCACGGTTAAAAATTATACGAAATTTTGCATATTTTGGTGCGGTCCGAATTGTTTTTAATCCCGAAATTTCGACTCACATTCAAACTGATTTTAAAAATAAATGTATATCAATATAAAATCCAACAAATTCTCCACACATAAAAATTAATGTAATTTCAAATCTCGAAATGAAAAAAAAATATTTGAAACTAATTGCCAATTTGATGTGTTTTAAAAATGTACAGCCCATTTCTCATTACTAATGGGCCATTTTCTCGGCCAGCCGAATGAAAGCTCTCCTCCTCGTCTTGAAAGATTTGCAGCCCAACAGGCCTGACAAAGCGACTTACTTGGCAAATCACAAAAATACCGGGCTGTGGCCATGGACCCAGCTGTCAGCCTCTCCACGTACAGTACTCTTTTGATGGAATGTTGTTGACCACGTTGACCACGCCGCGCCGAGAGAACCAAGGCCGTGGACGATGGCGAGGCCTAGGAAGGGGACAACGCGGAGCCGGGGAAGATGCGGCAGTGGATGCCCCCGCGGAGAGGAGTACGAGGGTTCACTGGTTCGGCTGCGGTGTGAGGCTGCCGTCGCCGCAGGGCCTGGCTAGCGATGGGAGTAGTAGGGGGCGATGAGGCCTCATCGGCAGCACAGCCGGCCACTGGAGGCAGGAGCAGGCGGTCTCCCCAGCGCTGGTTTGGGCAGCTGGTGCAAGAAGAGCAGCGATTGAAGAAGCAGCGGGACCGTTCGATTCAAATCCAATGGTTACTGCTCCTAGAATCATTTGTTGACTAAGTTGACAAGCCCTGCGTACGCGTCAACTTAGTAGGCCCACAGGTTAGCCTCCCAACCGGTGCGCCCCAGATGTCAGTGGGAGGAATCATTTTTTTCGCATAATAAGCAGGCAGTTGATTGCGTGCGACCAGGCCAGCGGAGGGAGTAGGGTGGGCCGGGGAAGCCTGCGCGACATCACAGCGGGCCACAAGAGGAGGGAGTAGGCAACCCCGCCGCCACTAGTTTAGGCGGCTGGACTAGGAAGATCAGAGATTAAAGAAGCACGTCGGCCGTTGGATGGACATCCAACACTAACTGCTGCTAGAATCGTGTGTTCACTGACAAAGCCTTTCATAAACAAGTCAGCCTCGAAATCCGTGGCGTGTACATCCCATTTGCTATTATTTTTATATTTTTTACTCATTTTCTAATTCATACGGAATTTATTGCAGCCTGTTTTCCATTTTTAGAATTGCTGGCCATTTTCTGGTCAGTACCAGGGTAAAAAATCAACTAAATATGTGGGAAATTTTGAAAATTCGCAAATTTTTGCCGGGGAACGAAATATTCTTAATCCAAAAATTAAGAGCCATAGTAAAACAAATTTAAAAATAAATTAGTACTATGTCATGTTAAATCCAATGAAACACGTATAAGATATCAGTGAAGAACAAAAACAAAATAAGAAACTTATATCCCATTTTCTATATTTTTTTTGGAATTTTCAACCCCTTTTGATATTACTTTTAACAGACATTGACCATACTCTTAAGCCAGGCCGGAATACATCCCTCCTCGTCTTGAAAGATTTGCAGCCCAGTAATTCGGAGAAAACCAATAGGCCTAGCTTGGGTATTCTTCAAAAAGAAATACTGGGCTAGCTATTTTCCCAAAGAACTGGTGCATGAGCATTTAGCTTTATTTATTTAGTTATTTACTTATTTATGTTTAGGGTACCATGGGCCGGATTCATGTGAGAGCCTCCCTTCCAGTTAATTATGGGCTTCTCTATTGGGCCTTCATCAGTGGGCTGCATGTTATCAACAAGTGGAAAATGTGTTCCGAGTTTCAAAAAAAATGTGTTCCGTACGATAAATAGTATGCGCTACGTATGGTACGGGGCACTAAAGGATCGAACCGTGCAACGACTTCCAAAACATTGTGTTTGTCATTCTAACAACACATTTATTCAACCAACAGATGAAATATACTACTGATTGTACATTGAAAACAGTAGCAGCAGCAACCAGGGCTGGGGGTGCAACAGAAGCAGTAAGCAGGCCAGAAGAGTGAAGACGCATCTCTCTCTTCCAAACCAAACATCAGCCATCATTACAAAAGGGCTACCAAAAAAGAACAAGTGTATGCATCAAACTAAATAAAGTTCCTACTACACCAAGTGTATGCATCTAACTAACTGGCTCAGTTAGACGTTACTATTTATTAAGCTGTGGAGATTGGCTGACGGCTTGAACCAGATGGGTGCCTGACGGGGGAAACTCTAGCCAGCAGGTCGAAGTCTGATACTTGCGACCCTCTCTCCTACTTTGGGCTGTAGAGCGTGGTGGCACATATCAGGGTATGGTGCAATGAGAGACGCATGGTACCTGTGTACACACAGTTTTGCCTGATGAACGAAACCGCGCTGCCATCATGATCCTTGCCGTCGGTTATCTCCTGGTTAATCGGATAATTCAGTCTGACAAACAGACAGCGTGTACCAAGGCTACTTACCAGCCTCCAGTCAAAAATTCCTGAAGGCCCAGAGAAGCTGGGATCCCGCTCAAAGACCTTGCAGTGACTGTGATTGTATTCCGCGAAACAACACGTCCGATACGTGCGAACGATCATCAATCTTTCGCCGTCGTCTGATCGAGCCAGGAACCACCTGCAACTGCCATGCCGCTTTTCTTTGAAAGGTTCTAGGATTAGGAAGGGTAGGGACACCAGGCGGCCTACAACATCATATCAAGTTGGAGTTAAATAAAAAAGGGCTCTTGGTTTAGTTAATCTTAAGAACAGCATGCTATGAGCATGAATATTTTTTCAGCAAATGTTGACAGTAATATAACCAAGCCATCATGATATCATAAGAAAGTAAGATACTGCTGTAATAGCCGTTTGTAGCGATGACTGGAGTAGGCCAGCAATACGTCCAACCATAGGAGTCGACAGCGTAAATGAAGCCCTTGTGTTCAATTGCATCAGCGAACCATGGAGGATGTATGATCCTGCGATGGACGTGCAGATTTATCCACTTACCACGGTGACCTGTCAGATAGGCGAGACCGCGGTTGAAGAATGCAATTAGCCTGAAGTCTTTATAATTCGCAGATCTTGTGGGCACTTGGCAGATTACAACCTTGAGCAAATCAAACTTGGTATCATGTTGGCTACTGTAAGATTCCAAGTATTCTGGGCCGTGGTGCCAAAGCAGTGCAGTGTTAATCGAAGGAAGGGGGATCAATCGTCGGGTGTAGACCTCCACGAGCATCCAGCTGCCGCGACCATCGATGAGAACCATCCAAGACGTGTTCATGCCGACCCAGTACATACCGTTAATGTAGTTGAGGCTGACGGGGATCGGATCACAGTCAAGGGGGTTGATGCTCGCCACCCTACGATCGTTATGCTGCGTGACACGCCATTTCTGAAGATCAGGCGGCATCAGCAAGCAAGGATCTGGCTTAAAAAGCTCCGGCCTGAGGGCTTTGAGTAAACGGTACAGCCCCGACGAGCACACGGTGAGCGGCATGGTACTGAGATTGTCCACACGCGAAACAATGAGCTTGATTACCTCTGTGGGGAGCAAATTCCAGCCACTCTTTCGGCGGACGCTGCTCGGTTCTACCATTGTTAGTGCTTGGGTTTCGGACGAGGGGGAGGCGCCTTAGCGGGGATGGAACATTGGACGAGATTATGTGCGGACAAAGATGGAGAAGCGGATATGTGCTACGGGAAGTGGACAGGTGATGATGACTACAGCACGCCGCTTGACTTACGAGACACATACCAGCAACGTAGGGTCCTGTGGATGCCAGACAACTTGCTTGAGTGATCACAGTACTGGTACTCCCTGCAGTGCTATGCCCTAACTTGCTTGAGTAGAGTAGTAGAGTAGGACTCTGCTCTACTACTAGTACTGTAGGAGTAGTATATTCTAATATAAAATAGTTACAAACTTCAATGCCCGAGCATGGAACGACTACGGACCATGCTCAAAGACCGTGTCTACGTGGTGTTTGGACATGGGCGACAACTTCAATGCCAACGGTGCTGCTCCCGTTGCACCGTATGTGTTTCTGTCCTTCCTGTTCGAAATCGTGGTAGAATTCATGTTTCTACTCTGTATCCTACTACTATGCTAGTCCGCATTATTAGTTTCATCTCTGTTATAGCCGTCATGATTTATTTTGTGCTTATTCAGATTAAATCTCGTAGTAACTTGCTCATATATTCAACTGGCGCAACGTCCCCTACAGCCACTCCCGTTTCATGGACGGCCTGGTCGATGTTGGAATTTTGCTAGTAGGCCTTTATAAGGTGAGCTCTTCTACAACTTGTATGAGCATGAGAATAGGAGACCTACACGCATGGGTGGCGACACTGGCTACGCCGAGCATACTTGGACTCTGCGGAGCTAGGACTTTCCCGCCGATGTGGACATGGAAAACCCATGGTGTTATTTGGACTCCAACAATGTGCACGGGGACTCCAAGGAGGTTCACCTGGACATCTGCATTTTCAAGTTAAATGTTGATCATTAGTCTTCGCTCAATGTAATCCGCTGTCTAAGCATGTGGTGACTTCCATGCATGATCTTGCTCTATTGGAGTATCGCGCATGAATAGAAGTGTATCCATTTATGGTTTAGTCTAGAATCTTCCATGTATGAATTTTTACTATAGTACTGGTGAAAGACTTATGATGAACCATTTCTTACATATTCTCTGCCCCCTCCCAAGTCATCCTGATTTAATCCCTCCGTCTAGGTGTATAAGGGCATGGTTTATACATAAATAGTATAGCCAACTGTTGGCTACAAGAAAGTGCCATGTCATCTGTAGCCAACATGTTTAACAATGGATACTCAAAAACTAATTATTGAAGATCATTTCCTGCAAAGCACAATAAGAGTTATTTCTTCACAAGTTTTGGACGCAGGTTGAACAGTTGAACGCTTTTGTTTGCCAAAGATACTTTTTATCTATTTCACCCGGATGTTTGTGAGCTCTAGAGATGAAATAATATCCGAACAAACCTATCCAAATGAACTAACCGAGGCATCTCCATCTTAATTTTCTCTTGCAAGTCGTGTGTGGTCCCTTCATCGTGAAAATGCTCTGGCCGTCGCATTGAGTTGCATGCATGGATAGCACCACCATATTTTCAAAGGAGGAGCGAGCTCTATATTTCAGCAAAGGCATGCATGATTTGAGGAATTATGGTTGGGCATGCATGTAGAAAAGGGAGGAGAGTAATTTGCATGCGAGGGATTAAAGGAAGGGAGGCCAACGGCTAGGCATTCAAAGGAGGCTGCATGCAAGATTACATGGGATCCAGATACTAGTCCCAAAACTAGTTCTTCTTTTTGCGGACATGCCTTGGTACGAAAGATTGACAAGTTAGGCCCTGTCAAAATGGATGGAGGGAGTAGTAGTACGTGTAGAAGGCGGCACTGCACGAGAGTCTCACCTCTCACCCCGCTCGTGGCGCAGTAATAAGTGGCCTGGTAAAATAAACGGACAAGCAACCATCACATCCCTCCATCTTTTTTGCATTTCATCTCTCTGCATTTACTTTCTCCGGTTCATCTCGCACACTCGATCCCTAGCTACTACTCCTAGGGCCAGTTATTTTGGCGGCTTCCCCAGCTTTTCCCACAAGACTATTCACAGTGGAGAGTAACAATAAGGCGCCTCACTCATTTATTTGGGCTTCTAAACTACTATTCTGTCCTGGTTTATTCCTCACCATTGTAATTTATGGTAAATTTTGACCAAAGATTTAACTGGTTTTTCCTCACCATTGTAATTTGTGCTAAATTTTGACCAAAAATTTGACACAGATTACAATGGGGACCAATAAACCAGGACGGAGGTAGTAGTTATGGGATTACTAATCTAGAAGCCTAAAAGAACTGGCCCCTGGTACTCCTACAAGTAGTAGTACTCAAGTTGGAATTCCAATTGCACGGCACAACCTGTTAGGCAAAAAATTCGATACAGGGTGTAGGAAGCGGTTTGGGAATTTGCATGCCTTTCCAACCAGTGAGATACTCCGTACAAAGTACGACAGAGAAATAACCACAGAAAAGGAAGCTAAAAGTAAACAATCAAACGAGCATTTTTGCATTTGTTTTGCATTGAATCGTTTCACAAGCTTGACTAGTGCTGGTTTTCCACTTTTATTAGTTAGTACCACAGCCACGATATGGAATCCTGTGCAAGCGCGTGAGCCGCAGCCGCGCGGTCGATCGAACGGTGCGTCACCATGTCGCGCTCGAAGGACATCCACCGAACCTTTTTGTGTGTGTGAAAACAATCCTCGAGTATTACTCCAATTTTTTTCCTGTGAAAGTTCTTGACGCTGCAATATTTCCATATATTTGAATTTAGTTGCAGTTCGTGTTTATTTGGATTTGGACGTTTTAGGTGCGCCCTATTTTTTTAATACTGATTTTGTGTGTGTGTGACTGAGAGAGAACGTGTGTATGTGTCCATATGTGTGTTGTGGCGGAAGGGCAATGTGGAGATGGTGTGCGTGTGATACAGACATAGAGAGGTGTGAATGTGCAAATAATCATGCATGAGTGAGACATAGACAGATGCCGATACGTTGTGTATACATGAGAGAACGGTCTTCTAGTTTACTTGTGTGTGTGTGTGAGAGAGAGAGAGAGAGATGAGCATCCATAACACAACAACCATCTCTCTCGATTCGTCCGTCCCTCGCACGGTTGCATGCAACACATGCATCAACGCGCACATTTTGACACCCTCACCCGGCCCCTGCCCACCTCAAGGCCCGCACAATCTCTTCGTGAATACCCATTTCTCTTCTTAGGTTTGTTTTCTCTCAATATCTAACACACACACACACAGAGACACACGCAGCACAACACAGACACACACACACACACTCCCCCGAGCACACAATTCATCCACATCCAAGGTTATAGGGCGACCACTATTGCTTGTGCTTCTTTGCACCCCAACATGCACAACAACTCCATCTTCAAAGAGGGCAACGAGCAGATCGAAGACGGCGACCACACCACGCTAGAGAATGCAGGGTCATTTGGAAGCAGGGTGATGTGACGACGGCTGACTGACTCCTCCCCCCGCCCTCTCTCTCTTGCACAAAATTACCAATCCCTCCCTCCCCCGCACAAAATTGTCAATCCCTCAACCCACGAGATCCTTCCCCTCTTGTCCATGTGTTTCCTGCTCTCTCATCAAACATGTTGTGTCTTCTCCTTCCATGTATACAGAATCTAGATGCACACGCATCTCATGTATATTACATGTATGCATCTTTCTCACAGACCTAACTTCTTCCTCTCTCTCTGTCTCTCTCTCTGTCTCATTAGGTTTGATTCCTACTCTCTCGTCCACATACATACAATCTTTCCCGCCCTATCTGCTCCATCTTCAAAAGCTCTCTCTGCAGGTTTAATTCACACATTGGGATATGTCAAAATGTTGCTTCTATAATGGCTGATGTAGAGTTATGGTTGTTCTTGTTGCATCCTACAAAGTAATAACTATGAAATGCATTTAGATTCTCATTTGACTAGGATTATGTGAGTTTGAGCATGTTGTGAAGTACTATAGACCTTGTATACATCTTGGGATACGACAATGATTGTAACTATTGAATTGTATAGACCATTACATTCGAAGTCAATAGCCTAATATATTTATTTCACAATTTCAACAAATGATTAGTTCACTACAAACTAAGAAAACAAATGTGTACTCCCTCCGTTTTTATTTAAGTCCGCGTATTAGCATTGGTCAAAGTCAAGTTATGTAAACTCTCAGAAAGCTTATAACAAAAAATATTAACATATATAATAACAAATAAATACCATTAGATTCATTATTGAATGTACTTTCACATCATACATATTTGTTATTGTAAATGTTTATATATTTCTATAAACTTGGTCAAACTTTAGGAAGTTTGACTTCGGTCAAACCTAATATGCAGAGTTTACTACTACTACTCGCTAGTTGCTTAGGTGAATCACTCAACACGCCACACGGGGAGTCCAGTGTCACAAAATTTTGAGGTCAGCGGGAAAATCTCCCGCGACCCTGATTCGAGCAGTGGGAAGTTACCATCATAGCCTTCGGAATAGGCCTACAGATGACGCTTGTTAGGGGGCTGTTTTCGTAACTTCAGGTTCACCCTACCCAGCCAACCCCACCCCGGCACCCAGAGTAGTACACCTGAATACTCCCCATTTTCTATCCCCACCGCAAAATAGAATTCTCCACAGCACAGCAGCCTTCGTGCTCCTCCCCTTTACATCGGTGCACTCGTCCACCGCAGCGCATCTGCCTCATCGACGACCTCGTATGCCGCACTGGAGCCAGTCCACCGTCATCGTCGTACATGAAGCCTCTTCCCCGGCATCGTCTTCCACGGTCTCGGATCTGCTTCCCGGAAGCCGACGCCAAGCGCAGAAGTACCACCGTCATGGACAATGAACTGACTCCCGTTGCCGACCATGACTCACAAAGGCCGCCGCGACCATCGTTCTCCGCCTCGATTGGTAATGTGTGTATTGAATCATTTAGCAGTACATGTGCAGTTTCATACCTACCCTTCAAATTTCCTGGGTGCTATTGTTCCCGTAAAAGTAATTGGTTATAGCCTCCATTTTCCAACAGAATATCAGCTTGTAATTGTGCGTCGCTCCTGTATCGCGCTATGCTTGGGTAGGTTTTTCATGTGCAACCAGTAGTGTGGCAAATGATGGAAAGGTTTTTAGAATTACAAAATGCCCATGCGTTGCACGCATCAAGATGCATTTGTATGAGTAGTTTATCTTGTTGGAGATGCTCTAACATGGCAGACGAGTGCTTTAATGTTGCCCACAAGATGCGCGAGTATTACTAGTAGTATATTTTTCTTGCCATGTTGAGATTTTAAAACCACAAGAGCGAACATGCAGAGGAGCAATGAAGACCAAACACGGGATATTCGGGACATCTTCAAGGAGCGTGGCAAGTTAAAGAGGAGCTGCACCGAACCTGTAAAACGAGCTTTGATAAGTAACACCCTTTCAATTACTTTCGTGTAGCCTCATGTTCTACGATGTGTATATGTTGTAGTTTCTGTTTCTCTTAAGCGTGGTGTCCTTCAATGTGTAATAAGAAGAGTCTTAATCGTCCTAATGCTTTCATTTTTAGCTTGATGTATGAAGTGGGTGTTCTCACCTTGTAGTCTGTTTTTATTTATTTATTCATTTTGAATTCACTTCTCCTAGTTCTGTTTATCTGGCTTCTACTAAATGGATCTAGGTTGCTCTGAGTATTGATCTAAAAAAGAAGTAACTTCATGTCAAGATGCAGCTCCTGCAAGGAGGGAAGTATGGTCAACCTCGAGATCATGTTTCCAAAATGAGGCTAGATTACACACAAGGTGCCACTTCCCTAATGATGCTGGATTAGACACAAGGTGCAAATTCCCAGATGATATTTTAAATGTGGCTACTCGATCTGTAGCAACTGGCGAGCCACCGCGCTCCAAGTTGTTCACCTGTAGTCCCGACCATCAACTCCTACGGATCAAAGTATCACGCGAGCTGACTATTCCTACAAAGGTGCTCCACCACATACCCGGTACCCGCGAATGTAGCAATCATGCCCCTAGGGTTTTAGAGTTTATTTGTTAACGTCGCCTTTACGTAATACTCATGTGTGCGAGACAGCGAGAGGCGGACTGCGTGCGTGCGCCTCTTCTCTTCGTATATGTACTCCACCATTTGTCTGGTGTCCAAAAAATTATAATAACTTCTAGCAATGTGCCAATGCGTTGCCACACGATCAAAGTAGATTAATACAGTGGCGGAGCTAGATGTAGATTACGCCTAGGGCTATGCTATGTTGAGTGATAAACTTCAATGATTTTCTATGCTTTGCATGAAGAAATTACAAAGGAAGTTGTTTCTAGGCCTAGAGCTTAGCCCTAGCTGCTCCAGGTCTGTCTCCGCCACTGGATTAATACATATTCACCGATTTGATAAAAAAGTCTATCTTTGAAATACGTATATCACTAAAAATATGTTATGTTTCACTCAAAATATATTCCTTTGGCGGTTTTGATGAGATAAGGGAGGAATGTTGTTGGTTTCAAGATTCGAGAAGTGGTATATGTCTAATTTCTACTCTTACTAGCAAGATGCCCGTGCGTTTCACGGAACATCGGGATCTTGTGGGAGAAAAGGATGAACGTGGGAAGGTCTTATATGCAAATGTGGTGAAGAGTGCGGGTAGATTGCCATATTTTCCTTCCTATCCGTCAGATATAAATCAGACGACCTACATTGCAGGATGGCAGGCCCACCATCATCACCAACTCTATTTTTATCCCTACTCTTATAATAAGCATTGTTGGTGATGATCGTGTGCGTGCCATCCTACAATATAGGCCGTCCGATCTATATCTGACGGATAGGAAGGAAACTATGGCAATTTTGCAAAAAGATACCCACACCCCTCTGCACATTTGCAAATAAGGTCTTCCCTCGTTCATCCTTTTCCCCCACAAGATAAACTACTCATACAAATGCATCTTGATGTTCCATGCAACGCATGGGTATCTTGCTAGTTGTTGCAAAAAGCCCATGTGTGTGTGAGAGAGAGGGCGAGTGGAGGTGGACGGAGTGCATGTGTGACAAAGACACAAGGAGTGTGTGCGCGATAGGTATCAGCTTAAAATGGGGCGATAGTGTGTGTGTGCACGATCGAGAGGGCGTGTCTCAAGAAGGGAAGAAAAATCTACATAGATACAGGGAGCGGGAGAGAGACATGTATGCGATGGTGGAAGCACGAGTGTGCAGGTGTATAAACCTATCTAGAGGCTAGCTAGTCGATAAATGTTTGTGAGAGAAATACGAGTGGGGGTGCGAAAGCGAGAGTTTTGTGTGTGTGAGAGAGACGGTAGTCGGGAAGGGGAGTGGAAGCAGGAGTTGTGTGTGTGTGTGTCTGTGAGAGAGAGAGAGGAGACGGTAGTTGGGGTTGTCTCATCGGTAAACAAATGAATAATGTCAGTCTGGGATGGAGACGAAAAGGAGACCGCAACAAATATTGTGTCTACAGGAGAGATAGAGAGAGTAATTTTAGTGGTATGAGTCATATGTAGAGACATATAGGGTGTGTGACAGAATCCCATAGAGAGAAAGACAAAGTGAAAGAAGAGTGGAGACTGTGTGTTTGGTGGTGAAAAAGAAAGCTTAGGTACCGAGTGATACCAGAGAACAGTAGAGACGTGAGAGATAATGAAAACCGTGTAATGTATAATGATAGGGAGAGTGTGACACTTCTCAAGGGAGACCTCGAGAGACCATGTTTGCGAGGATAGGAGCAACATGAAGTGAGTGTGCGGGTGAGCTAGAGAAAAGAGAGTGATAGCTACCTGAAGGAGCATGCATGCAAGAGAGATGGGCGTGAAAGGAGTGAACAAAAAAGGGATTCAAATATTTGAATTCGAGATGATGATACATATAATCCATACTCGAACCAAAGTTGATCTATCAAACATGCATACTCGTATGAATTCACGCACATCTATGTTATTTAATATGTAGATATTACTGATCCATACATTTTAGTAGAACATAATTAGGTTAAATCTTTTCGAATTCAACCTTAAGATTTCGAGATCGTTGTATTTGTAAATCATATTATACATATAAAGGAGCAGAATTCTTTGTTGTGCTTTTGAAAGTATATTAAAAAAATGATGTATATAGAATGTAATTCCAATTGAAAATGGATCCCGCCCGAAAAAAAGAATACAAACGGGATTCGAATTGAGTTGGCACAGTAAACGTGCACTCTGCAAAATTTGAACGAAGCGGGGAAAGTCACAGTAACCGCCCGAAACCAAAATCTGCGAGATGGAAATCACTACTGCCTATCCCTGCCACGCAAAGCCTATATGCTGGATTTCTGTAGGTTTCAATAGGGGTAGGTTTGTAATTTCACCCAAATGTGACGTAACCGCCTCTCACCCAGATTCATACATGGTGGGCGCCAAAACACAGTGTGTCCTCGGCCGAAATCGACTCCCTCCCCGATTCATATTCATACACGGTGGGTGCCAAAAACAAACTCTCGTCGGCAAATATTCGGTGTATGCGAGATTACCGTCCTATCCCCAACCGACTAGTGTTGCTGTGATGTAGTAGAAATTTGAAACAGGGGCTAAGTTTGTAAATTTCCTCGCATTTGAGACAAGCGCGCCCTGAATACATGGTTCCCCCCTTCCTCTCTACCTCCCTTTTCCACATTCGTACTCCGTGGGCGCCAAAACACCCTCTCCACCCCACCCTCCTCCGTCCGTTGCCGCCCTCCGCCACCCCATCCACTGCCGTCCTCCTCCACCATGCCGGAGCTGATACCCCAACACCGCCGTCCATTACAAGAGATCGACCTCTCTCATCCACGGCTTCGGACCGGGATCCTTGCATCCCGTCCTCTCACTTCATCCCCGTCGTCGTCCACCTTGTCGGCGCCGCTCCTACGACCGTCTCGTCCACCGTCCCCGCCACCACCGTCTACCCTCCTAGATCTGCTTCCACTCCGTCGACAACCATCGCTACCGCAGCACCGTCAAATTCTCAGCAGATGCGTACATGGCGCCACACCAGAGGCGGTACTCTTTCGTATCTGCTCAACTTATTTATCGCAACAAGAAAATAAATCGCCACTGCTTTACTCTGATTTCTTGTCTTGGTTGTGATGTTGCCTTTGTCCGGTTTGCACCTTCAGATCCGCCATGGCACGCTCAACACCATACTCGCAATGCTCATTGTTTTCCCCTTTTATATTCCACACTAGTTAAATCATAGTAGACTAAATTTCAAAATTGGGTCAGTCGATTTTTCAGAGATCGCCGGAGTTCGCCGGTGCGATCTAAGGGGCTCGGGTGGGGACAGTGGTTGTGGGGGGCGGTGGTGGGGCCTTGTCGAACGAAGAAAACCCGGGGGGGGGGGGGGGGGGGGGGGGGGGGGGGGTGGCAGAGGAACACAGGCGGTGGGGCCAGTGGTTCGGCCGGCGGCCCGTGCGGTGTTCTGTATGGGAAGCACAGTATGTTCCTTGTTAGGAAGGGGAGCAGGGACATCTGTAGTCTAACAGCTGATAGAGCTGGCCTGTACATGATCGATAGGCTTTCAATTACTAGCGGCAATACAACACCGTAATTTCTAGCCAGTTCCACTTTCCCGATTTATATATCCTGGTTATGGTGTACCCCTGTTATGTACACTATGATCTGCCTAGTTGTTGTGTGCTCTTGTTATCATGATTTGGCAATAAACTCTCTATACGGTATATTATGAACCTATCATCTGCCAGCTATCCTTACTTCTAGAGCCTATTTTTTGTGTACTTGTGCCAGATTATAAAAATGCACGCACCATATTACAGCACACATGAGCTCTCTCATCAGAATCCAGTGATAGCACACAAGTGTTTATAGGGGCGCCCCTATAGTAGAATATCATCTGGATTACAAAGATAATCTCTCAACTATTTATGTTTTCATGGTTCTCAGATATCATATGCAATTACAGTGAATATCAGAATCCGCGCATCAGAAGAATATTGTGGAACACTGCAATGACTTACAAAATTGGCACCAAGGCATTGAGTGCCATTCTGGAAGCAATGAAACTCGTACGCTCCCCACCTGTTGATTCTTGTTGAGAATATCATCCTAATGACTATTCTAACCTCGAGGAGTCAAAGGCAGATGGCCTGTCCTGTTCACCCATCAAGGTGCCTGTTCTAATTTGGCAAGGTTTTATTGATTGCGCGTATCTTGCATATGTTGTCTTGCATTTCTTGTACTTTGTTGCACCGCCATCTGCTTAGTTTACTCATCATATATGTCGAGATGCCATGCCCATCCATTATCAATACATATTCCATCTGTCATCGTACCATGTTTTTCCACTCAAATGCTGTTCTGGTGCATCAGACATCAAAAAGGAAGAGGGTGATTGCCGAACCCGAAGGAGCACCAGCAAAGTCCTTGAAAAACGTGGTGGTGCCGGAGAAATCAGACAACACCCCACTTATATTGGATGTACAACCAGTGACACAAAACATAGGACCGACTCCAGCAGACTGTACCCATACTTCACTGGCCACACCACTAGCCCCACAACACAGGACCTTCACTCCAGCAAAAGGTATACCGATTTCATTTGCCATAGCACCAGCTGTACCACAGAAAAATCCCACTCCAGCAAAAAGTATAGCAAGTCCACCGGCCGATGACCTATCCCAACTGCAGAGATGACCAATTCCTGCAGATTGGAACCCCATTCCATTTATTCCCAGTTTAAAAGACACTGCTTTCAATGTTGTTAGGGACTACGTGCATATATTCCCATCATGGGAAAATTATTGTGAAGACAAACACCATTTTCACATCTTCTTGTCCAACTTACATGTAAGTGCTATTATTCATAGTTATTTTTTTCCTGTTTCTGCTGAACACATCAATGATTTACATTACATTGTTGTAACTAGGCGAGGGTCAATCTGGATAGTCATGACGAGCAAAGCTTGCTTGTGCTTTTCAAGGAAGCATTGCACTATTATCGGTGTTACCTGAGGAAATCACACTTTGATGGCAAGTCTATAAACGAATTTCCGGTGAAGTCTCCTGTGCTAAATTTAGAAGACATTGAATGGAAAAACCTTGTTATGCACTGGTCTCGTTCCTAGGATGAGGTACTGTCTATGAAATCACATGACAATTTGAACTTCTACTTTTCCACATGTGCCTTACGGATCTCTTTTGCAGGAAATCTGCTTGAAGAAGAACTCCGGTTTGACAAGAACGACATGATATCACAAATATGTTGCCCGCTGCTTTGCTCTTGTTAGTACCTGTTGTCCTGTATCACTGTACTTGCATACATACCTGGTTCATTATGTGACAGTAGTATGCATGATAGCTTGCTTATCAATTGTTCGCTCCAAATTATCTGATCTGTATGAATGGTTACATTAGTGTAGAATATATCCAATGCCAATGTTTTTTTAGCTCTGCATTGCTCTTGTAAGTACATGCTGTCCTTTATCAGTGTAGTTATAATGACAGGTAGTTGTTCATGTACCATCGCTCTGCAGCTTATTTTCCTTTGCCCTCCATTTTCTACACATCAGATCTATATTTACTCTTACCATAATGTTGGTACTGAAGTAGTTTAGCTGTGCATTGCTCTTGGATGTACCTTTTGCCTGTATCGCTGCACTTACATTTATAGCTACTTGGTTATGTAGCATCACTCTACATCTTATCTTAAATATTCTCCATTTTTTCGTATATTATCACATCTATATTTACTCTTAACAAAATGTAGAATAAAGGCAATGCTTTTGAAGAAGATTCTGTGGTAAACCTCTTGAATTGCCCCCCATCAGCATGGACAAGGCCTTTATAGAGTCTGTCTTCACCAAAAATGTAAGTTTGTCCATCTCAAGCCTTCAAACATTGTTGTATATATTTGGTTAGGCATGACTGCAACAGCTGTTTATTTTTGGTGTTTGCATCAAATTGCTTGTTTAAAGTTTATTATATGTAGTTCATAAACAAAAGTTCGTCCTTTCTCAATTTAAGTTTTCAGTTGTACAACCAAGTTCCTTCTTCATACCATGTAAATTAAACTATACAGAGCAAGTGATCTTCTTTTGCACTGCATGTATGCTTCTGTTCTTCATCTGTAATCCAGTGGTGTGGTGAACCTACCCACTACATCACAATGTCATATTCTGCAATGTCTTAACAATGAACAATGTCATATCATTCTACTATTATTTAAACCGTCTCTTTGTTTGCCAATCTGAAATGGTATAAATTGATAGCACGCTAACCATTGATACTTATGAGTTCTTGATCTGTAATCCAGTGGTGTCGTGAAGCTACCAACTCCTTCACAATCTCATTTCCTGCCATGTCTTGACCTGAACAATACCATATTGTGTTAATGCAAATTTAAACTGTGTCACTTTATTCGTCAGTAGGAAATGTGATGAATTGTCAGCACTGATACTTTTATGTGCAAAATTTGTCATCTGTCTGCTTGTTTATCTTTCAGAGTGAGGAAGATACAAGTGTTGAACAAGCGCAGTCTCATCATCTTGCTCAGCTGCTTGCCCTGCAGCTCCCTAGCAGGGCTAACCTTTCTTGAACTCTATTAAAGTGCTGTCGGTTTTGTATATTATTTTGTCGGCGTGTTTATTTGCACTGGTGGCGATCTTTGATGCCCAGTGTATGTAATATGCTGTTTGCTTGTGCTTTATTATCATAGTGGCGAACTTTGATGCCCAGTGGATGTAATATGTTGTAATTTCTTTATTGTATAGTCTAGGTTTTTTCTTATTCACAATGCTGCAGTTATTTTACTGTATATATATCCCGTCTTCGCAGTAAACCGGCCAAACCGTAAAATTACGATACATAATCGGGCCGTCATGCAATCACGATGTAGGTTGGGCCTGAAACATGCCGATCAGCTCACGGGCCGGCAGCAGCCTGAAATGAACCCCGACCCATGATTGTGCGAATCAAATCACGGGCTTTTAACAGGCCGAAAAATTGTCTCGGTCCTTGTTTGGCCCAATCAGATATCGGCTGCGAGCAGGCCGGATGCAAACCGGGCCGTAGTTAGGCCCAACTATATGACGGGCTTTTAACAGGCTGAAATTAATATAGGGCCGAAATGTTAAACGGGCCCTTAACAGGCCAAAACTAATATCAGTCTAAATTACTAAGTGGGCCTTTAGCAAGTGGGCCCAAAAGCATAGTGTCCAGTTGACGGGCCGAATCTGATATGGGCCATATTTGATCCCAAAGCGTCTTAAAGGGTCGGACCTGATATGGGCCGTAATTTGGCCCAGAACATGGTAGGCCTTTAACGGGCCGGATCTCATATGGGCCACTATTAGGCCCGGAGCGTGGCAGGCCATTAATGGACCGGATCAAATATGGGCCGGCATTTGGCCCAAAACATGGCAGGCAGTTAATGGGCCGGCCTACTAGGGTACTCAAAATCTTGTGGGCCTACAGCTGGGCCGGCCCATTAATGTCGGCGAAATCTCGTAGGCCTTTAGCTGGGCCGGCCCATTATGATCCGCAAGAATCTTGTGGGCCTTTACCTGGGCCGGCCCATTACGGCACACAAAAATCTTATGGGCCTTTACCTGGGCCGGCCCATTATGGCCCGCAAAATCTTGTGGGCCTTTAGCTGGGCCATCCCATTATGGTCCGCAAAATCTCATGGGCCTTTAGCTGGGCCGGCCCATTATGGTCCGCAAAATCTTGTGGGCCTTCGGTTGGGCTGGCCCATTTAAACTTGATGGGCCGGTCCACGTGTCAACATATCATAGGCGCGTCTCGCCCATTGGATGAGTTGACACGTGTCTCCTCCAGCCAATGATGATTTTACACGTGGAAAATCCCCATTGGTCGTGGCTGTTGACGGGTTATCGGATCCAAAACCCGACCCGATAGCTTATCGGCGTTCCATTATGGTGGATGCCACGTGTCGGTCACCCTTGACGAAAGCACTTCTGTGACGCGTGATTTATTGTCATGGAAGTGGACACTTCCGTGATGATAATTTTGGTAATGTCATGGAAAACTTCTACGACAGCACAGGTATGACTATCTTGATTTTGTCATAAATTTGTCATGGATGTACATGCATGACAAAAAAAGTGACCTACTATGACAAACACGTATCATCACAGAAGTGTATTTTTTTGTAGTGAATCGCCACTTCACACAATATATGAATATAGCATTACATCATCCAGAATACAATCAAGGTCCGACTACGGAACCAAAATAAAGACAACCCCTAATGCAATAGAACCCCGATCACCCCAACTGGGCTCCTCTACTGATCGAAAGGAAACGAAACAACACAACGAACACGATCTTCATCGAGATCCTCCTTGAGCTTGGTTGCGTCACCTGCACGGTTATCATCTGCACCTGCAACTGGTTTTGGAAGTAAACTGTGAGTCACGGGGACTTAGCAATCTCACACCCGCGAGATAAAGACTATCTAAGCTTATGGGTAGGAAAAGGTAGTGAGGTGGAGCTGCAGCAATCACTAGCATTATGGTGGCTAACTTACGCAAATGAGAGAGAGAAGAGGAGTAAAGCACGGTCGTGAACTAGAAGTGATCAAGAAGTGATCCTGAAACTACTTACGTCAAACATAACACAAGAACCGTGTTCACTTCCCGGACTCCGCCAGAAAGAGACCATCACAGCTACACACGTTGTTGATGCATTTAATTAAGTTAAGTGTCAAGTTCTGTACAACCAGACATTAACGAATTCCCATCTGCCCATAACCGCAGGCACGGCTTTTGAAAGTTCCAAACCCTGCAGGGGTGTCCCAACTTAGCCCATCACAAGCTCTCACAGTCAATGAAGGATATTCCTTCTCCCAAGAAGACCCAATCCGACTCGGAATCCCGGTTACAAGACATTTCGACAATGGTAAAACAAGACCAGCAAGACCGCCCGATGCGCCGACATCCCGATAGGAGCTGCACATATCTCGTTCTCAGGGCAACACCGGATGAGACATCCTACGAGTAAAACCAAACCTCAAGTTTCCCTGAGGTGGCCCCGCAGTCTACTCGGTTCGGACCAACACTTAGACAAGCACTGGCCCAGGGGGGGGCTTTAAATAAAGATGACCCTCAGGCTGGCCGACCCGAGGGAAGGGTAGGTGGTGGTGAGGCAAATGGTAAAACCAAGGTTGGGCCTTGCTGGAGGATTTTTATTCAAAGCGAACTGTCAAGGGGTCCCCATAACACCCAACCATGTAAGGAACGCAAAATCAAGGAACATAACACCGGTATGACGGAAACAAGGGCGCCAAGAGTGGAACAAAACACTAGGCATAAGGCCAGCATTCCACCCTTTACCAAGTATATAAATGTATTAATTAAATAAGAGATATTGTGATATCCCAACATATCCATGTTCCAACTTGGAACAAACTTTAGCTTCACCTGCAACTAGCAACGCTATAAGAGGGGCTGAGCAAAAGCGGTAACTTAGCCAAACAACGGTTTGCTAGGTAAGGTGGGTTCAAGTCTTGACATGGCAAAATGGTGGGCATGATATAGCAAGTGGTAGGTATCGCAGCATAGCAAAAGAGCGAGCAACTAGCAAGCAAAGATAGAAGTGATTTCGAGGGTATGGTCATCTTGCCTGAGATCCTGCAAGGAAGAAGAATGAGTCCATGAAGAAGAAAAACGGACGAAGTCAAACGAATCCTCACAAACCCGACGTTATCGGAACCAACCCGAAGAAGCAACACCGGAAAGAAGCACACAACATAGTAAACAAACATCACATAAGCATGGCATGATGCACAACCAAGTATGATGCATGTCCGGTTTAATGAGGCATGGCATGGCAAAGTGCACAAACAATACTAAAAGTTAAATGGAGCTCAATATGCAATGAGTTGCATATTGACGAAACACAACAACAAGTTATTTAGTTCGATCTTGTTTATGTACCCAACAATATTAAATGTTGATTAACATGGCAAGAGGGGTGAAACAAAATAAAACTACCTAACTAGGCCAGTTTAAATGAGGCCGGAACAACAAACAACAAGTCCGGAAACTCCTCATGTGCATATTTTAGGTTTTGGTACTGTTCTACCCTAAACCATATTTTATAGTTGTTAAACATGCAAAGCAATATCACCAAGTTAAACTAGGAAATTTTATACCCCAATTACATATAAAGTTTCTTAAAAATGGAGCTACGGTTATTTAGTTATGAATTAAATCATTTTAGCATGGATAGGAGCAAATTAAAGCAAACGGCAGTTTTAAACATTTTAAACATGCATGAAATTAGCATATTATTAATCTACACATAATTCTAAGCATTTTTCATATATAAAACATTTTAATCCAATGCACCATTTGTGAGTTATTAAATGAATGAAGTATAGGGGCTTTTCTGTAAAACTACCAAACACCTAGATAAAAGACAAAACCACAGATCTGAAAAAAACATGGGCGGGCCGAAACTGCTGGCCCAACAGTGCACAGGGGGGCGTTGGATCTTCTGCTCACCATGGGCTTAGCCCGTTCGAAAAAAGAGGAGGCCTGCAAGGGAGGCGCTGGGCCTTAAGGCGATGTGAAGGGGGCAGCCCACATGCGCTACCGCTCGTTTTCCCCGCTCGAACAAGCACAGAAAACAGAGGAGGAGGCGCACAGCATGGCAGTGTCCATCGACGGGTCCTGGGGGCGCGGACCAGCAAGGAGGTGACTGGAGGTGGTGGATCCGAGCACGGGACGACAAGGGCAACCGGATCCGGGGCGGAGAAGGCCGGCGACATCGATCTACGAAGGGCATAGAGAGAGAGACCATGAGAGAGCAGAGAGACGGAGAGGGAGCGACAAAGAGAGAGGAGGGCAGGGAAGGCGGTCTGGCGGACGAGGGAGCCGCTCGGGCATGGGCTCTCGGGCACGGGACGGTGGCCTGGTCTCGGGCACGGGCAATCTGTTGAGTGGCTCTAGGAAGAGGCACCATGGATCGAGAGGAGGGAGCTCGAGTTCGTCCGCTCATGCACGGGCACAACGAGAAGGAGGCTGCGACGCGAGGCTTGGTGTGGTATTGATGCGCGAGGAGTCCGGCGAGGTCCGGCCGGAGCAGTGAGGAGGTAGGAGGGGCAAGCCGCGGAGGCCTCGGGCGGCTGCAGGGGCTCGGGCTCTCGATCCAGATCGAGGCAGGGAGGGGGCTATGCTCTGGATTGGCTAGTTGGTAAAAAAGAGGAGATTAGCTGGGTGAGATCCCGATGGGACCAGGAGGTGGCGGCGGGATGGATGGAATGGACGGGACAACCTAGTGGTCTAGGGTTAGGTAGGCTGAATATATAACAGGTGAATTTTGTTAGGTGCAACTGGTCCCTCCGATCTTAATCGGACGGTTGTGAATAAATAGCTAGGGAGCCCAATTAACAAAACGAAGATGGTTTATAGATGTTTGGGTATGATCCGGACCCATCGATGACGTCTGCACGGGTCGGGTCCGGGAGAGCTTTCTGACGCGCGCGCGAGGAGGGTCACGGGCTGACGAGAGAGGTTAGGTAGGGCCTGGGTGTGAATGGTAGTGGGCTATGCAGAAAGCCTTGGGCTGGGAGGAGAGAAGAGAGAGACCCGGCGACTATATTCGGAGACCGAAAACATCCGACATTTGACCGGTTATACTGCCGCTATAGTTAATCGTTGGGGCGTCAAACGAACTCGGAATGCGATGAAACTTGGCAGGCGGCGTATCTACACTATAACAACACCGCATGCCAACTTTCAACCCATTCCGAGAACATTTTCTGGCCACTTATAAAATACTATTTAGGACGTGCCGCAGGCGCGTGCAAGTGTGTCTGGGCTCAGAACAGACAACGGAAGGAACGGGGAGTCCCGGATGAAAGAAAGTTTTGAAAACATGATGATGCAATGCACATGATGACATGACAAGATGCAACACACAAGCGAAATACAAGGCAACAACAGCGAATAACTGGAAGACACCTGGCGCAACAGTCTGGGGGCGTTACAAATCAATAAGGCATTTTCAAAGGACCCTTTCCCGTTGCCGCGCATTGACCAGATTGGTGACTCCACGGCCGGGTGCAACTTGTTATCGTTCCTTGAAGCCTACTCAGGATACCACCAGATCTTCATGGCGAGAGAAGATGAAGAAAAGACAACATTCTGATACGTCTCCAACGAATCTATAATTTTTTATTGTTCCATGCTATTATATTATCTGTTTTGGATGTTAATGGGCTTTATTTTACACTTTTATATTATTTTTGGGACTAACCTACTAACCCAAGGCCCAGTGCAAATTGTTGTTTTTGCCTATTTCAGTGTTTCGCAGAAAAGGAATATCAAACGGAACCCAAACGGAATGAAACCTTCGGGAGAGTTATTTTTGGAACAAACGTGATACACAGGACTTGGAGTGGATGTCAAGAAACAAATGAGGAGTCCACGAGGCAGGGGGCGCGCCTACCCCCTTGGGCGTGCCCTCCCCCCTCGTGGCTCAACCGACCTACTTCTTCCTCCTATATATATATTCATATACCCCCAAAACATCCAGGAGCACCACGAAACCCTATTTCCACCGCCGTAACCTTCTGTACCCAAGAGATCCCATCTTGGGGCCTTTTCCGGAGCTCCGTCGGAGGGGGCATCAATCATGGAGGGCCTCTACATCAACTCCATGGCCTCTCTGGTGATGTTTAAGTAGTTTACTTCAAACCTTTGGGTCCATAGTTATTAGATAGATGGTTTCTTCTCTCTCTTTGGATCTCAATACAAAGTTCTGCTCGATCTTCTTGGAGATCTATTCGATGTAACTCCTTCTGCGTTGTTTTTGTCGAGATCCGACGAATTGTGGGTTTATGATCAAGTCTATCTATGAACAATATTTGATTCTTCTCTGAAATCTTTTATGTGTGATTGGTTAATCTTTGCAAGTCTCTTCGAATTATCAGTTTGGTCTGGCCTACTAGATTGATCTTTGTTGCAATGGGAGAAGTGGTTAGCTTTGGGTTCAATCTTGCGGTGCTCTATCCCAGTGACAAAAAGGGAAATGACACATATTGTATTGTTTCCATCGAGGATAAAAAGATGGGGTTTATATCAGATTGCTTGAGTTTATCCCTCTACATCATGTCATCTTGCCTAATGCGTTACTCCGTTCTAATGAACTTAATACTCTAGATGCATGCTGGATAGCAGTCGATGTGTGGAGTAATATTAGTAGATGCAAGTAGGAGTCGGTCTACTTGTCACGGACGTTATGCCTATATACATGATCATGCCTAGATATTCTCATAATTATTCGCTTTTCTATCAATTGCTCGACAGTAATTTGTTCACCCACCGTAATACTTATGCTATCTTGAGAGAAGCCACTAGTGAAACCTCTGGCCCCCAGGTCTATCTTTTATCATATAAGTTTCCAATCTATTTTATTTTGCAATCTTTAGTTTTACTCTTTATCATAAAAATACCAAAAATATTTATCTTATTATTATTATCTCTATCGGATCTCACTCTCGTAAGTGACCGTGAAGGGATTGACAACCCCTTTATCGTGTTGGTTGCGATGTTCTTATTTGTTTGTGTAGGTACGAGGGACTTGCGTGTGGCCTCCTACTAGATTGATACCTTGGTTCTCAAAAACTGAGCGAAATACTTACGCTACTTTGCTGCATCACCCTTTCCTCTTCAAGGGAAAACCAACGCAGTGCTCAAGAGGTAGCAAGAAGGATTTCTGGCGCCGTTGCCGGGGAGTCTACGCACAAGTCAAGACATACCAAGTACCCATCACAAACTCTTATCCCTCACATTACATTATTTGCCTTTTGCCTCTCGTTTTCCTCTCCCCCACTTCACCCTTGTCGTTTTATTCTCCCTCTTCTTCTGTTCCCCTTCTCTTTTCTAGTTCGTCTCTTTTTGCTTGTTTCTTGTTTGCTTGTGTGTTTGATTGCTTGCTTATCACGATGGCTCGAGACAATACTAAATTGTGTGATTTTTCCAATACCAACAATAATGATTTTATTAGCACTCCGATTGCTCCTCTTACCGATGCTGAATCTTGTGAAATTAATGCTGCCTTGCTGAATCTTGTCATGAAAGATCTGTTTTCGGCCTTCCTAGTGAAGATGTCGCTACCCATCTAAACAACTTTGTTGATTTTGTGTGATTTGCTAGGTTTCCGTGAATTTGATGATTGTTCTTTAAATTTCCATCTTGGATTCCACCATTAAGAAACCCATGGGAAGAATTAATGATGTTCTTATTGTCGCATATAGGAATTATGTGCCCGTAGATTTCATTGTTCTTGATATAGATTGCAATCCTTCATGTCCTATTATTCTTGGTAGACCTTTCCTTAGAACGATTGGTGAAATTATAGATATGAAAGAAGGGAATATTAGGTTCCAATTTCTGTTAACGAAGGGCATGAAACACTTTCCTAGAAAGAAAATTATATTACCTTATGAATCTATTATGAGAGCCACTTATGGATTGCATACCAAAGATGGTAATACCTAGATCTAGCCTTGCTTTTATGCCTAGCTAGGGGCGTTAAACGATAGCACTTGTTGGGAGGCAACCCAATTTTATTTTTGTTCCTTGCTTTTTGATTCTGTTTAGTAATAAATAATTCATCTAGCCTCTATTTAGATGTGGTTTTATGTGTCGGATTTCGGGTTCCGGTAGACCCTTGAGGTTCGAACACTGGGGTGCGCTTGGAGATCTCTCCCCTACCGATCTACGTCCAATCCTCTTGTACGAACTAAGATGAAAATGATGAACAACACAAGAGACACGAGGTTTATACTGGTTCGGGCCACCGTTGTGGTGTAATACCCTACTCCAGTGTGTGGTGTGGTGGATTGCCTCTGGGGCTGATGATGGACAGTACAGGGAAAGAACAGCCTCACAAGGGGTGTTCTTGAGCTGGTGCGGTGTGTTCTACTTAGTCTCTAATGGGTTTCTCAATGTTCTTCTCCCTCTCCCTTCGATGCAATTCGATCCCATCCCCCTACTCTGTGGTGGCTAGCTCTATTTATAGAGGCCCTGGGCCTCTCCCCAAAATAATGAGTGGGGACGGCGCCAACAATTGGCCATTTGGAAGGGGAACATCTAGTACAAGTTATCCTGACCAAAGGTGGTCTTCGGCTGCCAAAAGCATTGGTGATGACGCCGTCTTGGGCTCCACGGTGACCTCCGTCCGGCCGTCCGGCTGGTCTTGGTCTCGTTGCACTAGAATGGTAACCTTTGCCTGATGCCTTGGCCTGTGCTTGCCCCCTTTGCACCAAAGGGGAAACAAAGGACTCTGCCCAGAACGCCTGCCTGGACTCGATCATCATGGCTTGCGTCATGGGATCCTCGCGAGGTACCCTTGCATTGATCTCTCTGCCTCCTCGCGAGCCTGCCTGATGAGGCCGCTCCTGAGGAAGCTTCTTGTCGTCCGCCCCACGAGGCTTGGCCCCTCGCGAGGGTCTTGAGCTTGAGTTGATGAAGATGAGTCGCGCTGGGGCCCCACTTGAGCCACGCCGCAGGCCGCAGGCAGGCAAGTCTGGGGCATCCCGTTCCCAGAACGCCGACAGTAGCCCCCGGGCCCAAGGTGCGCGCGTGCTTGGCTTAGCAGAGAAGCGAAGGGGCAAGCACGAAGCGCCGCAAGCCCTAAAAGCCTGCGGCCTTGGGCGCCGCCTGGCGGTTGATTAGGCATGGGCATCTGCACTTCCCCAGGACGCCTTGCTACGCGCCCGGCTAAGTGGACCCGTAGTTGCACATAGTTGTTCCTCCTTTGGCTGCCCGCTCGCCTCCTACCTTTCCTTCTTCTCCGAGCTCCAACTTCCGCCGCCAATCCGGCTCGAGCTCTTCCGCTTCCCCAACGCCATGGCGCCGACGAAGAAGGGAAGGGGGAAGAAGCCCGCGCCTTCGTCCTGCGCACCTCCAACGGCGGTCCCCGCCGTCGATCGGTCAATCATACTCAACCCGGAAGCCTTGGACATGGTCCACTCCACCCTTGCTTCCATCTTCAACGAGTGCGGCCAGACCACAGTTTGGCCCGCATCCCGCGCCTTTCTTGCTAGGACCGTCACAGAGGTCCGATTCTTCGCCGATGCCCTATAGGCGGATCTGGTTCCCCCCTTTTCTGCTTTCTTCAATGCTGTGCTCTCCCATTATTAGATCCACATGATGCACGTTGGGCCGGAGTCCATTACCCTTTTGGCCGTCTTTGCTGTCGTGTGCGAGGCGATGATAGGCATCCCTCCTTCTGTTGCCCTACTGCGCCACTTCTTTTCTTTGCGCCTAAGCGATCCCACTTAGTGCTCGGGGTGTGTAAGCTTCTTCGCCATGCCTAATACGGCTGCTTCAGGGATTGACTTCGGCTTTCCGCCTTCTCAGGCCAGGTTCAGAGAGCGGTGGCTATACGTGGATGTCGGGGTGCCTAGCCCGTTGCTCTCGCACCCGACCTTGCCTGCTGTTCCCAACCCAGGCTGGGGTCATGAACCGCTCGCGAGCCCCCGGCTCGCTTTCGTCTGGCGCCGCTTTGAAAGTTTGAGGGCGCACAATGTGACCGCGCCCAAGGTGGTGAGGGAGTTCCTTCTATGTCGCGTTGCTCCTCTCCAGCGCCACTCTCGCCGGATGTGGGACTTTGCGGGGCGTGGAGACCGCATGCAGCTTCAAGAGGAGGATTTGGCACCCGAAGTGCTGCGGACGGTGCTTCGGGTCTTGACTGGTGATCGTTCCCCAGGCAGCCTACGGAGCGGTGGCGTCCTCCTGTATCTTTGTTCCGGCAGGGCTGATTTCATGAAGCAAATGTCCAGCTTCAACGAGTGGGGGCTGCGCCCGGCTGGCCTCACTAGGCCACGCGAGAACCCAGTTGCCGTGGTTGTTCCCCCGGCCGCCCGCAGCGGTCCATCCTCAGGCGACAGGGCAGGGAGAGAGCCGACGGGAGCTGAGGTCGCTGATGTCGAGGTGGTGGCACCGCATGAAGACTCGGAAGCAACGTCTCCCGAGGCCCGCCCTGGGCGGCGGTTGATGCAGGGTTTTGGCCTTTGGCTCCTGAGGCCGGGGCTCCTGAGGCCGGGGCTCCCGAGCCCCCAGCCGTTCTTCGTGAGGCGACGCCCGACGGTGCCCCCAAAGCTGACTCCTCTGGCACCGACAATCCTAAGGCTTCTTCTGCGCCCCAGGCCGACCCCCGCCCCAAGCGCTTGGGTCGGTTTCGTGTAGACTTCAAGGCCCTTCGCAAGAGGAACGAGGCCTCAGGTGGCAGCGATCGCCCTTGCCGCTTGTTGAAGCGCAGGAAGTACTTTGCCATGGACGAGTAAGCCTTCTTCTTTCGCTGCTCATTCGCTCTATTATCCTTGTGGCTGATTGTGGCCCTTCAGGTCCCGCCTTGCTGAGTCCGCCGAGTCGACCCAGGAGCCAGCACCCGCAGCTTCGCCCCCTTTGCTGGCTCCGGGTCCGCCGAGCTCAGGTGGCGCCCTCGCCGCTGGACCGGTTGGTGGAGTGATCTGCTCCATAGGGCGCCTCGAGCTTGCTCGCCCGATGCCCTTTCTTCGCGAGTCTTCTTGGGGCGCGTCAGGCTTGCCCTGTGCCCCTTCTCTAGTCGTAGAAGGCGAATGGCTGAGGTTTGTCCTTGGTTCATCCTCCGTGGGTGGATCGACGCCGGGCCGGACTCTCAAGGTGGTCCATCCGGCGACAGCTGGGGCGGCAGCCCCCTGCCCCACGCCTAGAGGGGGCTTACCGCCTCGGGGCCCTCTGCATGCTCCAGCGAAAGAGGGTGATGTTGAAGATGTGCTCAAGTGCGCTCGGGAGCGTCGTGCCCTTCGTGAAGAGTTTCTCCAGGGGCGGCGGACGCGGTGAACCGGGTCGGAGTAGAGCTTGCTGCCGAGGATGCGCGCCTCGAGGCTGAAGGCCTGCGCCTTGCTGAGGAGAGGCGCAAGGTGAAGGTTGCCATTGCCCTCACATGTCATCAACGTGACCTCGACAACGCGAAGGCCGAAGTGTCGCTTGCGGCTTCGCAGGAGGCCTGCTCCCGGGCCGTCAATGAGGCTCGGGAGGCAGACCAATGATGCAAGGATGCGGAGGAGCGCGTATGGGAGCTCCAAGCCCGAAGCAACTCCCTGGAGCAGCAAATAGAGCTGCGCCACGCGGCCCTTGGGTTGATGCAGGAGGCCGCCGTCGACCGGGCAGAGCTCCAGAGGCGCGAGGAGGCGCTGACGCTCAAGGCCACCGAGCGCAGCCTTGACCTGGAGCGGTTGGAGATGAGGGAGCGCCTGGCGGCCCAGGCGGAGGACGATGTTGCGGCGCGCGAAGCCCGGGTCCAGGAAGAGGTCGACCGCCGTGTGGCGGGAGCTCGCTCGGCCCTCGAGCGCGAATACGAGGCGAGGTTGATGCTGATCAGGGCCGAGGCTGAGGGCAGGACAGCGTCCATCAAGGCCAAGTTGGTTGAAAAGAGACGCGGCGTGCGGATTCCTCCACCGCCGCCCTCAGTGCGGCACAGGCGGAGCTGTCCTCTTCCCAGGCTAAGCTTCTTATTCTACGACGGAGGGTCGATGACGCCGAGGCCATCGCGCGGCAGAGCGAGGATGAGATCCGTCGGCGGAGGGTTCTGGAGCGCGAGCATGCTCCCATGCTTCAGACGCTCAGGGAGAGTGCCAACTCAGCCTTAGGAGAGATTTGTGAGGATGCCGCTAAGGAGCCGCATGAGGCTAGCTACGCTGGCAATCTTCAGTTCTTCACTGACGTGGTGATGCTTCTGGAGGATCGTTCCGAGAGAGCCCACGGGCTTGTTGAGGAGAGGAGCCTAGCCCTGCTCAGGCGCGTCTTCTCCCGTGTCTTCAGCCATTTGCAGGAGATGGACCCCCACTTCGACTTTGATGCTGCAATCGCGCCTGTGCCCATAGCTGTCCGGGGCGACCTGGCGTAGTGGGTGGAGAACAACGTGGACGCCCTCGTCAGGGCCTTCGCGTCTGATGACGATGGTGTGGTCGTGGGTGCTGACGAAGGCGGCGTTGTAGATGAGCCTGGTGCTGACGGAAACGCAGGTGGTGGGGGCGACGACGTCAGTCATGCGAGTGGCGCTTCCGAGGATCCCCGGGAAGATGCGGTGAGCGATATGTCCGACTGACCATATGTCTCCACAGTTTATCCTGCATGAAGAAGACTCGGGCTTGGCCCTGAAGAGTGTAAGAGCATTTTTGGGAGCGGAGGCCCCTCATGTAAAGATAAACACTATAACCCGACAACAGGCCTTGCTGTCTTCCTGCTCTATAGCTTGGCTACACTCATGCCCTTAGCGGAGGTAGGGGCCGAGTAGGATTAGGCCCTTCGCTCGTCTCCTTACCGCACTACAACCAAGTTCTGTCCCAAAGTAAGGTTTTTGGACACGGGACGGAGGGAGCAAGACGGTATGAGAGTGAGTGAAGTCTCGTACGTTCAAGTCTCATACGGAGGCACATAGTGGGGACAAAAGACTTATCTGATGTCACAGCCCTTGGCAACCTTGGCTTGCTGTGATCGGATCCTTAGACCTGCAGCCCCAGGCAACCTTGGCTTGTCGGGGTCGGGGTGTCGGCCTGTTCTCTTTCTTCCAAACAGCTCAGTGGAAGTGTCCACGCACCCTGCGAACCAAAAAGGACGGGAAGGAACAGAAAGACGCATACTCGACCTCTATGCTAAGGGTTAGTCGCCGCAAGGCACCATCAACCCAAACAAAGAGAGAGAATCAACCTAGCATGCATGCTAAAACTTAGGGCACTAGCGCTTCATTTTTTATGCTCAGGGTCTGCGCCTGGCTTTGTACAAAGGGTTACATGCCTTGTCCGTAAGGCTTGTACAAAAGGTGGTTTGCCGGGGGGCCCGGCAACCGCGCCATATGGGTAAAACTTGCGAAGAAGTTCGATGTTCCAGGAGTTGCTCACTGGAATACCATCTTCGGTCTTCTTGTAGACTGCGCCGAGCCTGGTGACTCGTATTACCCGATAAGGGCCTTCCCACTTTGGCATCAACTTGTTGGGATTATTGGCCGACTAAACATGCCTAAGAACAAGGTCGCCTTCCTCAATGCTTCGGGCACGAACCTTGCGGTTATGATAGCGGCGCAAGGCTTGCTGGTAGCATGCAGCTCGCACAGCCGCGCGAATACGATCTTCCTCAAGGAGCATCGCATCATCTTGCCGCAACTGCTCTTGCTGAAGCTCATCATAAGCGAGAACTCGAGGTGACCCGTGCATGAGTTCCATGGGGAGAACTGCTTCTGCCCCGTAAACGAGGGAGAAAGGGGTCTGGCCGGTGGCTCGACTTGGTGTCGTTCTGATTGACCAAAGAACCGTTGGCAATTCATCAACCCAGCACCATCTGCACTTGTGTAGCCTGTCAAAAGTTCTTGTCCGGAGGCCTCGCAACACTTTAGCATTTGCCCTCTCAGCCTGGCCGTTGCTTCGTGGGTTGCAACAGAAGCAAAATAGACCTTGCTACCGAGGTCCTGGGTGTACTGCATGAAGGTGCGGCTCGTGAACTACGTGCCATTATCGGTGATGACCCTATTTGGCACACCAAAACGGCAGACTAGTCCTTCGAAGAACTTGACGGCCGACTGTGTTTTCACCTTTCTCACTGTCTCCACCTCCGGCCACTTTGTGAACTTGTCGATTGCGATGTACAAGTACTCAAAGCCCCCGACAACACGGGGAAAGGGGCCCAGTATGTCGAGCCCCCAGACCGAGAATGGCCAGGAAAGAGGGATTGTCTGGAGGGCTTGAGCTGGTTGATAACGCTTCTTTGAATGGAACTGGCACACTTCACACTTGGTTACTAAGGCCGTTGCATCCTGGAGGGCGGTGGGCCAGAAGAAAACTTGCCGGAACGCCTTGCCAGCAAGGGCTCTTGACCCTATGTGGGAGCCACATATGCCTTCGTGGATCTCTGCCAACAGCTCCAGTCCTTCCTCTCGGGGAATGCACTTCAATTTCACACCGTTCGGCCTTTTTCTGTACAGAACATCATCGACGAACTAATACATGGCAGATCGATGGGCTACTTTCTCCGCTTCTTCTTGCTCCTCGGGAAGTTCCCCTGTTTGGAGGAACCGAACGGTATGATGTGCCCATGCCAGAGCCTGAGGCTCGTCAACAAGTGTTAAAGGCGTTTCCTCTGCCATGGGAGCGGCTGTCTCTAGGGCCAGGGCTTGACGCCCTGCCGGAGTCTGTTGCCCCATGGCAGGCCCAGTGTCCATGGCAATGTCTTTGCTGACGGCTCCTGGGAGCTCAGCGGGAAAGTACTTGCCGGGGCCTGATTTCCTTCACTTATTCTGCCCTGTCGATGGTTCAACAGATGGTTGAGTTAATCGAAGCACAAAAGTACCTGGTTCCACAGGCAATTTGAAGGCAGCCCGTTTCGACAAGTAGTCGGCGATGCCGTTCTCCACTTGGGGAACATGCTCCGCTTGTATACCGTCAAAACGCTCTTCTACCTTCCTCACTTCATCTACGTAGGCCTCCATCAATGGGCTTTGATAATCTTTGTTAAAGCTCAAGACTCTTCATTTTACATTTTAGTGATCCAAGATCACATTGAGTCCATAGGAAAAGCCAATACTATCATGGAGGGATGAGGTGTTGCTTAATGAGCCTCTTGCTTCAAGTGCTTAATGATATGCTCCAAAACCCTTAGCTACTTTCCCACTTCCACATATGACCTAAACCCAAGCCAAACTCGGACCTACCGATTATTTCTATCCGGCGCCACCGAGTTTCACTTGTCATAGCCATTGCCAAACCCTAGCAAATCGGTTCTACCTATAGGGATCTCGGTCTCACCGAGATGGGATTGCAATTTCTCTGTTTCCTTTTCGTAACTTTTTGGTCTCACCGAAAGAGCGGATCGGTCCCACCGAGATTGCAATGTAAACTCACTGTTTCCTTTTCGTAACATTTCGGTCTCACCGAGAAGAGCGAATCGGTCCCACCGAGTTTTCCTGACCAACCCTCTGGTTAGCTTATTACCAAATCGGTCTCACCGAGTTTATGTAATCGGTCTCACCGAGATTACGTTATGCCCTAACCCTAACCATATCGGTCCTACCGAGTTGCATGTCAGTCCCACCGAAAATCTCTAACGGTCACTAGGTTTACTATTTCGGTCCGTCCGAGTTTGTTGATTCGGTCCCACCGAGATTGGTAAATTGTGTGTAACGGTTAGATTTTGTGTGGAGGCTATATATACCCCTCCACCTCCTCTTCACTCGTGGAGAGAGCCATCAGAACACATCTACACTTCCAACTCATATGTTCTGAGAGAGAACCACCTACTCATGTGTTGAGGCCAAGATATTCCATTCCTACCACATGAATCTTGATCTCTAGCCTTCCCCAAGTTGCTTTCCACTCAAATCTTCTTTCCACCAAATCCAAATCCTGTGAGAGAGAATTGAGTGTTGGGGAGACTATCATTTGAAGCACAAGAGCAAGGAGTTCATCATCAACACACCATTTGTTACTTCTTGGAGAGTGGTGTCTCCTAGATTGGCTAGGTGTCACTTGGGAGCCTCCGACAAGATTCTGGAGTTGAACCAAGGAGTTTGTAAGGGCAAGGAGATCGCCTACTTCGTGAAGATCTACCGCTAGTGAGGCAAGTCCTTCGTGGGCGATGGCCATGGTGGGATAGACAAGGTTGCTTCTTCGTGGACCCTTCGTGGGTGGAGCCCTCCGTGGACTCGTGCAACCGTTACCCTTCGTGGGTTGAAGTCTCCATCAACGTGGATGTAGGATAGCACCACCTATCCGAACCATGGGAAAAACATCCGTGTCTCCAATTGCGTTTGAATTCTCCAAACCCTTCCCTTTACATTCTTGCAAGTTGCATGCTTTACTTTCCGCTGCCTATATACTCTTTGCATGCTTGCTTGATATGTATTGTGAATGTTGAAATTGTGCCTAAACTCCACTTAAACCGAAAAAGCTTAAAAACTGCAACTTTAGCATTAAGTGTCTATTCACCCCCCCCCTCTAGACACATCTACTTCAAGGTCCTATAGCATGCCATTTTCCATTAGTTTGAAATAGAGAACGAGCCCCACCGTCAGGTTGTGGATACGAGCGAAGGTCTTCCATCCGCGACGAAGATACATTACGTGGGGGCGGGGAAATCGACATCAACCCACGTGCCGCCATTCCCGTAGCCCCTCATATGCAATCTCAGAGTCTGTGGCGGGTCGAGCTCCATCTCCCGAGCGAATGGGGTAGGGAGGGTAAGACGACGACGCGCTGGCCGGTGCAGCCTGATGAAGAACTTGCGGGGCTAGTCCCCGATGTGGCCCTCCATTGGTGGAGGGACCGTTGGCGGAGGCGAGGCCGGTGCGCCGCCCTACCCTACTCAGCCCCTACCTCCGCCGCCACAAGCTCTTGGGAAGGAGGGGCGCGCTGTCGAGCGGAGACCCTCGTCGCCACCGTCGAAGCACCGGCGCGCCCTCTCGCCATAGCAGAAGAAAGAGAGAAGCCAAGGTGGAAGGAGGCAGATGGTGAAAGATTAAGGGGTGCCATCCCCCCTTCCCTTTCTTACAAAGGGGCGGGGTCGGGGCTCGGCCGCCCCACTCAACCAATCCGGCCATCGGGAGCGCAGGGAATCGAGACCGACCTGCTGCTCCAATCAGCAGCGGCCCGGTTTCCCGCCTCGTCATTCAAGACCCACACCCGCCGCCTACCATCTTCAAAGCATGGGGGACACGTGGCTAGCAAACCGAAATCGAGGGGACGAGTGAGGCGACCATTTCCACCCCGTGATGATAGGGCACGGGTGTCTCGAAGGCCACGACCCGAGTCCACTCGATAAATGAGTCGCGCCCCCTGCGTCTTCCTCTTTTTATGGGGAAGACGTGAGCCGCCTCTTTACCGCGGTGTGATGCATGAGGGCAACAGCTGGCCCACGCACGACCCCCACGTCACGCACAACCCCCATGCCGCGCGTTCAATGCAGTTCATGGGCAAGTGCGACGGGCGAGGAAGTTACAACAGTAAAACTCGACCTTGCATGCCCGTGCACCGTTTTGGGCCTAGCCCAACAACGCGTCGCGCTTATGTATGGCCCAGGCCATGGGGCTCCTGTCGGTGCACAAAAGTAGGGGCTCTCTTTTGTACCCCTTTACTTGTGCGCAGACAGTAAGAGCCGCGCCTACGGCCATACCTAGCGGGGCAGAGGAAGCAGAAGCACAATACCAGAGCAGCGCTCTAGCCAGGAGCACGAGACAACCAAAACAACGCCAAGACTAGAGACACAAAGAGCAAGAGGGCGAGGTGGACTCCCCTGGCAAGAGCCTTGCCGGAGCGGCCTCCGCAGCCCTGGCAAGAGCCTTGCCGGGGCAACTTGCCCAATGCCAACAGAGCGCGCCACCCTTGAGCCCAAGGGTTCCAACACCATCATCCACATTGGAACCAAGGCTCGGGTGGCACCTCCATGGTGGCATGCAGATCTTCGAGAAGATCATAGGCACACAAGATCGGATGAGGACCAGAAGGCGACGATCCTTGGCAAGATCCTTGCTGAGGATATCCACGAGACCCCCGGCAAGATTCTTGCCGGGGACGACCGTGATGCCCCAGCAAGACCCTTGCCGAGGACACCTGCGGGGCTACAGCCAGGCCCACGTCTGCCAAGACCCTACCGCCGTTCCCATACAGCTGCCAGCCCAACTAGCTGGGCATGCACCTGAGTGGCGATGCGCGGCCTCCAGGCCAACTCAGCAAGCACCTACGTGGTGGCATGCAAATTTTCGTGAAGACACTACCACCATGCCATCTCAGCAGCCTGCCAGCTTACGCGGTGCTGCATGCCTCATCAGCTCGGACATGCGTCGGAGTGAGGCGGAACGGTGACGGATGGGACAGGCCTCGTTACAGTCCCCAATAAAGCAATGAGACACCCAAGAGGCGCATTTAATGAACCTTGTCCCATAATGACAGGCGATAAGCTTGTACACTATTTACCTTTTCACCTCCTGTGTGCCACTGTGGCGACCCCTTTTTGATTATAAAAGGAGGCCCGAGGCGTACTGGAGAAGGATTCGGATCTTTTGGACTACGCACACACCGCAGCTAGTTCGAAAGCTCAAGAACACTCAAATATACACCAAAGCAGGACTAGGGTATTACGCATCCTTGCAGCCCGAACCTGGGTAAACGATCCTTGTGCTGGCTACTAGACCCGCTCTTTGCACAGCTCTGCGCCCGCCAACCGTAGAAGGGGTCCCGTGATCCCATCGGTATCGTTCCCATCGACACTCACTGACTCCTCAGACGAAGTCGAGGCCTACTCAGTTCCGCCAAAGAGGTTGTACACTCATCGCACCACACCTTCTCCTTAACTCGACCTCCCGGCACCGACGATGCTCCATCCTGCACCCCCATGGCATGACTACCTCAAAGCTGGCACCGCAGATGACATCTCCACGGCAGCTCTCCCCCTGTGCGAGGCCCCTTCAGCGGCGGCAGCCATACCAGCCGGATCTTCTGCTGTTGCTCTGGCTCTCGCTCACTCGCTCGCACTGCTCTTGCTGCTACGGCTCTCGCTTGCTCCCGCTGCTGCTATTGCACCGGCTCTCGCTCGCTCATGTTGCTGCTCCATTTCTCACTCGGTCGTGCTGCTACTCTGCTCTCCCCCTCGCTCATGCTGCTGCTCTGCTCTTGCTCTTGCTCGCACTGCTGATGCTGGTACACGGACTGCTGAAGCTACATGAGTTGCTGCTCTGGCTCTAGTTTGCGCTGCTCCTCCATGCGCTGCTGCTCCGGCTACTATCTGCTACTGTGTACCCCGTCGATTGCCTGCTGACTTAGATCGTTGTTTCTCTACTACTAGTGCTCGAGCAACCTAAACTACATGTGAAGTGCCTCTCTGCTACCAGTGCATTCAGTTTCGACTGTAACATTCAGATTCAATAGTAAATTTCAGTTTCGGCAGTTAAGCTCAGGTCAACAGTTTTTACCTCATCTGTTGTAGTTAGGTGTTTTTTGGTGATGTAAATTTTACATCTATCACTTTTTTGGTAATGTATTTTACATCATCTATTGGATATGCTATTACAATCACACTTCAGATTAACAATGTCGGTCTTGTACTGCTTTAGCCTCGACATCTTACGGCTCGCAGAGTTGCTCCAACGACGGAACCATCCATCACAACAGAGCAGTGCTCTGGACGCCGCCTACAGATTCCTCAGATCTTCCTCCACACCTCCGATAGCCACCTCTCCCACAACTTCTTCAGCGGCCAACCCAATGATGCTGAGGTCGACACGGCTACGGCAAAGAGGTTGTACACTTATCGCATCATTTATTTACTCCACATTCATGTCGATCCATTAGGGCTATTTTGGTTCAAAGGAAAAACATACCAATAGGAAATTTTCCTATGGCACTCTACTATTCAATTATTCATGCATTTTGTTGAAAGGAATGGAGCAAAACATCCACCTAGACCTACTCTTCAAAATCATGTGCATGAAAACAAGACCAAGTGCATTAGTGGCGGAATAACATTCTAACTATACATGCTTTCATATGGTTTCACTTTAATTTGGCCATGTTTCTTTGCATTCCTCTGTTGTTCCAATTCCTGTGAACCAAACAACCAAGTTGACAAAAATCCTATGTTTACAAATGCTCTGTTTCCCGCGTGCATTCTTATCCTATTCCGGTGTTTTCCCTATCCCTGCATTTTTAGAATCTTGCAAGCCAAAGGAGCCCTTACAGAATTACTTTAGTTACAAGTAGGTGTCGAAGAACACTTTGTGTGGTTTGTCCTGCTCCTGCTGCAATGTCGTTCACCTCCTGAGTTGCTACATCGACAGAAACATCCACCAAACCAGACATCGCGACTCCTGACCATCTTTCGCCGCCTCAGATCTCCTTCCCTGCCGCCAGCACCCACCGCAACTTCATCAACATCATCGACTCAGCAGATGAACTTAAGGAGTACATGGTGATGACCCACAAGTGTAGGGGATCTATCGTAGCCTTTTCGATAAGTAAGAGTGTCGAACCCAACGTGGAGCAGAAGGAAATGATAAGCGGTTTTCAACAAGGTATTCTCCGCAAGCACTGAAATTATCGGTAACAGATAGTTCTGTGATAAGGTAATTTGTAATGAATAACAACAACTAAAAGTAAATAAGGTGCAGCAAGATGGCCCAATCCTTTTTGTAGCAAAGGACAAGCCTGGACAAACTCTTATATAAAGGAAAGCGCTCCCAAGGACACATGGGAATTATCGTCAAGCTAGTTTTCATCATGCTCATATGATTCACATTCAGTACTTTGATAATTTGATATGTTGGTGGACGGTGCTTGGGTACCGTCCTTCCTTGGACAAGCATCCCACTTATGATTAACCCCTATTGCAAGCATCCGCAACTACAACAGAAGTATTAAGGTAAACCTAACCATAGCATGAAACATATGGATCCAAATCAGCCCCTTACGAAGCAACGCATAAACTAGGGTTTAAGCTTCTGTCACTCTAGCAACCCATCATCTACTTATTACTTCCCAATGCCTTCACCTAGGCCCAAACAATGGTGAAGTGTCATGTAGTCGACGTTCACATGATACCACTAGAGGAAAGACAAGATACATCTCATCAAAATATCGAACGAATGCCAAATTCACATGACTACTTATAGCAAGACTTCTCCCATGTCCTCAGGAACGAACGTAACTACTCACAAATCATATGCATGTTCATAATCAGAGGGGTATTAATATGCATAATGGATCTGAACATATGATCTTCCACCAAGTAAACCAACTAGCATCAACTACAAGGAGTAATCAACACTACTAGCAACCCACAGGTACCAATCTGAGGTTTGGATAAGAAGATTGGATACAAGAGATGAACTAAGGTTTGAGATGAGATGGTGCTAGTGAAGATGTTGATGATGATTGACCCCCTCCCGATGAGTGGGTCATTGGTGATGACGATGGTGATGATTTTCCCCCTCCCGGAGGGAAGTTTCCCTGGCAGAACAGCTCCACCGGAGCCCTAGATTGGTTCCGCCAAGGTTCCGCCTCATGGCGGCAGAGTTTCGTGATGTGAGCTAGCTTATGATTTTTTCCTCCACAAAAGACCTCATATAGCCAAAGATGGGCACCAAAGGGCTGCCAGGGGGGCCACGAGGCAGGGGGCGCGCCAGGGGGGGTAGGGCGCGCCCGCCACCCTCGTGGACGGTGGGTGGCCCCCCTCTGGTACTTTCTTCGCCCAATATTTTTTATATATTCTGAAAATAATTCCCGTGGAGTTTCAGGACTTTTGGAGATGTGCAGAATAGGTCTCTAATATTTTCTCCTTTTCCGGCCTAGAATTCCAGCTGCCGGCATTCCCCCTCTTCAAGTAAACCTTGTAAAATAAGAGAGAATAGGCATAAGTATTGTGATATAATGCGTAATAACAGCCCATAATGCAATAAATATTGATATAAAATCATGATGCAAAATGGACGTATCAACTCCCCCAAGCTTAGACCTCGCTTGTCCTCAAGTGAAAGCCGATATCGAAAAATATGACCACATGTTTAGAGATAGAGGTGTCGATAAAAATAAAATACGGACATGAGGGCATCATGATCATTCTTAGAACAACAACATATACATATATTGTCATATGATTTCTTATGCTAAAGTAACAATTCAATCACAACTTCAAGTATGAATCATAAACTTCATTGAAAACTAACAAACTATAATCTCAGTCATTAAGCAATTGCAATTTATCATAACATCGGAAAGAGTCAATATAAGAGCTTTTCAGCAAGTCCACATACTCAACTATCATTTAGTTTTCACAATTGCTAGCACTCACGCAATATTTATGGGTATGAAGTTTTAGCCGGACACAGAGAAAAATAGGGGCTTATAGTTTTGCCTCCCAACTTTTTACCTCAAGGGTAATGTCAACAATAATAGTTCATGAGAAATCACATCCAATTAGCTATATATATATATATATCTGGATCTTTTCAACACATTGTGCTGGCAAAAGGATAAAATGTAAAAAGGAAAGGTGAAGATCACCATGACTCTTATATGAAGTATAAGACAAGAATAATAGATAGGCCCTTCGCAGAGGGAAGCAGAGGTTGTCATGTGCTTTTATGGTTGGATGCACGAAGTCTTAATGCAAAAGAACGTCACTTTATATTGCCACTTGTGATATGGACCTTTATTATGCAGTATGTCGCTTTTATTTCATCCACATCACAAGATCGTATAAAGATTATTTTCTCCACACTAATAAATCACACATATTTAGAGAGCAATTTTTATTGCTTGCAATGATGACAACTTACTTGAAGGATCTTCCTCAATCCATAGGTAGATATGGTGGACTTTCATGGCAAAACTGGGGTTAAGGATATTTGGAAGCACAAGTAGTATCTCTTTTTTGTGCAAAGAATTTGGCTAGCATTAGAGGGAAAGGCAAGCTCAACATGTTGGATGATCCATGACAATATAATTTATTTCAGATGTAAGAAAGCATAACCCATCACGTTGTCTTCCTTGTCCAACATCAACTCTTTAGCATGTCATATTTTAATGAGTGCTCACAATCATAAAAGATGTCCAAGATAGTATATTTATATGTGAAAACCTCTCTTTCTTTATTACTTCCTATTAATTAAAATGATGGCTAAAACTATGCTTGTCAACTCTCAACATTTTTTATTCATCATAGTCTTTATATGTGAAGTCATTACTCTCCATAAGATCCATATGATCTATTTATTTATTTTTATTCTTTCTATTTTATTTTATTCCCTCAAGATCATAGTAAGATAATCAAGCCCTTGACTCAACACTAATCTTTATTATATATATATCTCATGGACTCGATTACATAGAAGGATCATAAAGCAAAACTCAAAACTAGATCATACTAATAATTTATTCTACTAGATCAAGATATTACCAAAAGGATCGAACTTATACAAACGGTAAAGATAAAAGTGTGATGGTGATACGATACCGGGGCACTCCCCCAAGATTGGAAGTTGCCAAGGGGAGTGCCCATACCCATGTGTTTATGTCTCCTTCTTCGGGGGTGGTGATATGATATTCTTAGCGATATGCCCCACAGGATACGATTTTCTTCCTCGAGCTTATAGACTTGCTGCTTGAGGTCCATTATTTCCTTACGGAGCTTGCTCGTGATGCCTAAAGCTCCTTTCACCCAAGGATGTTGCATAGCTCCGGGAGAACAAGAAACACTCTTTTTCAGCATAGCTGTTTGCTCTTGGCCCCAGTGTCGGATGAGACACCCGACTCTCCCCGACTGACTCTTGAGAAGACATCTTGCTCTATATCTGCAGCAGAAACAACTCGAAACAAAGATAGAGGATATTTGCGTGATACGGTGGTCAAAACCTTCGGGAGATTATATAATGAATTTTTACGGACCAAAAGAAGTATCGTGCAAGAAAACAGAGTCCAGAGGGCACACGAGGTGCCCACGAGGCAGTGGGCGCGCCCAGGGGCGTAGGGCGCACCCTCCACCCTCATGAAAGCCTCGTGTCCTTTCCGGACTACTTCTTATTTTCCTATTTTCTTAAATATTCCACAACGGAGAGAAATTGTCATTAGAACTGTTTTGGAATCGGTTTACTTACCGTACCACGTACCTATACCTTTTCAGAGTCTGAAACATTCTGGAAAGTGTCCCTTATGTATTCCTCCGGGGTTACGGTTTCAATAACATTGGTTTCAACATTTATGGTATTACCTGAGATATAATGTTCGATTCTTTGAACGTTAACCACCCTCAGATTTGTGCCTTCAAAGTTGTTGATTTTTATGGCACCAGAACGGTAGACCTCCTCGATGACGCAAGGAGGTTCCCATTTAGAGAGAAGTTTGCCTGCAAAAAATCTTAAATGAGAGTTGTAGTATAATAATACATAAAAACCTACATTAAACTCACGCTTTTGTATCCTTTTATCATGCCATCTTTTAACTTTTTCTTTAAACAGTTTGGCATTCTCATAGGCCTGGGTTCTAGATTCATCAAGTGAGCTAATGTCAAAAGGCCTCTTCTCACCGGCAAGTTTGAAATCATAATTGAGCTCTTTAATGGCCCACTATGCCTTATGTTCTAGTTCAAGAGGTAAGTGACATGCTTTAGCATAAACCATTTTATACAGAGACATACCCATAGGATTTTTATATGCAGTTCTATAGGCCCATAATGCATCATCAAGTTTCTTGGACCAATTCTTTCTATATCTATTAACAGTCTTTTGCAAAATTAATTTAAGCTCTCTATTGCTCAGTTCTACTTGACCACTAGACTGTGGATGATATGGAGATGCAATTCTATGATTAACATCATACTTAGCAAGCATTTTACGAAAGGCACCATGAATAAAATGCGAACCGCCATCAATCATTAAGTATCTAGGGACTCCAAACCTCGGAAAAATAACTTCTTTAAGCATCTTCATAGAGGTGTTATGATCAGCACTACGAGTTGGAATAGCTTCTACCCACTTAGTAACGTAATCAACAGCAACTAAAATATGTGTATACCCATTAGACGAAGGAAACGGTCCCATATAATCAAAGCCCCAAATATCAAATGGCTCAATAACAAGTGAATAATTCATAGGCATTTCTTGACGTCTACTAATATTACCAATTCTTTGACATTCATCACAAGACAAGACAAACTTACGGGCATCTTTGAAGAGAGTAGGCCAATAAAAACCGGATTGCAATACCTTATGTGCAGTTCTGTCTCCAACATGGTGTCCTCCATAAGCCTTGGAGTGATACTTGCGTAGGATCTGTTCCTGTTCATGCTCGGTACACAACGTCTAATGACACCATCTACTCCTTCTTTATAAAGGTGTGGGTCATCCCAGAAGTAATGTCTTAAATCATAGAAAACCTTTTTCTTTTGCGGGTATGTGAAACTAGGTGGTATAAATTTAGCAACAATATAATTAGCATAATCAACATACCATGGAGCAGTACGAGAAGCATTTATCGCAGCTAATTGTTCATCAGGAAAGCTATCATCAATTGGTAGTGGGTCATCAAGAACATTCTCTAGCCTAGACAAGTTGTCTGCAACGGGGTTCTCAGCTCCCTTTCTATCAATAATATGCAAATCAAATTCTTGTAGTAAGAGAACCCATCTAAAGTATAGGTTCAGCATCTTTCTTTTCCACAAGATATTTAATAGAAGCATGATCAGTGTGAACAGTTACTTTAGAATCAACAATATAAGGTCTGAACTTATCACAAGCAAACACAACTGCTAAAAATTCTATTTCAGTAGTAGCATAATTTCTTTGTGCATGGTCTGGAGTTTTGCTAGCATATTGGGTAACATTTAATTTCTTATAAACTCTTTGTCCTAAAACAGCCCCTACAACATAATCACTAGCATCACACATAATTTCAAAGGGTAAATTCCAATCAGGAGGCTGAACAATAGGTGCAGGAATCAAAGCTTTCTTAAGTATTTCAAATGCTTCTACACAATCATCATCAAAAACAAAAGGAACATCTTTTTCTAAGAGATTAGTCAGAGGCTGAGAAATTTTTGAGAAGTCCATAATGAACCTCCTATAAAAACCGGCATGACCAAGGAAGCTTCTTATACCTTTATTGTCCTTAGGACACGACATCTTTTCAATAGCATCAACCTTAGTGTCGGTGTCAAAACCGGCGGATCTCGGGTAGGGGGTCCCGAACTGTGCGTCTAGGCCGGATGGTAACAGGAGGCAGGGGACATGATGTTTTACCCAGGTTCGGGCCCTCTTGATGGAGGTAAAACCCTACGTCCTGCTTGATTAATATTGATGATATGGGTAGTACAAGAGTAGATCTACCACGAGATCAGAGAGGCTAAACCCTAGAAGCTAGCCTATGGTATGATTGTTGTTCTCTCTACAGACTAAACCTCTTCGATTTATATAGACACCAGAGAGGGATAGGGTTACACAGAGTCGGTTACAATGGTAGGAGATCTACATATCCGTATCGCCAAGCTTGCCTTCCACGCCAAGGAAAGTCCCTTCCGGACATGGGACGAAGTCTTCAATCTTGTATCTTCATAGTCCAGGAGTCCGGCCGAAGGTATAGTCCGGTCATCCGGACACCCCCTAATCCATGACTCCCTCAGTAGCCCCTGAACCAGGCTTCAATGACAATGAGTGCGGTGCGCAGATTGTCTTCGGCATTGCAAGGCGGGTTCTCCTCCAAATTCCATGTGCCTGTTGAATAGTGTCCGATTTCTTGTAAATGTAGTGCTCCTTGGCTTCTACGCCCAATAATGGCCGTTTTCCACGTGTCAAACGAATACAAAAAGTCAGGGTGTTTTTTATATTTACACCCCTAGCCGCGTGAATGAGCCGCCTATTTAAGGGGACGAGGATTTAGATCCAAACCACACCTTCTCCCTTCCGCGAGTATTCATCAGAGCGTATCTGACAGAGGTCCATTCTATCATGGCCAGCCGCCGCGGCTCCTCCTCTCGCCCTTCCAGCCCTCAGCCTGGAGATTGGAAGAAGTGCTCCATCCCGCACAGTGAGCTAGTGAAGCTCCAGACCAAGGGATTTCTCCCCCCGGCCTATATGGTCCCGGTTCGAGCCGGACTTGCCACCTATAATGGCGGAGAGCAAGCGGAGAGCGCCCCCAATCCCTCCAAAGGAGAGCGGGTATGCCTTGCCCTTACTTAATAAGAGGGCTCGGATTTCCAATTCATCCGTTTCTCCGGGGGCTTCTGGAGTTCTATGGCCTCCAGCTGCACAACCTCACGCCTGCCTCCATATTGCATATCGCGGGCTTCATAGCCCTTTGCGAGCTGTTTTTGGGCTGCGAGGCTCATTTCGCGCTGTGGAAAAGGCTATTCTGCCTTGTGCCCCGCTTTAAGGACGGGTCGATATATCAAGTGGGTGGAGCCGAAGTGTGGCTTATCGCCGGGACCGGATATCTATCCGGAACCCCAAAGAAGGCGTCCGAGGACTGGCCTTCAGAATGGTTTTATATAGAGGACGTTCCGCTGCCGGATCCTGTCCGGATCGGCCTCCCTGAGTTCGACAGTGCTCCCCTAAAGAAGCGCCTAAGCTGGCATCCACGGAGCCCTCAGAGGGAAAGCGACAAGGACGTTATTTACCTGATGGGCCGGATAAGATTGTTAGCTCATTCTGGACTGACCATGATCGGGGTCATGGCCGCATGCATCATGCGAGGGGTGCAGCCGCTTCAGTAGAGAGGCCGCCCCATGTGGGACTTCAACGGGGAGGACGACGCCACCCGCTATGGCCGTAAGGGGCCAGATTCGGCTGCCGCTCTAATAAATACCTTGTCCGCTTTGTACAAGGGAGAAGAGGAGGAATTTCTCCGCGTCAACCCACGGGGTGGATTTTCTATGTACAATCCCCCAAGTTGGGTAAGTGGACACTTTTACTTGCCCATTCGTTTTATATTCCCATTGTTAAATTTTCAGTCTAATGACTTCAACGCAGGAACTGCGTCAGGCTGTTAAAGAAATAAACAGCCCTCCTCCTCAACCTGAGGATCCGGGACGGTCCCTCGACCCGGCCTCTCAAGAGGATCCGGACTTCTCCGTGGAGCTGATTGATGGAGTGTTTCATCAATTGAGCAGGGACAATGCCTTGGTGGCCATTACGGCCGATTATCCAGGGCTACTCCCAGCCTCACAGGTAACTGGGACCGGAGTCTCAGCACTTTGAAAAGGGATCTATCCTTGCGTGTTTTCGATTACCGTATGACAACCGTGTTTTGTAGGGGAGGTCCTTGAGACGGGAGGCTGAGCCTGCGGCGACTAGCCAACGAGGGGTGACAAGGCCCCGCGAGCTGAAAAGAAGTGTGGTCCGGACTGAGGCACCGGCGCAAAGGTATAGCGCGCCACCTTATTCCCAGGTGTTACTCCTTCGAGGCATATTAACACTCGTGCTCTCTTCAGGACGAAGAGACCTCGCCAGACTATATCCGAAGAGGTTGCCAATCGCGCCTCCACCAGCCAGGCTCCAAAGCCTGGTCCGAAAGCGGGGGCGAACATGAGGCGCGCACCGGATGCTCCTCCGACGGAGGATGCGGACAGGCTGTCTGCCACCAATTCCGAGGTGGAGAGTGCCATGAACCACAGGCGTCGCCGGACAGTTCTTCGCGACGCTTGTTTCTCCCAAGAGGCATTGGATGCCTTCAATTCGGGAGACGCGTACCTCCGTGCCGCTCAAAATGGTCTAGCCAGAGCCACGGAGCAGTATGTGAAAGACATACGGGTAAGAAAATTTTGGTAATTATATATGTATACCAGTAGCCTCCGAGACTTGAAACAGTTAGAATAACTGATTTAAGGATCATCTGTTATGCAGGTTCTTACATAAAAGAATACCCTGCTGTCCTAGGAGCTGGAAGAGTGCAAAGCCCAACTTGAGGCTGCACTAGCCGCGGCAGGGGAGCCCAAGGAGACCCCCTCTGGTAATATACGCTTCGAAAGATAAGTATTTTGCGAAGTGCAGCATGGGTGCAAATCTGACAAATGAAATTGCAGATGGCGCCGGATTAAATCCGGAAGTGCAACAACTCCGGCGCCAGCTAAAGGCTGGTGAGAGCGTGCTGACAAAGGTGAGGCGGGAGAAGAACGATCTCCAAGATGCCAACACCAAGCTAAGTGTGGAACTGAATGACGTTCGTGCCCAGCTGTTGGACTCCGTGAAGGAGAATCAGCGGCTTCGACGTGACATATATAGTAAGTGCTTGAACGAACTTTGAAAAAAGAGTTCGGCGAGGAAGTCGACTAACAGAGTAATGTCTGTAGGTATGTTGACAGGTCGTCCTGCAGATGAAATGCCCGATTCTACGGGTGACCTTCTTCCCGAGCTCTCACAACTGCACAAGCGAGTTCGCAGGTGATGCGAGGCGTCGCCCAGGCCTTGTGGCCGTCCGTCTCCATGCCCGAAGGCCATGGAGAGCTGGTAGAGAAGCTGAAAGGAGCGCGGCGGCGCTTCCTATTGTGGAAGATGTCGGCCTTCCGTCAAGGCGCCAGGGAGGCCTGGGCCATGGTGAAGATGCGGTACACGAAGGCTGACCCAAACCACATGGCCGAGGTCGGACCCGTAGGGCCCAATGTGAAGGAGATCCTTGTGAGCTTAGTATACGGCCAAGTAGAGTTGGCCGCAAAGTATTCCCAACAGGACTGTAAACTAGACAGCCTGTTAGATGGAATTGAAGAGGAATACAATCAGTCAGATTGACTATGTAATTTTAATTGACATGTGTAATGCCTTCTAGCCGGACTGTAGATCGTTTGTCATGGCCGACCTTTTCGCTTCAACCTCGGGACCTGACGGTCCGGAGTGTGTCCGAATACCCTCGCGGTTATATAAGAACCGGGGTATGCATGGAGCCCAGACGTAGGGGTCATTAGTGCTTGAACAGACAAGTGCCCAACTAGTTATGTTATATTACATGGTTAGTAAGAAACATCTTCCAGGGAGAATAGTTCTGTTAGGGGTTCCTTTCCCTGGGAGGCATGCCCTAAAGTGCATGTCCATTCTGCGAAAAGAGACGCAGGAAAAACATCTGGGGGCGTATAGATAAATAAGTGGAAGAAAAGATCATCTTTAGTTCAACGACCGAATATTCCCTTAAGAATGCTAGCTTTCGGCTTCACCCAGTCTGAGGTACACATCCGGCTGACCCGGCAGTAACAATCGCAGAGGTGCTCCCTTTACCACCTACCCGAACAATCGGGAACGTAGGGGTAAGCACAGGAGCCAGGCAACCCGGCTTGGCCAAAACTTAAGTCATATCGATGCATATAATGGCGAATAAAAGGTACATGCAGAAGTGTGACACATGTGTTGGGCATGAAGCCCATATAAATAAGCTTCTGTTTAAAGAAGCCCCCAGGTTTAATGAGCGCGGATAGCGCGTCAATTTATGAGCCTTTGAAGGCTATAAGAGAGAGAGGAGAAGGAGAGAAATGTAAGACAGAAAGTATATAAAAAATGGACAGAGGAAGGAGACAAACACAGAGTCTGGCGCTAGGCATAGAATCTTCGTAGACGGGCTGCGTTCCATGGGTTCGGCTCGAGTCGGTTATCCGATGCATCTCGTAGGCGGTACGCTCCACTAGTTAGGACTTGGTCGATTATGAAGGGACCTTCCCACTTGGGCTTGAGTTTGTCCTTTTTCTTCTCCGGCAGGCGTAGAACTAATTCGCCAACGTTGTAATTTTTGGCCCGTACTTCTCTGCTTTGGTATCTTCGAGCCTGCTGTTGATAGAATGCGGAACGGGCTTCTGCCATGCCACGCTCTTCCTCCAAGGCGTCCAAACTGTCCTGCCGATCGAGCTCGGCTTCTCTTTCTTCGTACATGCACACTCGAGGTGAGTCATGAATTATGTCGCAGGGCAAAACTGGCTCTGCGCCGTACACCATGAAGAATGGTGTGTATCCGGTGGTGCGATTCGGCGTGGTCCACAGCCCCCAGAGTACGGAGTTGAGCTCCTCTACCTAGTGCGTATTATATTCCTTAAGGGACCGCACTAATCTGGGTTTGATGTCGCTCATGATAAGACCATTTGCACGTTCAACCTGGCCGTTGGTTTGTGGGTGATACACGGAAGCATAATCGAGCTTGATGCCCATGTTTTTGCACCAGAGTTTTACCTCATCGGCCGTAAAGTTCGTGCTGTTATCAGTGATGATGCTATGGGGGACGCCGTAACGGTGTACAACCCCGGATATAAAGTCTATCACCGGTTCGGATTCGGCCGTCTTAACAGGCTTGGCTTCTATCCATTTGTTGAACTTATCCACCATGACCAGTAAGTATTTTTTCTTGTGGGTTCCGCCTTTAAGGGGTCCAACCATGTCAAGCCCCCACACCACGAAGGGCCAAGTCATGGGGATAGTTTGGAGGGTGGTGGGTGGCATATGGCTTTGGTTTGCAAAAAGCTGGCAACCGACGCATCGTTGGACTAAGTCCTGGGCGTCTACCCGGGCCGTCGGCCAATAAAAGCCTGTACGGAAGGCCTTGCTTACAAGGGACCGAGCTGCAGCGTGATGTCCGCCGAGTCCGGCATGAATTTCAGCCAGGAGGTTCCGCCCTTCCTCTTCGGAGATGCACCTTTGAAGGACTCCGGTAGTGCTTTTCTTATAAAGCTCTCCCTCATGGACTTTATAGGCTTTAGATCACCGCACTATGCAGCGTGCCTCATTTTGGTCCTTAGGGAGTTCCTTCCTGGTAAGGTAGGCGAGGAATGGTTCTGTCCACGGGGCGATGACGGCCATTATTACGTGGGCTGAAGGTGTTATTTCATTGGTAGAGCCTCCAATTGTGTCAGAGTGTTCGGTGTCGGGCAGTGTGGTTGGGTCCGGGCTGCTATTGCCAGGTTCCCCTTCCCATACTACGGATGGCTTGAACAGCCTTTCCAAGAAGATGTTGGGGGGACTACGTCGCGTTTTGCGCCGATGCGTGCCAGGACAGGAGCCGCCTGATTATTTTCCCGGGCTATATGGTGAAATTCGAGCCCTTCGAACCGAGCTGACATTTTTAGGACGGCGTTGCGATAAACTGCCATTTTTGGATCCTTGGCATCAAAGTCAACATTTATTTGGGATATTGCGAGGTTGGAGTCCCCGCGCACCTCTAGGCGTTGAATGCCCATGGATACTGCCATCCGGAGACCATGTAAAAGGGCCTCATATTCGGCTGCGTTGTTGGAGTCTGTGTACATTATCTGGAGTACATATTGAACTGTGTCTCCTATGGGGGACGTCAAAACGATGCCAGCCCCTAGACCGGCCAACATTTTGGAGCCGTCGAAGTGCATGACCCAGTTTGAATATGTGTCGTACTCTTTAGGGAGTTCGGCCTCTGTCCATTCTGCGACGAAGTCGGCCAAAACTTGCGACTTGATAGCTCGCCGTGGCTTGTAAGTTATGTAAAACGGGAGGAGCTCAATGGCCCATTTTGCAATCCGGCCCGTCGCATCGCGGTTATTTATAATATCGTTAAGTGGCACTTCCGAGGCTACTGTTATTGAACACTCTTGAAAGTAGTGTCGCAGCTTCCGGGATGCCATAAATACCGCGTACGCAATCTTTTAATAGTGCGGGTACCGTGACTTGCACGGAGTAAGGACAGTGGACACATAATAGATCGGCTTTTGAAGGGGGAATTTGTGTCCGTCCGTTTCTCGTTCGACGACGAGCACTGCGCTTATGACCTGATGGGTTGCTGCAATGTATAATAGCATTGGTTCACCAATGTTTGGCGCGGCCAGGACTGGGTTTGTTGCCAAGATGGCTTTTATTTCGTCCACTCGAAGTGTTCGGTGCGCCGAAGGAGGCGGTAAAGGGGTAGGGCCTTTTCTCCTAAGCGGAAATAAAGCGGCTTAGAGCCGCCGTTAATTTTTGTATTTGTTTGAGGTCCTTCGGGATATCCAATTGTGACAGAGCTCGGATTTTGGCTGGATTTGCTTCAATTCCTCTACCGGATACAATGAAGCCCAAGAGCTTGAAGGCTGGAACGCCGAAAACGCATTTTTCCGGGTTGAGCTTGATGTCGTATGTTCGGAGGTTATCGAATGTTAGCCTCAAGTCGTCTACTAGAGATTCGACATGTCTTGGTTTAACGACCACATCATCTACGTATGCCTCCACTGATTTACCGATCTGGTTTGCCAGACATGTCTGAATCATGCGTTGATATGTTGCGCGGGCGTTTTTGAGCCCGAAGGGCATTGTGTTGAAGCAGAATGGGCCGTACGGTGTGATGAATGCCGTTGCATCTTGGTCTGACTCTGCCATCTTTATTTGATGGTAGCTGGAGTATGCATCGAGGAAACACAACGAATCGTATCCTGCGGTAGCATCGATAATTTGATCGATGCGGGGGAGAGGGAAGGGATCCTTTGGGCAACCTTGTTAATGTCTTTGAAATCAACGCACAGGCGCCAGGATTTGTCCTTCTTTGGTACCATCACCAGGTTTGCTAGCCAGTCCGGATGTTTGATATCTTTGATGAATCCGGCCTCCAATAGCTTGGACAAGAACATTCTCTAGCCTAGACAAGTTGTCTGCAATGGGGTTCTCAGCTCCCTTTCTATCAATAATATGCAAATCAAATTCTTGTAGTAAGAGAACCCATCTAAAGTATAGGTTCAACATCTTTCTTTTCCATAAGATATTTAATAGAAGCATGATCAGTGTGAACAGTTACTTTAGAATCAACAATATAAGGTCTGAACTTATCACAAGCAAACACAACTGCTAAAAATTCTATTTCAGTAGTAGCATAATTTCTTTGAGCATGGTCTAGAGTTTTGCTAGCATATTGGGTAACATTTAATTTCTTATCAATTCTTTGTCCTAAAACAGCCCCTACAACATAATCACTAGCATCACACATAATTTCAAAGGGTAAATTCCAATCGGGAGGCTGAACAATAGGTGCAGGAATCAAAGCTTTCTTAAGTATTTCAAATGCTTCTACACAATCATCATCAAAAATAAAAGGAACATCTTTTTCTAAGAGATTAGTCAGAGGCTGAGAAATTTTTGATAAGTCCATAATGAACCTCCTATAAAAACCGGCATGACCAAGGAAGCTTCTTATACCTTTAATGTCCTTAGGACATGACATCTTTTCAATAGCATCAACCTTAGTATCGGTGTCAAAACCGGCGGATCTCGGGTAGGGGTCCCGAACTGTGCGTCTAGGCCGGATGGTAACAGGAGGCAGGGGACACGATGTTTTACCCAGGTTCGGGCCCTCTTGATGGAGGTAAAACCCTACGTCCTGCTTGATTAATATTGATGATATGGGTAGTACAAGAGTAGATCTACCACGAGATCAGAGAGGCTAAACCCTAGAAGCTAGCCTATGGTATGATTGTTGTTCTCTCTATGGACTAAACCTCTCCGATTTATATAGACACCAGAGAGGGCTAGGGTTACACAGAGTCGGTTACAATGGTAGGAGATCTACATATCCGTATCGCCAAGCTTGCCTTCCACGCCAAGGAAAGTCCCTTCTGGACACGGGACGAAGTCTTCAATCTTGTATCTTCATAGTCCAAGAGTCCGGCCGAAGGTATAGTCCGGCCATCCGGACACCCCCTAATCCAGGACTCCCTCACTTAGCTTTATCAACTTCAATACCTCTTTAAGAAATTTTATGCCCCAAGACAATACCTTCATTAACCATAAAGTGTCACTTCTCCCAATTGAAGACAAGATTAGTTTCTTCTTTCCCTTGGGTTCTGCAGACTCAAGGGTCATCATTATTTTAACCCCCCCGGACCAGTGCTCCTCTGAGTGTTGGTCCAAACTATCAGCCGCCGGTGGCTACCAGGGGCAACTCTGGGCTGGCCTACCGGAAGTTTAGACAATCTGAGTGTGCCCTGAGAAAGAGATATGTGCAGCTCCTATTGGGATTTGTCGGCACATTCGGGCGGTGTTGCTGGTCTTGTTTTAACCTGTCGAAGTGTCTTGAATTACCGAGATACCGAGTCTGATCGGAACGTCTTGGGAGGAGGTCTATTCCTTCGTTGACCGTGAGAGCTTGTCATGGGCTAAGTTGGGACTCCCCTGAAGGGATTTGAACTTTCGAAAGCCGTGCCCGCGGTTATGGGCAGATGGGAATTTGTTAATGTACAGTTGTAGATAACTTGAACCTTAATTAATTAAAATGAATCAACTGAGTGTGTTACCGTGATGGCCTCTTCTCGGCGGAGTCCGGGAAGTGGACATGGTGTTGGAGTAATGTTTGTGCAGGTGTGTTTCTCTAGTTTCTTGCTCGCGCTTTGCCTCCTCTTCTCGCTCTCTTTTGCGTATAAGCTAGCTACCATACTTGCTAGTCGCTTGCTGCAGCTCCACTCATATATTTACCCTGCCTTACCTATAAGCTTAAATAGTCTTGATCTTGAGGGTGCGAGATTGCTGAGTCCCTGTGGCTCACAGATTACTATTACACCGGATGCAGGGCCTGACGATTCCGCTCCAGGAGACGCGTTTGAGCTCAAGTGGGAGTTCGACGAAGACTCTCAATGTTACTATGTTTCCTTTCCCGATGATCAGTAGTGGTGCCCAGTTGGGGGTGAACGGGACCGTTGTCGCATGTTGGGTTCTCTTTTATTTTGGCGATGTAGTCGGGCCATGAGTGTTTGGACGATGTAATGTTATTTATGTACTTGATTGACGTGGCGAGTGTAAGCCAACTATGTTATCTCCCCTTTATGATTTATATTACATGGGATGTTGTGAAGATTGCCTAACTTGCGACATATGCCTTCAATGCGATTATGCCTCTAAGTCGTGCCTCGACACGTGGGAGATATAGTCGCATCGAGGGTGTTACAGTGGGATTTCAATTCAACGCAGACGAGATGCCATCTTCCCTCATGTAGCTCTGCCAAGCCATCCTAAAGACTGGAACCAAACATGGTTCTACTGCAAAGACGTTTCTCCGTCTGATGAGAACCCATTGCCGGGTTATCGGCCTGAGCGCCTTGATTCAAAGTATCAACTCCCTGATAAACTTACCGTTGCCGAACGCAAGAAACTTGTCCCTACAATCAGAAAAGTTCAAGCCTTGCTGGGAAACGGCTTAACTGGAGTTGACTTAATCCGCTGCTGGGTCGCATGGTGGATCATCCCCTTAAGCCGCCGATCCGGCTTGATGTGTAACTATACCGGAGGAACAAATGATCCCTTACGCCATAGCTCTCTATGACTGACTGAAGAGGCCATCGTTGAGATGGCGACCACACTTGTAAATAGTAAATATGAAGACTGCAGCAAAGTGGGTTTGAATCCTTTCTGCAAGCTTAACCCAGCGCCAGAGGTAAATTTTTTGATTCCTTTCTCCTTCAACACTTAAACATTGCATGAACTCCAATATGTTATCCTTCCACAGGCTAAATCTGACTTCTGGAAGACCAAATATGACCATGAGGCTGCTAAAAAGGCTAAGGCTGCTGCGAGAGCCGCCAAAAAGACCAGCGGGTGGTCTAGAAAGAAGCCAAGCGCCTCTGAGTTACTAAAGCTGGATGACGCCTCTGAGTCGGAGGTAGCCCTTGATTCTCTTGGCTTGTTTTTTAACAACCTTATTGACACTGACTATTGCCAGGATGACACGGGGGTCAGCCAGGCAGTCGAAGAAGAGGTAACTATTATTTCCTCCGACTCAGAACCTTTACCAAGGCAGAAACTTCGGTGGGTAACCCGGAAAGTAAGGTTTTCACACCCCTTGGCTTATTTAGATCCTCATTTTCTTTTGAAACGACAGCAACATGAGAGCCGCCGCCAGACCCGGACCGCTGGGGATGAAGATTTAACCTCCGGTTTACCAAACACTCCTCGGAAACGGCAAAATGAGGTTATTTTAACCTTAACTCTTGCATTTACTAGCGAGTTACTTTCCTTAATCACTCAATTTTGACTCCATCTTTGCAGGAAATTTCCCATTCCTCTTCTGGCGACTCATCGCAGACTCAACTGCCGGCTTTCAAGACTGCCCCTGGGTAAAGATAATCATCTCTCTTCTGTTACTTTATATCTTCATCATCATGCTGACTTGTCAAAATTCCTTCTAGCGGTCAAGCAAAGCCCAACAAAAAAGCAAAGGTGACGAAGCCGGCCGTGGATCCGAAAGCTGCTGAACCGGATCAGTCCACCCTTGTGCCAGAACACCCTAAACAACCAGAAGACCCTGCTCTCAATGTTCAACCGGATTTACCTGAGCCGTCTGTTGATGAGACTGCTATTGATTCGTCAAGTATTGAACCGTCAAGCTCAGCTAACCCGCCAGAGACTCATGGTGATGACGTTTTGATCACTGGCACTAGATTCGTTGAACCGGGGAATCCAACTGTACTAGCGAGACAATCTGCCAAACAGGAAGTCATGGAAAGACAAAAGGTGAGGTTTGATGTCTCCCGCTATGCTCACCTGAGTCTTAGTGAAGTTTTATCTGGCTATGTCAGTCAAGTGCATTCCGGCCGTGACTTGAAGATTGAAATGGTGAAGCAAATGCACCAGAAGTACGAGGTATGTCATCCGTCTTATATCTATATCCTGCCAGCCCCCAAGTCTTCTAATTATGAGAAACTTGAATGATCTATAGACTTGAAATATTTACAAGCTTCTATTCTAGACTCCCTCCAAGTCCGGTTTAAAAACTTTAAACCAGATTCTAATGATAGCATAATTTTGCATTTGTAATCCCCAAGGCCCGGCTTAATCAATATGAATGAGCCGGTCCTATTAGTCATTATGTAAAAGACCAAAACTTAACTGGATATCCCTCATGAGTCGGTTGGGACTGTCAATAGCACACCCGGCTCATCCTTAACAAGAAAACAAGCAATATGCATTAGCCCCCAAGTGCCAAGTGTTATTGCTTGCAAAGCACTTGGGACTTTTTAGAAAGAGCCAATTCCTTTGAAAAATTTCGTTGACAGACATTAGCCCCCAAGTGCCAAGTGTTGTTGCTTGCAAAGCACTTGGGACTTGTATTTTGTAATCTGCCATGAAACTTAACGAACTTATGTTGTATGCAGGCTGCGACCACAAAACTGGAAACTCAATTGTCCGAGGCCAAGACCCGGCTGGCGCCTCAGGAGAATGAGACAAAAAAGGCTGAATCAAAATTCTAGTTGAGTGTGTCTGAAGCAGAAAAATTGAAGACCAGATTTACTACGGAGAAAGAGGCTTGGGCAAATGAGAAGACTGCCTTGATGCAGCATGCTGAGAAAGCCGAGGTGACTCCGGAAGAGGTTACCATTGAACTCACCGGTTTAAAGAACCGTGTGTCTCAGATGGTTTCTGCAATCTTCGGTAAGTCACCGTGTTATTTACCCAAAGTGAGTATTTATCATCATAATATAAGCCACAACTTAACCAATTGTGTAAACTTTACAGGTCCCGGGAGTAGCAATCTGAACCGAGATACACTGGTAAAGCTCAAGGCGGTTTACACGCTTGTTGAAAAATTATACACTGGAGCTCAGCGGACTCTCGCCACTATCTCCCTAGCGAATCAAGGACCAAATCTGCTAAGTGATGTCTTGAAGAAGTTGTCCATCTTGCCCACTAGGTTCCAAGAAATCAAGCGATCTTGTGCTAGAGCCGGAGCTGTGACAGCTTTGAGCCGTGCCAAAGCCTGGGTACCGGAATTAGACCCGACAGATGTAGCCAGTGGGTATCCTAGGCTCAAGGAAGATGGAACTCCTTTTGACCAATAAGACTTTGCTGCTTGTATCAAGGAGATTCGCCCTCATGCAACAATCATTGCCAAAGAGACCAACCTCACCAAGTATCAGCCGGGTTATGATGCAGATAATCAGAAGATGGCGACTCCTTCATATAAAGTGATGGACTTAATCCCGCCGATTCGTAAGCACACTTTTGTCCCTGATATTGATCTGTCTGATCTGATTGATGACAAGGCTGAATTCGTCGCCGTTCATGGCTTTGACTGGTCCAAACCCAACTTACAGATGGTGGAGGAGGACGCACCGGCAAGGGATGAGTCGCAACCTTCAAGTCAGCCAGGCCAAGATTCATGAACCAGGGCCGTTTATCATCTGCTGTATGCGAAACTGAAAAACAATTATCCTTTTGGGTACCAAGCGCCTTGTAATAAGCTAGCTTTAAACTTCTTGTTCTCCTATGCCATCGTGCATATTGTGCTGTTTATGATACTTATTTATCCACCATGCGAAGATATGCCATATATGCTTTATGATATTATCAATTTTGAATCTGTTACCATATACAACAGATGAAAAGTGTCCTGGCGGTTTACCGCTGGACGGGTTATAATGCCCCAATATGAACTTATCATGATTTATAACCAAGGCTAGACAAAATAATAATCATATATGATTAAAAATATGTCATACATGTGATATTTGATCACACTTGTTGGTTTATCAAGCCAGTGCAGTAAGGGTGATAGCCCAAAGCTCCGAGCACTGGTAATTATCAGAGATTGCCGGCTTATGAACAAAGCCGGACCGGGTTAATAAACACCGGATATTATCTTTATTTCATACTGGCGACTTATAGTCGAAAACCAGGCCGGGTCAATAAACACCGGATATTATCTCATACTGGCGACTTATAGTCAAAACCAGGCCGGGTCAATAAACACCGGATGTTATCTTATATTGGTCAATAAACACTGGTGAATTATAATCATAAAAATTTATAAACTTTATCAAATAAACCTCAAAAGAAAGAATCTGCTAAAAAACAAACAAGAAGTGAGGCTTTTCATGGGCTGCCAGGCCCAAAACGAGGCTTTTCATGGGCTGCCAGGCCACTGAGTTAGACCATTTTACAAACCTTATAAGATGGACCTCACATTAACCAATCGTCGTTTTAACTTTGACAAGTTCAGGGTCTGCATAAGATTGACTTGTCAAACATTCGGTGGGTCTTTCCAGGATTACCTGGGTGGAGTGACTTACTTAAAAAGGCAGGATAACCCGGGGTTTTAGGTTAATACACCCGGCTTCCAAGCCTGGCTTTTATAGCCTATCACAAGGTTATAAACTCTTTGTTCTTTAGAACAAAAGAGCCCCCAAGCAATATTTTGAGCTGTGCTCAAGGGGTACCTATGTTTGAGTTGTGCTTTTGCAATAGGCTCCCTTTGGTTCCTTTTAACCTGGGTAGTAAGCCCCCAAGTTTTCTTTTGTGTGGCCTATAAGCCGGATTCAAAGGGTAATAATAACTTTGTTGTATAAAGCAGAAGCCCCCATGTGACCAAAAACTCATTATTTAAAGATAAACAACGATAGATGCCCTGCTTTAATAGGGATGCCGACTTTATTATATTGATCATAATATATACATTGTCAAAGTATGTACATTGGAAGAGCCAGTGGCTTAAGTGTAGTAAGGACGAAGATGAACAATATTCCACGGCCGGCGGGTCTCTTCCTCCGACGTGCATGAGTCCTTGTGGTCTCAAACATCGATAAGGTAATATGACCCATTGTTCAGATTCTTGATAACCACAAAGGGTCCTTCCCAAGGTGGGGATAACTTGTGCATATCAGTCTGATCCTGGATAAGCCAGAGCACCAGATCACCTTCTTGGAGAGTTCTGGTTTTAACCCGGCGGCTGTGGTAACGGCGTAGATCTTGCTGGTAAATTGCTGAACGAGCCACCGCGATGTCACACTCCTCATCCAACAGGTCAAGTGCTTCCTGACGTGCTTTTTCATTGTCAACTTCAACATAAGCCGCCACACGAGGTGAGTCATGACGGATGTCACTAGGGAGAACCGCCTCTGCTCCGTAAACCATGAAGAAAGGCGTGTATCCTGTAGATCTGTTAGGGGTGGTATTGATGCTCCATAACACGGAAGGTAACTCCTCCACCCAACAACCCGACGTTCTGTGCAGGGGAACCATAAGCCGGGGTTTGATGCCTTTCAGGATCTCTTGATTTGCTCTCTCAGCTTGTCCATTATATTGGGGGTGAGCCAATGATGACACATCAAGCCAAATGTGCTCTTGTTGACAAAATTCTTCCATAGCACCTTTAGAGAGATTAGTGCCATTGTCTGTTATGATGCTGTGTAGAAAGCCAAAACGGAAGATCACCTTTTTCATGAATTGAACTACCATTGTTGCATCACACTTACTGACCGGCTCTGCCTCTACCCACTTAGTGAACTTATCAACCGCCGCCAAAAGGTGGGTCTTCTTATCCTTGGATCATTTGAAAGGCCCAACCATATCAAGCCCCCAAACTGCGAACGGCCAAGTAATTGGAATCATCCTCAATTCTTGAGCCAACACATGAGCTCGTCGTGAAAATTTCTGACACCCATCACACCTTCTGTCCAGGTCCTCTGCATCAGCATGAGTTGTTAGCCAATAAAATCCATGACGAAAAGCTTTAGCGACGAGAGACTTTGAACCGACATGATGACCACAGTCTCCCTCATGAATTTCACGCAGGATCTCACAACCCTCCTCTGGAGAAACACAACGTTGAAATGTTCCTGTGACACTGCGATGATGTAACTCTCCATTAACAATTGTCATTGACTTAGACCGCCGGGTTATCTGCCTGGCTAAGGTTTCATCCTCAGGTAACTCGCCCCGGGTCATATAAGCCAAGTAAGGAACTGTCCAATTCGGAATTACATGAAGAGCCTCCACCAACTGAGCCTCCGGGTCAGGGATGGCCAAATCCTCCTCTGTAGGTAACTTGACCGAAAGGTTATGCAAAACATCAAGAAAAACATTAGGAGGCATCGACTTATGTTGAGAGCCCAACCGTCTTAAAGCATCTGCCACTTCATTTTTTCCTCCGATCAACGTGCTCAACTTGATAACCCTTGAAATAACCGGCAATAACGTCCACCTCTCACCGATAAGCCGCCATGAGTGGATCCTTAGAATCCCAAGTACCAGAGACTTGCTGAGCCACCAAGTCTGAGTCCCCGAAGCACCTAACCCGGCTTAAACTCATCTCCTTAGCCATCCAAAGACCGTGGAGCAAGGCCTCATACTTAGTTGCATTGTTAGTGCAAGGAAACATTAAACGGAGAACATAACCGAACTTATCACCTCGAGGGGAAGCAAGCACAACTCCAGCCCCCAAGCCTTCCAACTGTCTGGACCCATCAAAGTGAATAGTCCAATACATGTTATCTGGCTTTTCCTCAGGCATTTGCAGCCCTATCCAATCATTGATGAAATCCACCAGCGCCTGAAACTTGATGGTTGTGCGAGGCACATACTTTAATCCATGAGGTCCAAGCTCAATAGCCCACTTAGCAACCTGGCTAGTTGCTTCCCTGTTTTGGATGATATCTCCCAAAGGAGCAGAGCTAACCACAGTGATGGGATGACCCAGAAAATAGTGTTTAAGATTCTAGCTGTCCAAGAACACTCCATATACAAGCTTCTGCCAATGCGGATATCTCTGCTTGGACTCAATAAGCACCTCACTGATATAGTAAACCGGCCTTTGAACCGGATATTCCTTGCCTGCCTCCTTCCTTTCCACCACAATGGCTACACTGACAGCCCGGCTATTAGCAGCCACATATAACAACAAAGGCTCCTTATCAACAGGGGCAGCAAGTACAGGCGGCTCAGCCAACTGTTTCTTCAAATCCTCAAACGCTTCATTAGCAGCATCACTCCAGACAAAATTATCTGTCTTTTTCATCATCTGATACAGAGGGATAGACTTCTCTCCCAATCGGCTTATAAACCGGCTTATAAACCAGCTTAAACCCACAATACGGCCTGCCAGACATTGCACATCATTGACACACACCGGCTTAGCCAGAGAAGTAATGGCCTTGATTTTCTCCGGATTAGCTTCAATGCCCTTGTTAGACACTAGAAAACCCAAGAGCTTGCCTGTCGGCACACCAAAAACACACTTGGCCGGGTTAAGCATCATCTTATAAACCCTGAGATTATCAAAGGTTTCCTTCAAATCATCTATCAATGTCTCTTTCTCTCTGGACTTCATCACAATATCATCCACATAAGCATGAACATTACACCCATTTTGATTATGAAGGCAATTTTGCACACATCTCTAATAAGTTGCCTGGGCACTCTTGAGGGAGTTATGGAAGTTGTCTTCTCGTGGTCCTTAACTACCATCTTGATATGATGATAACCAGAATAAGCATCCAAAAAACTCAGACGCTCACAACCCGGCGTTGCATCAATAATCTGATCAATACAAGGGAGAGCAAAAGGATCAGCCGGACAAGCCTTGTTCAAATCCATGTAGTCCACACACATACGCCAAGTGCCGTTCTTCTTAAGTACCAGCACCGGATTAGCAACCACTCAGGATGGAAAACTCCGATGATAAACCCAGCTGCCAAGAGCCGGGCTACTCCCTCTTCGGTGGCCTTTCGTCTCTCCTCATTAAAATGGCGAAGAAACTGTTTGACTAGCTTAAACTTTGGATTAATATTAAGAGTGTGCTCAGCGAGTCCTCTCGGTACACCCGGCATGTCTGAAGGCTTCCATGCAAAGATGTCCCGGTTCTCACGGATGAACTCGATGAGCGCGCTTTCCTATTTCGGATCCAGATTAGCACTGATGTTGAACTGCTTGGATGAGTCACCAGGAACAAAATCAACCATCTTGGTATCATCTGCTGATTTAAATTTTAAAACCAGATCATGCTCTATAGTTGGATTTTTCAAAGATGTCATATCTGTCGGATCAACATTGTCTTGTAAAATTTTAACTCCTCCGTTGCACAAACCGACTCAGCATAAGCCGCATCCCCTTCTTCGCATTCGAGAGCTATCTTACGGCTCCCATGCATTGTAATTGTTCCCTTGTGACCCGGCATCTTGAGTTGCAGATACACATAACAAGGCCGCGCCATGAACTTAGCATAAACCGGCCGTCCAAACAGAGCATGATATGGGATGTGGATCTTGACCACTTCAAAGGTCAACGTCTCTGACCTAGAGTCACAATCATCTCCAAAAACAACTTCCAGAGCTATCTTACCAACTGGATATGCCGACTTACCAGGCACCACGCCATGGAAAATAGTTTTTGACAGTTTAAGATTTTTATCAGTCAACCCCATGCGACGGAAAGTTTCATAATAAAGGATATTGATGCTGCTCCCTCCGTCCATGAGTACTTTGGTAAACTTATACCCTCCGACCTGAGGTGCAACCACCAAAGCCAAATGACCCGGATTATCAACCCGGGGCGGGTGATCTTCCTGACTCCACACGATGGGCTGCTCAGACCAGCGCAAGTAACGGGGAACCGCCGGCTCAACGGCATTGGCTACTCTCTTACGAAGCTTCTGGTCACGCTTACATAAGCTAGTGGTGAAGACATGATATTGTCCACTATTCAACTGCTTCGGGTTGCTTTGATAACCAGATTGTTGCTGTTGTTGACCCCCCTGGTTATTCTACTGGTTGTAACCACCCTGGTTGCTGTGACTACCTTGATTTCCCTGGAATCCGGAGTTAAAACCGCCACGGCCATAACCCGGACTGTGAGAGCCAGATCCAGAACCGCCACCTGGCCCATGATTGTCTTAGAAAAGATTGGAATTCTTGCACTATTTCATAATGTGACAATCCTTCCAGAGGTGCCCTGATGGTCTTTCTCGCATACCATGTCTCGGGCAGGGCTGATTTAACATCTGTTCAAGATTGATACTGGATCCTCTGGCCCGTGGGGGCGGTTTATCCTTGCGACGCTGACCATTATTTTATGCATTGGTTTTAGCCACAAAGTCAAAACTATTATCAGCCTTGTGCTTACCGTTGCCTCCCTGGTTCATCGGGTTATGCTGCTGCCCCTTGGCGTTGCTGCTCTTCCTTCCCTTCCTCAGCTTTTCCTCATCGGACTCGGGGTCCTTGGTACCATCAGAGTCAGCATACTTAACTAGAGCCGCCATGAGCGTCCCCATGTCATTGCAATGGCGTTTGAGTCGCCCTAGTTTCTGCTTTAAAGGCGTGAAATGACAATTTTTCTCCAACATCAACACTGTTGAGTCAGCATTGATGCGATCTGACGAATGCAAGATTGTTGAGACCCGGCGCACCCAATGGGTTGTTGACTCACCTTCTTCTTGAACACAGGAGACCAGATCCACAATCGACATGGGCTGTTTACATGTATCCTTGAAGTTCTGGATGAACCGGGCCTTTAACTCGGCCCATGACCCGATGGAATTAGTAGGGAGCTGATGACCCACAAGTATAGGGGATCTATCATAGTCCTTTCGATAAGTAAGAGTGTCGAACCCAATGAGGAGCAGAAGGAAATGATAAGCGGTTTCTAGCAAGGTATTCTTTGCAAGTACTGAAATATGTGGTAACATATAGTTTTGTGATAGGATAATTTGTAACGAGCAACAAGTAACAAAAGTAAATAAAGTGCAGCAAGGTGGCCCAATCCTTTTTGTAGCAAAGGACAAGCCTAGACAAACTCTTATATAGAGAAAAGCGCTCCTGAGGACACATGGGAATATCGTCAAGCTAGTTTTCATCACGTTCATATGATTCGCGTTCGGTACTTTGATAATTTGGTATGTGGGTGGACCGGTGCTTGGGTGCTGTCCTTACTTGGACAAACATCCCACTTATGATTAACCTCTATTGCAAGCATCTGCAACTACAACAAAAGTATTAAGGTAAACCTAACCATAGCATGAAACATATGGATCCAAATCAGCCCCTTACGAAGCAACGCATAAACTAAGGTTTAAGCTTCTGTCACTCTAGCAACCCATCATCTACTTATTACTTCCCAATGCCTTCCTCTAGGCCCAAATAATGGTGAAGTGTTATGTAGTCGACGTTCACATAACACCACTAGAGGAGAGACAACATACATCTCATCAAAATATCGAACGAATACCAAATTCACATGACTACTAATAGCAAGACTTCTCCCATGTCCTCAGGAACAAACGTAATTACTCACAAAGCATATTCATGTTCATAATCAGAGGGGTATTACCAAATAAACCAACTAGCATCAACTACAAGGAGTAATTAATACTACTAGCAACCTACTAGAACCAATCCCAGACTTGGAGACAAGAATTGGATACAAGAGATGAACTAGGGTTTTGAGAGGAGATGGTGCTGGTGAAGATGTTGATGGTGATTGCCCTCTCCTGATGAGAGGAGTGTTGGTGATGACGATGGCGATAATTTCCCCCTCCCGGAGGGAAGTTTCCTCGGCAGAACAGCTCCGCAAAACCCTAGATTAGTTATGCCAAGGTTCCACCTCGTGGCGGCGGAGTTTCATCCAAGAAGATGGCTTATGATTTTTTTCTCATCGAAAGACTTCATATAGCATAAGATCCACCAGGGGGCCCACGAGGTAGGGGGCGCGCCTAGGGAGGTAGGGCACGCCCCCACCCTCGTGGGCAGGGTGTGGCCCCCCTGGTGAACTTCTTGCGCTCATTATTTTTTATATATTCTGAAAACATCTTTCGTGAAGTTTCAGGACTTCTGGAGCTATGCAGAATAGGTCTCTAATATTTGCTCCTTTTCCAGCCCAGAATCCCAGCTGCCGGCATTCTCCCTCTTTATGTAAACCTTGTAAAATAAGAGAGAATAGGCATAAGTATTGTGACATAATGTGTAATAACAGCCCATAATGCAATAAATATCGATATAAAATCATGATGCAAAATGGACGTATCAACTCCCCCAAGCTTAGACCTCGCTTGTCCTCAAGCAAAAGCCGAAATCGAAAAATATGTCCACATGTTTAGAGATAGAGGCGTCGATAATAATAAAATACAGACATGAGGGCATCATGATCATTCTTAGAACAACAACTTATATAATTCTTGTCATATGATTTCTTATGCTAGAGTAATAATTCAATCACAATTTCAAGTATGAATCATAAACTTCATTGAAAACTAACAAACTATAATCTCAGTCACTGGAGCAATTGCAATTTATCATAACATAGGAAAGAGTCAATATATAAGAGCTTTTTAGCAAGTCCACATACTCAACTATCATATAGTCTTTCACAATTGCTGACACTCACGCAATACTTATGGGTATGGAGTTTTAATCGGACACAAAAAAAGATAGGGGCTTATAGTTTTGCCTCCCAACGTTTTACCTCAAGGGTAATGTCAACAATAATAGTTCATGAAAACTCACATCCAATTAGTCATATATACCAGGATCTTTCCAACATACTGTGCTTGCCAAAGGATAAAATGTAAAAAGGAAGGGTGAAGATCACCATGACTCTTATGCAAGGTAGGAGATAAAGGTAAAAGATAGGCCCTTCACAGAGGGAAGCAGAGGTTGTCATGCGCTTTTATGGTTGGATGCACAAAATCTTAATGCGAAAGAACGTCACTTTATATTGCCACTTGTGATATGGACCTTTATTATGCAGTCTGTCGCTTTTATTTCTTCCATATCACACGATCGTATAAAGCTTATTTTCTCCCACACTAATAAGTCATACATATTTAGAGAGCAATTTTTATTGCTTGCACCAATGACAACTTACTTGGAGGATCTTACTCAATCCATAGGTAGGTATGGTGGACTCTCATGGCAAAACTGGTTTAAGGGTATTTGGAAGCACAAGTAGTATCTCTACTTGGTGCGATGAATTTGGCTAGCATGAGGGGGAAAGGCAAGCTCAACCATGTTGGATGATCCATGACAATATAATTTATCTCAGATGTAAGAAAACATAACCCATTACGTTGTCTTCCTTGTCCAACGTCAACTCTTTAGCATGTCATATTTTAATGAGTGCTCACAATCATAAAAGATGTCCAAGATAGTATATTTATATGTGAAGACCTCTCTTTCTTTATTACTTCCTATTAATTGCAACGATGACCAAAACTATGTTTGTCAAACCTCAACAACTTTTATTCATCATAATTTTTCTATGTGAGCTCATTACTCTCGATAAGAACCATATGATCTCTTTGTTTCTTTTTATTTCTTTCTCTTTTCTTTTATTCACTTAGGATCATGGCAAAAGAATCAAGCCCTTGACTCAACACTAATCTTTATTATATAGCTCACGGACTCGATTACATAGAGGGATCATAAAGCAAAACTCACAACTAGATCATACTAAAAGCTTTTATTCTACTAGATCAAGATATTACCAAAAGGATCGAACTAAGGAAAATGGTAAAGATAAAAGTGATGGTGATACGATACCGGGGCACTCCCCCAAGCTTGGCAGTTGCCAAGGGGAGTTCCCATACCCATGTGATTATGTCTCCTTTATTGGTGAAGAAGTTGATGGTTTTGTTGATGGCGTAGGCTTGTCGTCCTTCTTCCAAGGCATAGGCTCACCATCATAGAAGGATGATCGAGTCTCCTGAAACCTCAAATATTTTTTTGACCAGTGAAAACAGCAGGAGAGCCTCCTACTATTGCTTTTTTCTTTATTTCTTTAAGATGTTAACCATTGGTTAACATTACATATATGGGTTGTTTTACATGGCTTTAACAAGAGTTCAGAAGGTGCTAAACTAGCCTATGTAAACCAGGTATCACAAAGATAAAGAGTTGCTAAAGCCTTCTAAAAAGGTTAAATGATAGAGGCGAGGGTCCCGATGTTTCGAAGAGATGATAACTATCGATTTGGTGGAGACGACTTTGACGATCCGACTACAAACGTGCACGACGTTGCGCCTTAGCAATCACTAAACCAATCTCCTGAGGTTACTGACGATGCTGGAAGCACGGTCAGCCTGACCACGAAGGTCTATTCCTGCAAGCAATCGAAGAACGAGCAAGAATATGATAAAGCAATCTGAATATTGCAAATATATATATGAAGTATTGATAATGGTGGGGATCCGGAAGCGGTCTTGGTCTGGTCGTTGGACACAAACGAAGTACACGAAGTTGCAATGGCTAACTTTTAACTAAACAAATCCCCCCACGAAAAAGCTACTAGATGGATCTACTTATATAGGAGCAAGGGGTGGCGGCCAAGGAGGTGGGAGGACGTCCCAAGGCAGCCTAAAACTAACCCTAGGTCGTAGAAGGCTCATGGGCCCAAGTGGAGGTGATGCAACACCTTTGGGCTTGTAGTTTGACTCGGATTCTGCTGCAATGTCAGATTGTTTCGTCCGTAACTCAACGCTCCGGACGAATTTGAAGGTGAATCCAATTGGGTTGGAAAGAGCACGAAATCTAGTTTCCAACAAAAAAAGAATCACCCAATTCGGAATCCGTATGAAAAAGTTGTTGGCGTTTTGAGTCAGGTATGTCTGTGCAGTCCGAATCTGAATCCAGAACGTGAGAGACATGGACTCTATCTTCTCTTGGCCCAAAAGTGACGTGAGATTTTGAACACAACCTAAACTTCTCCTTTTCCCTTATCTTCATATGTGGATTGTACAAATGTCCCATACACCTGCAATTAGATAAAACACAAAAGTGTGTGAAGTATTTTTGTTCTGGATAACATAAATAGATTATTGAATAGTTTGCATTAGAAATCACCTGACAAATATGCATGTATGCAATATTTTTGGTCGTATCCAAGGTAGTCATGTCCTCATCATCCTCCCCTTTTTGAAAACAAAGCCATCCTCGGCATTGCTTAATTTGAAATGTGGCTAACAAAAGAGACAAGGTGTACATGTTGTATATGTATATGTCATCCATTTTAACTTCCCTTGATTTTTGCACATATGTCACATGTATACATGAGTAACTTTCATTGTTCATAAAATCTAAAGCCAAAAAATTATCACAAGAAGTAGAAGGCATGAAAATATTGGAACTCGGTTTGCACATATAAGTGAAGCTCTTATTCACTTCAAAAGATTGGCAATGTTCATCATTAAACCATCCTAACTTCGATGAATAAACCTTACTTGCATCAAATTTACATGCTACAACATGCTTAAATAAGCAAACATGCAATAAGTCATTGGACATAGAATCATCATCAAGATTAGAGGTCATATCAAAATGATTAAACATTGGTTCTTTTGCATCAACAGTTAATTCAATGGGTGCACTCAAAATTGTTGATATTTCAGTTGTTTGATCACATGACGCATTCATGACAGTAACAACAGTCTCTAAAATAGGTGGTGTGCTCAAATCAATAGGTAACTCAACACATGATGCATTCAAGTTAACTAGGCATGCTTCATTCTCATGTGAAGTTATATCGTCAATACCTTTACTGTTACCTCGCAAAGATGTAGCTGATGTAGGTACGGACGTTGACAATGTACCATACTCTTGAGATGATATCGCGCTCACAATCCGAGGTGGGGCTGCTCTAGTAGGTGCAATAGTGGAGTAACCAACCGGCGGTGGTGAGCATGAACTGGAATAGTAGTTGTTGTAGTCACCCAATGCATCCTCCTGTATCTGTCTCTCAAAGGTACAAGCACGGACATACATACCAGTAATGCAACGAGGAATATACTGAAATCTTGCCTGAATATCATGGTTCAAACCACCAAAAAATCTATTCATTGTATCATCCTCAGATTTTTCTATGTCACAATGATGCATATAAGATTTGAACACTTGGTAGTAAGCATGAACAGTGTTACTGCCTTGTTTTAATTGCTCCAATTTGCGACGCAATTCACGATGATAGTAAGGAGGAAAAAATTGTTGTCTCATTACAGCTTTCAAAACTTTCCAAGTTGTGGGTTGGTTATCAATGTTTTTCTTACAATGTACACTCCACCAAACAGAAGCAAAACCAGTAAATGCTCTAATGTTAGCTCGTACTCTCTCAAGTTCAGAAAAATCATGGTGACTAAAACCTTGTTCTACTTCAAGCTCCCAAGCTAGATAAATAGCAGGATTAAATCTACCCTCAAATGATGGTAAAGAGATAACCCAACCATATGCTTGTGTGTGTTGTCCCAACTCTCGTGATGGTGAAGATGTGTCCGTCGTCCAAGAACTTCTATCTCTGGAACCTGTCATGATTAGTAGAAACAAGAACCAAAATTCGAGAATAATGTTCCTATGAACTACTAGGATGTGGTTGTAAAGTGCTCACAGTAAAGCAAATATCAATATCTTACAAGTTCTTACCATGCGGCAGGTGGTGAGAGGCAACCAGCGGTGTCAAATAACTCCGAAGATTGTGTAAAGCGATTGCCAGGGGAACGTGCGTATACACGGTGTAGAAATATGTGGAGCTGGGTTGGCTATATATGGTAGCAAAAGATTAGCAATAATCAATTCAGAGATGCAATGTTGAATAAACGCTCAACGACAGTACTGTGCTGGTCCTAGGCTAGACCGAACTAGAGACGCGAGCCTAGAACACTAATGAGGTCACGTCGTAGCACAACTAGTATCAATGAAGGATACTAAGTAGCTCTGGACAGCAAGATATAAGTGAAGATCACAACGCCAGTAAAGATAATGATGTGAAACAACAGCCAAGAAGAATATATCAACAACTTTGTCTCCAACTTTCTTCTGAAAAAGTTTGTGCCAATTTTTTTGATTTTTTTCAAGAATGGTATTGACTCAAGCTTTCAAACACAAAAGGAATCACTCAATTCCGAGTTGATATGAGGAGTCAAAAAATTCGAAAACTGTCCTGAAAAACTGGAATAAGCTGTGTTCATGAACTTCGGAGGGCAAAAAGACCTATTTAGAAGCCGATTTTTAGGTGCCAAATATTGAACTAGCTTATTCAACTATTTAGATGCGGCTCGTCGCTAGCTTTCGTTTGAGTACTCGCGGAGGCAAACGGACTTCGTATGAGGAAGTTATGTCTGTTTTACTGAACAGTGCACAAAACAGATACCAATCCGAATTCAACTACGAGATTGAGTCTACAAATATCCGAATTTTGTTTTTTTTCTCTCTTTTTTTTCCTCAGACTTCTTTTCTTTCTCTCTTTTTTTTCTCTGACTTTTTTTTCTCTTTTTTTTCTCTCGTTTTCTCTCTCTTTTTTTTCTCCCTCTTTCCAAAACAAACTAGATAAGATGCAGATTGGATCAAGTGAAGATGTGAACGATCTCAACTATTATTATGACACTGAATGGTGGGTAGCACGTGGTGGAAATTGATGGATGGGTGGTGGACAGCGGAAAAGATAATGATGCAGCGGTTGCGTGACTAATGTGAACAGAACTCGAAACTCTAAACGAACTAGACACTAAGACCAGCAACTCGACACGACGATGCAACCGATAATTCAACTATGCAAGCAATGAAAAGAAAATTGCAAAGGCTCAGACTGCCTTGGACTAAGGGTGAATAGATCTAACTCTTTTTTGTGGCTTTTTCTTGGACAATAGGTAAGAAAATAAATCTAATCTAGGAAAACTGGAAATTCTCACCGAGCAACCTGAAAACTGATACCACTTGATAGAGGCGAGGGTCCCGATGTTTCGATGAGATGATAACTATCGATTTGGTGGAGACGACTTTGACGATCCGACTACAAACGTGCACGACCTTGCGCCTTAGCAATCACTAAACCAATCTCCTGAGGTTACTGACGATGCTGGAAGCACGGTCAGCCTGACCACGAAGGTCTATTCCTGCAAGCAATCGAAGAATGAGCAAGAATATGATAAAGCAATCTGAATATTGCAAATATATATGAAGTATTGATAATGGTGGGGATCCGGAAGCGGTCTTGGTCTGGTCGTTGGACACAAACGAAGTACACGAAGTTGCAATGGCTAACTTTTAACTAAACAAATCCCAAGGAAAAAGCTACTAGATGGATCTACTTATATAGGAGCAAGGGGTGGCGGCCAAGGAGGTGGGAGGACGTCCCAAGGCAGCCTAAAACTAACCCTAGGTCGTAGAAGGCTCATGGGCCCAAGTGGAGGTGATGCAACACCTTTGGGCTTGTAGTTTGACTCGGATTTTGCTGCAACGTCAGATTGTTTCGTCCGTAACTCAACGCTCCGGACGAATTTGAAGGTGAATCCAATTGGGTTGGAAAGATCACGAAATCTAGTTTCCAACAAAAAAAGAATCACCCAATTCGGAGTCCGTATGAAAAAGTTGTTGGCGTTTTGAGTCAGGTATGTCTGTGCAGTCCGAATCTGAATCCAGAACGTGAGAGACTTGGACTCTATCTTCTCTTGGCCCAAAAGTGACGTGAGAGGACTTTTTGAACACAACCTAAACTTCTCCTTTTCCCTTATCTTCATATGTGGATTGTACAAATGTCCCATACACCTGCAATTAGACAAAACACAAAAGTGTGTGAAGTATTTTTGTTCTGGATAACATAAATAGATTATTGAATAGTTTGCATTAGAAATCACCTGACAAATATGCATGTATGCAATATTTTTGGTCGTATCCAAGGTAGTCATGTCCTGATCATTAAATTTTGAGGGTTGATCCTATAACCCAGGATCACAAAATCTTCCTTGAGCTTCCTCAGCCAATCAGCATGCGTGGCCGCCTCTCCATCAAAGATCTCTCTGTTGCGTTGCTTCCAAATATTCCAGGAGGTTAATACAGTTATCTCTTTGAACAAAGGTCCCTGCCACCTTGCCCTAGCTCTCTCATACTTGTGTTGTATGTCGGGGTCATTCTCCCAATCCATGCCCACAACTTCCCACCACTTTGCAGCAAATGGACATTCATAAAATAGATGTGCATTTGTTTCTATAACCTCCATATTGCACATTGGACAATTATGATTTTCTCCAATATTAAAGTGCCTTCTCAGCAGCAAATCTCTTGTATTGACCCTGTCATGCAACATCAACCAAGCAAACACTTTATGTCTCATGATACATTTTGTCTTCCAAATCGAGGTGATGCATTGGGGAGCCAATATATTTCTGGACATGAAATTGTAGAATTTCTTCGGTTTAAAATCAGCATCACCCCAGCAAAGGATCCACTCATCAGTCGCCATAGTTTCCAGATTGATTCCGTCCATGATCTCTTGTAAATTATCCAGTTCTGATCTGGCTTCCATTGACAGAGGAAGCATAAAGTTGTCCGCGTGATCATTGTTGTTGTAGTACTGCGCCAATGAGATGTCCTCGTTGTTAGCAAATGAAAAAAGATGCTCATGGGAGTCCATCAGTGGTCTTTCCTTGATCCAAACATCTTTCCAAAGGAGAACCGTGTCCCCCGCGGCCGGTATACAGGAGGTAATCCCACGGTATATATCCATCAGAGAGAAAACATCACGCCACCAAAAAGAACCACAAGGTGGTTTCGCATGAGGAGGTGTATCATCATAATGGGTATTCCAAACTAGCATTACCCAGGGGACGTCCTGTTTGTGAATGAATTTATGCAAGTACTTGAGCAGTAGAGCATTGTTTTCGATTTGCAGGTTTAAAATTCCAAGACCCCCTTTTTTCTTTGGGCGACAAACCCTCTCCCAAGCAGCCAAGGAGTGGGTTTTAGCATCCCTGTCCACTTCTTTACTCCATAAATAGTGTCTTCTAGCTCTATCAGAGGTATCAATCAGCTTGAGTGGGAGTTTCAGGACACACATTGCAAAAGATAGTAGTGACAAAAGCGCGGAGTTAATCAGTTGTACTTGCTCCCCGTAGGATAACCAGATAGATGTTCCTGTCAACCTTCACTCAATTCTGTCGACCAAAGGCATTAAATCTCTAACAGTGGGTCTTGTTGTACCAAGGGGCAAACCTAGATAGGTAAACGACATCTCACCAACTTGACATCCAAGAGCATTGGCCAGATCCAGAGTTTTTTGAGCATTTACATTGATTGGCATTAATTGAGACAGCGTAATTAATTTTCAAACCAGTTGCCCGGGCATAAGAATCAAGAATGTCTTTAATTGTCTGCAGCTCTTGTTGATTTGCTAGGAGAATGATTAATGTATCGTCAGCATATTGTATGATTGGATAATCCTCGAAAGCAGGTTAATTAATTGGAAGTGAGATCAAACCATCCAGCCAGGCTTTATTAATTAAAGACTGCAATAAATCTGCCGCTAGCACAAATAGCAAGGGGGAAATTGGGTCCCCTTGTCGCACACCCCGCTTACACTGGAATTCTGTGCCGGGTAATACCGTTTAGAAGAATTGATGAAGATCCTGACTGCAGCAACATCTTAATCCACATACACCACCTATCATCAAAACCCTTGCACTCCAGCATTTTCAAAATGAAAGAATGTTCCATCGTGTCGAATGCGTTCTCGAAGTCTAGTTTTAGAATCACAATTTCCTTGCCTGACTGTTTACATTGATGTAAGTACTCGAAGGCCCAACCGAGACAATCTTGAATTGTCCTAGTTTTAATGAATCCATACTAGTTACGATGCACTACCTTTAGAATCCAGCGTTGAAGTCTTTCAGAGAGAATATTTGTTATAACTTTGAGCAGACAGTTTAACAAGGAGATTGGTCTATAATCATTGACCGACTCAGGCGTTAGCTTCTTCGGTATTAGTGTGATCAAAGACGTGTTCAAACATTGCAAATTGATTGTCCCTTGCCAGAAGTCCTCACATAGAATGTAAAAGTCTTCTTTAATTATATCCCAACAAACTTTAAGAAAGAGCCCATTGAAACCGTCAGGCCCTGGTGCACGATCAGTTGGAATGATTTTGATCACATTGTCAATTTCTTCTTTCGTAAATGGTATTGAAAGTTCTTCCAGACCCTGACATTTTTGGACTAAGTCTGCAAGCTCAAAATCATAGACAGGCTGTGATGACACCCCCATTCTCTTCTTAAAGCAATCATAAAACGTTGCTGCCTTTTCATCATGGTTTTCTGTCAAGAGGCCATCATATAATACTAGATTTGTGATGGCATTTCTCCGCAGTCTTTCAGTTGCACGAGCTTGAAAATATTTAGTATTTTCCTCACTTTGGACAGCCCACTGAAACGTGCAACGTTTTTTTCCAGTACTCACTTTGATATTTAAGCAAACGTAAAAGATGTTCTTTTAGAATTTTTCTAAAATTGGCTTCAGGGATAAATAGCTGCCCCAGATCCTCAAGGTTGTCTATTTGGAGCAAAATTCTATTACAGTTTTCAATTAATAGTTTCAGCTTAGAGATCGATTTGCTCCATTTTTTAAGGCATACCTCAACCTCTTTAATTTTGCAGAGATTCTTGTGGCACTGGAGGAAGTTTTAATGGGAGCATTCCATGATGATTTCACCACCTCCAAAAAACCAGGATGAGAGGGCCAAAAAATTTCAAATCTGAAAAGTTTAGATCTTGGGATCGAAGTTTCCACAGAAAGAATACAAGGCACATGATCCGAGATTGGACGGGCAAGAGGTTTCACAATTGTATTGGGGAATTTTAAAATCCATTCGGGAGAAGAAAAAAACTAGTCTAATTGCTCTAGTAAAGGAGTTTCTTGCATGTTACTCCAAGTGTACCTCCTTCTTTTGATTGGAATTTCCAGCAAACCAAGATGAATGATAATCTCATTAAACTTGATCACATCATCCACATTTCCACCTGGTAAGTTTCTGTTTTCCAGAGAGCGCATGAAGTTGAAGTCACCCATGAAAAGCCAAAGATCTTCCGGTTCTATGTTTAAACTGTCCATCCAATCAGTGAACATTATCCTCTCAGGTCCATCGCACAGCCCATAGATATTAGAAAGGAACCAAATAAGTTCAGGAGACTTCTAAGAAATTCCACAACTTAGCAGAAATAGATAGTGAAATAAAAAGGCCCAGGCCTCATCCTTCTCCAATCCCTTGAGAGGCCCCAGAAGCTTCTCCTTGGTGAGCTCTTCCTGTGGAATGGCACACTGAGTTGTTCCCAAATATTGCAGAGTTTCAATGGTAGTGAGGGGAGGGACTTGAGTGGAGGCCGGAGTTTCTTCAGTGTTCTTGCCATGCTGTAGCTCCAGTATATCTGGAATCCTCCTCGGTTTGACATGTGAGGGTTTACGTTTAGTGTCTGCCAAAGAGGGAGGTTTAAAACCCTGGTACCTAGTAGCGCGCACACTGCGCCTGACTTCAGATACATCGAGCGTCGTAGTCATTCTGCGCTTTCTCTTGTTAGTAGCCGCATCCATATCCATCATCTCAAGTTGTGAATCCATGAGTGGACAGTTAATCTCTTGACTTTTTTCTTCCACAACCATGAAATTAGCACCGATCAGTTAACAAGCTTTATGCATTTGAGCAGCCACAAAATCACAGCAGATCGACCAAGCCTCTTGAGGAAAGCAAATAACATCTGTGCCCGGAGCAAAAGGTTAAAGTGGGAAGTAAGAGAAGCAGGCCCTTCCCACAAGATCCACCAGAGTATTCTATAAACCCTCAGCGAATGAAAACCAAGCATTAGTCTCATTGTCTTCTTCAGAGACCCAACAGAGTCGAGGGGTGAACACAGTGCAGTAAAAGCAGATCATGAAAGAAAGCCAATTCTCCTCTTCATCAGGAACTTCCAAAACCACATCATGAGCATTCGTCTGTTGAAAAGATAGGGCACCTGATGTCCTCATTAGCACCAGTAGGGCTACCCTGAACAAAACGGTCTGCCACATCTTCAACCATTGCAATATGTTCATTCCAAAGTCACAGCCCATCGTCAAAACCAGAATCAACAGTTTGAATCCCATCCATCATAGAGGGCCCATCATAACCAGTGCAGCTTCTGTAACTAAAGCCTTGATACACAAGTGGAACTGGAGGAAGCACTGGCCATTCGCCCCAGCCCTGCTGCGGTGGAGGGGGTTGTGGAGCAGCCCCCCATGCATTGGCAGCATTCTGGAGCTGCCAAACTTGTGCATCATGCTGCTGCTACTGCATAGCATTTAGAAAGGGGAGATGTTCAGGATGTGGGGAAGCACCCAAAGGAGGCGGTGCCTCCTCATCCCCCACAAGCCCCTGACTAGGATTTCTGCCATTGAGCACATAAACAGGGACTGACTAGGATGTGCCTAGCCCACTGATGTCAGTGAATCTCTTAACCACAAGACTGAAAGGCACTTGAGCAAGTTCATTAATCAGAACACGAACTAGCACACGTGACTTACGGTGACCAGGGCGGTGTCAATACATACACCTTCCAAAACATGACACTGCCTTAATGATGTAGTGCTCTGTTTGATAGTTCAGGGGAAAACCAAGCAACATGACCCACGCATCTCTTTCAATGACTGGTCTACCCATATTTGGTCCTTCATCATGGCGCAGCAGATAAAAGTTTGAATGCTCATCTAGAGGTTGCTCTCCTCTACTAATCATCGTATCTCTAACAACACTATCATTAAAGCGAATCAAACCCACGCAGAAAGGATAGATCTCACCCTCAACAGTAGGCGCGCCATGATCATCACGAAGAACTCTTCGGACCTCCGCAAGGACAGCTTCTCGTTGTAGATCTCCAGGGGGCGGCACCACCATCACAAGCGCATGTTGCAAGTGATCCAGCGGCGGATCATCAACAACGACCATGTTGCGTTGCAGCCTTCCTTCCGGACCATGCTGAATGTCCATCTCCCCCGGCACAAACTGATAGGGCAGCACTGGTAGGTTCACCATAGGAGGCGCTAGGTTTCGGGTGGAGGAAAGCTCGAGGAGAGGGGTGGAGGAGAGCTCAGGAGCACAAGGTGACGGGCGAAACAGAGCAGAAACCGTGGCCTTGGGAATCTGGAGGTTGTTGATAGGTCGGTAAGGAGGCGAAACATCCGGGGTATTTTCGGTATGACTAACAAAAGAATCTGCCATCTCCCTTCCATTTCGCTTGACTATCCAAATTTGCCTCTTATTCCTTGTTTGTTGGGCCGGATTCCCAGATTTTGTGCGCCAAATCTTTTTTCCCTAATGAATATCGGAGAGCCAACATAACTGTTCTTCCCCGAAATCTATTCTTTCTTTCTCCAAGTAACACGTTCGAACGAACGTGTACGTGACAGGCAATTCCAATGGACGTGCCCTCTCACACCACAGATATTGCAACATCTATTATCAACAGAGCACTTGGAAGAAACATGACCCATGGTCCTGCATTTTGCGCACCCAGATAAATTTTCCACGTGTGAAGTCTCACCATTTTCCTTAGGGGGCTGATTATTTAGCAAAATCATATCATTGCAATGCTCGGCAAAATGACCTCGTCTCCCGCATATCAAACAAATATGAAGCTTGTTGAATATAAATTCCTTAGTAGGCAGAGAAGAGATATCAAGTACCGATTGAATAGTATCATTGGAATAACCAGCTTGCCATAAGTTAAGAACTTCCTCAAGCTTTGCATCTGCGATTAAATTCCATGATAAAGTAGTAAAAGTACGTCCAGAGAAACATTTACCAATAACATGAAGATTGTCCCGATTGATACGCGCATGAAGGATGCCAAAAACTATCTTATCCGAGGAGACGCCCGAAACTAGAGCTTCATTAGAAGATTGATTTTCCTCAAATTATGGATATCCAAATCCTGATCAGACATAGACATACTGCTGATATCAGAGGGAACAAGATTGAATTTGGCCAATTCCGCTCTAGATGAGGTGTCTCCTTGTGCACTCTTATGTAAAAACCCTAAAGGACTTCTGATAGCCATAGGCGATCGTGCAGAAACCTCCGGAATCACTTCATCCAGATGCCAATCAGATCCTTTCCAAGAATAATCCACTGATAATTTGAACAAGCGGAAGTGACACACAAAATTTGGCCAGACACGATCCTTCAAACCATAGATGAAATGTGCAACACGATTAGAAGCCACAGAGAACCTAAAGGATCGATCACCTAATTGTTTGACGTTGAAACCCTTGGCCAAACCTCCAATACAACATTGTAAAACCACTCCAACAGCCTCTACAGAAAGAGGGAAGGAGGCCGAAGAGAAAGAGACAACCAAGAAAAATTCCTTGGTTCCCGAAGAACTTTCAAAATGCACCGTAGATCTAAACTTGTCACGTACCTTCTGTTCCACCTTAAGTCCCGGGGGCAAAATCCCAATGGATGAGACTAGCTTGGATCTCAAGTGGATCAATACTCACCATGGAAGATCTAGAGGGAGGGGAGGCGGTGGGTGGTGGGGAGAAGGTGGGAGTCGCCATGGGAGTCGCCATGAGAGGTGGGAGTCGCCATGACAAATGCAATAGTTGCTATGTCTTGAAACCTCAAATCTGCAGCCAAACTCATCCTCTTGAATCTATATTCACACTCACAGTTTTGATTTTGCAGGTCATAGATCTGGGCTTGGAGGTGCTCGTTTTTCTCATGAAGCTTGAAGATGGCCTCCCCAATGTCCTTGACGTCCAGCTTGTGGTTGTTGGTGAACTCCATGATCATAATGTGATTGGAATCAAGTCAACGCTCCACCATCTCCTCACACTTGAAAACTTCTTGCTCCAATGCCTCGAGCGTTGCCTCCGTGCTTCCGGTCTTCCTTGGTCCCTCAACATCGCGGATGTGCAACAACCCCTCACGCATCTCAATAGTTTGAGGGTGTTGCAGCACCTCCGCGAGGTAGGGGTTGATGACCTTCTCGAAGAACTGGTCCTTGGGGGCACTTGAAGATGACATGATGACCTGGATCTGTCAGAAAAACAGCTCGAAACAAAGACAGGACATTTTTTCGTGATACGGGAGTCAAAACCTCCGGGAGATGATATAATGAATTTTTTCCGACCAAAATACGTGACGTGTAAGAAAACAGAGTCCGGAAAGCACACAAGGTGCCCACGAGGTAGGGGGCGCGCCCTCCACCCTCGTGGAGCCCTCGTGTCCTTCCCGGACAGCTTCTTATTTTTCTATTTTTCTAAATATTCCAAAATGGATAAATATTGCCTTAAAAATTGTTTTGGAGTCGGTTTACTTACCATACCACATACCTATTCCTTTTCGGAGTCTGAAACGTTCCAGAAAGTGTCCCTTATGTATTCCTCCGGGGTTACGGTTTCAATAACATTGGTTTCAACATTTATGGGATTACCTAAGATATAATGTTTGATTCTTTGACCATTCACCACCTTCGGATTTGTGCCTTCGAAGTTGTTGATTTTTATGGCACCGGAACGATAGACCTCCTAGATAACGTAAGGACCTTCCCATTTAGAGAGAAGTTTTCCTGCAAAAAATCTTAAATGAGAGTTGTATAGCAATACATAATCACCTACATTAAACTCACGCTTTTGTATCCTTTTATCATGCCATCTTTTAACCTTTTCATTAAATAATTTGGCATTTTCATAGGCTTGGGTTCTCCATTCATCAAGTGAACTAATATCAAATAACCTCTTCTCACCGGCAAGTTTAAAGTCATAATTGAGCTCTTTAATAGCCCAATATGCCTTGTGTTCTAGTTCAAGAGGAAAGTGACATGCTCTTCCATAAACCATTTTATACGGAGACATACCCATAGGATTTTTATATGCAGCTCTATAGGCCCATAATGCATCATCAAGTTTCTTGGACCAATTCTTTCTAGACCTATTGACAGTCTTTTGTAAAATTAATTTGAGTTCTCTATTACTCAATTCTACTTGACCACTAGACTGAGGGTGATAAGGAGATGCAATTCTATGATTAACATCATACTTAGCAAGCATTTTACGGAAAGCACCATGAATAAAATGTGAACCACCATCAGTCATTAAATATCTAGGGACTCCAAATCTTGGAAAAATAACTTCTTTAAGCATTTTAATAGAAGTGTTATGGTCAGCACTACTAGTTGGAATAGCTTCTACCCACTTAGTAACGTAATCAACGGCAACTAAAATATGTGTATATCCATTAGAGGCAGGAAAAGGTCCCGTATAATCAAAGCCCAAACATCAAATGGTTCAGTAACGAGTGAATAGTTCATAGGCATTTCTTGACGTCTACTAATATTACTAATTCTTTGACATTCATCACAATATAAGACAAACTTACGGGCATCCTTGAAGAGAGTAGGCCAATAAAAACCAGATTGCAATACCTTATGTGCAGTTCTATCTCCAGCATGGTGTCCTCCATAAGCTTCAGAGTGACACTTGTGTAGGATCTGTTCCTGTTCATGCTCAGGTACACAACGTCTAATAACACCATCTACTCCTTCTTTATATAGATGTGGGTCATCCCAAAAGTAATGTCTCAAATCATAGAAGAACTTTTTCTTTTGCTGGTATGTGAAACTAGGTGGTATGAATTTGGCAACAATGTAATTAGCATAATCAGCATACCATGGAGCCATATGAGAAGCATTTATGACATTTAATTGCTCATCAGGAAAGCTATCATCAATAGGTAGTGGGTCATCAAGCACATTTTCTAACCTAGACAAGTTGTCTGCAACGGGGTTCTCAGCTCCCTTTCTATCAACAATATGTAAATCAAATTCTTGTAGAAAGAGAACCCATCTAATAAGTCTAGGTTTAGCATCTTTCTTTTCCATGAGATATTTAATAGCAGCATGATTAGTGTGAATAGTTACTTTAGAATCAACAATATAAGGTCTGAACTTATCACTGTCGGTGTTCTGGGAATGGGGGTCCCCAGACTTGCCTGCCTGCGGCCTGCGGCGTGGCTCGAGGAGGGGCCCAGCACGACCCATCTTCATCAACACATACCCAAGACCCTCGCGAGGGGCCAAGCCTTGCGGGGCAGACGACACGGAGCTTCCTCAGGCACGGCCTCATCAGGCTGGCTCGCGAGGATGCGGAGAGATCAAGGCGGGGTACCTCACGAGGTGCCCACGACGCAAGCCATGACGACCAAGGGCGCCAGGCAGGCGCCAGCCCGCGCAGTGTCCTCCTTTCCTCTTTGGTGCAAAGGGAGCAAGAGCAGGCGAGAGCATCAAGTAAAGGCACCCGTTTCAGTGCAACGAGACCAAGACCAATCCAACGGCAGGGAGGAAGTCATTGTGGAGCCCAAGCCAGCATCACCACCAGAGCCTTTGGCAGGCGAGGACCAACTTTAGTCAGGATAAGTGTACCAGATGTTCCCCTTTGAAATGGCCAATTGTTGGCGCCTTTCCCGCTCAATATTTGGGAAGAGGCCCAGGGCCTTTGCCTATAAATAGGACTAGCCACCCCCGGGGTAGGGGGGCAATCAAGAAGGGAGAATCTAGAAGCCAAGAGAGAAACTAGCTAGGATCGGATCGAGTAGCATCACACAGAGAGAGAGAGAAGGGCGACTGAACTCCTCCTAGCAGTTCCCCCCCCCCCCCCCAGCCAAGAATAGACCCTCGCGAGGCTGTTCTTCCTTGTATTGCTCATCATCATCAGCCCAAGAGGCAATCCACCACACCACACACTGGAGTAGGGTATTACACCACAACGGTGTCCCGAACCAGTATAAACCCTGTGTCTCTTGTGCTGTTCTTTCCATAGCTTAGATCTTAGCGAGGCGGAGGGGTGCAGGTAGGTAGAAGGCGAAATCTCCGCACGCACCCCAGTGTTCGAACCTCAAGGGTCTGCCGGAACCCGAAATCCGACATTTGGCGCGCCAGGTAGGGGTGCGCCGGAATTCGTCTTCCACCACCCCATTCTCCTCCGACCATCGCGTCCATGTCTGACGCTCGTCGGGCCCGCGCCGAGCACCGGGCCGCTCTCGCTTCCCGCGTCGCCCAGACGGATCCTGTCGGCGGGCGTCCTCGCCGTTCCCTTTCACCTGACGTCAACGCCGCCACCGGCCCGGCAGGGAACGAGCAGCAAGCGTTGTCTCAACGTCCGTCCGTGCGGCAAGACGGCCGCACCACTACTCCCTCGCTCACCCCAGCTGGTTCTTCGTCCCGCGCGCTCCGCGCACCCATGGAGGCTCGAGCTGCGCTCATCGCGGCAAACGAGCTCCTGCGCTACCGTCCCGTCGACGACGTCTATGAAGAATGGCTCGACCGCGTCGCCGAGCTCGTTCGCGCCGCAGGGGGCTCTCCTGCGCCGTCCGTTCCGCTGCACCGCACCCTGCCCCGCGCGGGCGACGAAGCTCCGGGGGCACCCCAGCCGCCTCCTCCTCAAGAAGGCGCCATGGCTCCAAGGCGCGTGGCCCCTGGACGGAACCCGCTCTGTCAGGTGCCAGCGCGGCAAGAGCAGAGCTGCCAAGAAGTCCCTCGCCCGCAAGAAGCTGCCCGGGCGCTCCCTGCTCCAGCACGTCGCGACCATGCTCCTGCTCCCGCACGTCAAGACCCCACGCTGCTCCCAGCTGCAGCGCGTGGGGACATGCAAGACCAAGCTCTCCGTCACTCAAGGCCTCCCGTGGCCATAGCAGGCTGCCGTTCCTTCACCACCGAGCTACGCAGCGTCGGGTGGCCCGGCAAGTTCAAGCCAGACCTGCCTCCTCGTTACGACGGCATGGCCGACCCTGCGGAGTTCCTCCAGCTCTATGAGCTGGGCATCGAAGCTGCCAACGGAGACGAGAAGGTCATTGCGAACTGGTTTCCCATGGCGCTCCAGGACGGGGCCCGCACCTGGCTCCTGAACCTGGCTCCAGGCACGATCTCCTCCTGGGACGAGATGCGCACCCGCTTCATCGCCAACTTCCAAGGTACTCGCGACCGGTCACCCACCGTGAGCGACATGCGCCGCATCAAGCAACAACCCGGAGAGACCCTGGAGAAGTACATCCAGCGCTTCAACAACGCACGCCTCAAGATTCCCAAGGTGACCGAGGAGGCCATCATCTCAGCCTTCTCAGACGGTGTGCGCGATGTCAAGATGAAGGAGGAGCTGGCGATGCATGAAGACCTGTGCACTTCCTTGGAGTTGTTCAACTTGGCAACCAAGTGTGCCAGGGCTGAGGAAGGGCGTCTCTCCCTCCTCGAGCTGCTTGCCGCAGATCCAGAAGAGAAGAAGCCCAAGGCCAAGGATGTGAAGCGCAAGGGGGCTGCCGTGCTCGCGGCAGAGCCAGACACCAAGCGGGGCAGAGATCAGCCCGAATCTTCCAAGGGCAGTCGGTACTGTGTGTACCACGACCTCCACACCCACAACACCAACGAATGTCAAGAGCTCCGAGCCGTGCGAGAAGGAAGGATCGGTCGTCGCCCCGACCGCGATGACCGGGGCTACGGTCGAGGAGGAGGAAGGAACGCAGGACGCTGGGAAGACCGCTGCCCGTGCCAAGGGTGGCGCGATCGACCTCACGAGGATCGCTGGCAAGACCCGCCTCGCGAGGGAGACTGGAGGGATCAGCCTCGCGAGGATCGCCCACAAGGAAACGCAGGCCTCCCTCCGCTGCCGCCGCAGCCAAGGAGAAACGAGGACCGCCATCAGGACGAGGGGGCTGGGGGCTTCCAGGAGCCGCGCGTGATCACCTGCATCCTGGTCGAGGCTCAAGCCCCAGCCTCTCAACGCATCTTCAAGCAGTTCGCCCGCGAAGTGAATGCAGTCCTCCCCAAGCTCGAAGCCACGCGCCCTCTCAGGTGGTCGGCGTGCGCCATCACGTTCAGCCCAGCAGATCAGCTCAAGTGTGCGGCCACAGCCGGAGTCCTCCCGATGCTTTGTTCCCCAATCATCAGCAACGTGGTGGTCACCAGGACCCTAATCGATGGCGGGGCAGGGCTTAACGTCATGTCCGTGGAAACATTCAACAATCTCCAAGTGCCCTACAACCAGCTTCAGCCAACCAAGCCTTTCTCCGGAGTCACCGATGGCTCCACGGTCCCGATTGGGCAGGTCCGCCTCCCTGTCACCTTCGGGGCATGCGACAACTACCGCACCGAGCTCATCGACTTCGACGTCGCTCACATTCGCCTGCCGTACAACGCCATCCTTGGGTACCCAGCGCTGGCCAAGTTCATGGTCGTAACTCACCATGGCTACAACGTCCTCAAGATGCCAGGAAGTGGCGGAGTCATCACGGTGCCCTGTGAAGAGAAGGACGCGGTGTGTTCCCTGGAACGAGCCTTTCAGGCCGCATCACTGGAAGACCCGGATCGCGGAAGCAGGAGGCTTCCCGAGGCCGCCCCCAAGAAGAAGAAGACATCGTCCGGCCCGGCCCCTCAGGAGGCAGGCCCCTCAGGGCCCGCGCCAGCCAAGGGGGGAACCTCCTTCCATCGCATAGGAAAGCGCGCCCGGCACCCTCCTCAGGCAGGGCTCGGGGGCTCTCCCCTGGAGGGCCACCGACCTGGCTAAGGTCACGAGGGAGGCGCTTGGGCACCACATGGAGGCGTGTTTCGAAGCACGTTTCCCTCAAGAAGGAGTAAGGCAAGGAGGGCCAGACCCTCAGGAGTTCATCAGCAAGGCCATTCAGGAGCTACAGGAGCCAAGAGTCATGAAAGGCGGCCGCCACCTACCAGCTGTGGCTCCCCATCCAGGCGAGGATGGTGGGCTGCGCGTCTGCATCGACATACCAGGGCTCAATCAAGTCGCCTCTCTGGAGCGCCTCTGGCCCTCGCGAGTGGGGCGCTGCGAAGGTCCACCCCACAGCTACGTTCGCATGCCTTACGGCTTGCCGAACGCGGCTGCCACGTACCAGCGCCTCATGAGGGGCATCATGGAGGCTCAAGAGGCCAGGCGTTCCGCAGCCCTGGTGGTGATGGAGATGGTCCGCGAGGAGCCACCAGCGCCTCCGGAGCCTCCCGAGGCCCCTGGGCCTGGGGGCTCACGAGGATCGGCTTCCGCAGCCCACCGAGTCTGCTACGCCAACACTCCTTCGCCCTCAACATCATCAGGGGCATCGTGAGTCGGTTCGGGGTGCTGAACCGCATTATCACAGACAACGGTTTGCAGTTCACCAACCTCTTCAAAACATACTGTGCTAACCTTGGAACGCAGATATGCTACGCTTCGGTGGTGCACCCCCAAAGCAACGGCCAGGCCGAGCGAGCCAATGCAGAGGTCCTGAGGGGCCTCAAGACCAGGACGTTCAAGAAGAAGATGGAGGCCTGCGGCAGAGGTTGGTACGACGAGCTTCAGTCCGTGTTGTGGTCCATCCGCACAACCGCGACCAAGCCGACTGGAGAGACCCCGTTCTTCCTGGACTACGGAGCCGAAGCGGTCCTCCCTCACGAGGTCAGACGTTGCTCCGCATGGGTCCTGGCGTTCTACGAGGCGCAGCAGGACGCCATGTGGGGGATGGACCTCGTGCTGGGGGAGGAACGTCGCCGAGAGGCCGCGCTGCGAGCGGCGAGGTACCAACAAGCACTGCGACGATATCACTGCCGCAACATCCGCCCCAGAACTCTCGAGGTAGGCAACCTCGTGCTCAGGCGGGTTCTCTCTAGGGAGGGACTGCACAAGCTCTCTCCCATGTGGGAGGGCCCGTTCAAGGTTGTTCATGTTTCCAGGTCTGGCTCTGCGCGCTTGGAGACTCAGGAGGGGGTCCTGGTCCAGCGCATGGAACATCCAGCACCTCCGGAGGTTCTACCCCTAAAAAGGCCCAGAGCCTGTGAAGAAGGCAAATGCCTGTGAAGATTATCCTTTTTGGAAAAGGCCCAGAGCCTGTGAAGAAGGCGAATGCCTGTGAAGATTATCCTTTTTGGAAAAGGCCCAGAGCCTGTGAATAAGGCGAATGCCTGTGAAGATTATCCTTTTTGGAAAAGGCCCAGAGCCTGTGAAGAAGGCGAATGCCTATGAAGATTATCCTTTTTGGAAAAGGCCCAGAGCCTGTGAAGAAGGTGAATGCCTGTGAAGATTATCCTTTTTGGAAAAGGCCCTGAGCCTGTGAAGAAGGCGAATGCCTGTGAAGCTGTCGCGTTTTGGAAAAGGCCCGGAGCCTGTGAAGAGGGCAAATGCCCGTGAAGCCTGCTCCCCCCAAGAAAGGCCCGGAGCCTATGAAGAAGGCCAACGCATGTGAAGCTCGCCGCCCGTGACACTCTCACGTAATAATGAGTTGGGGCTGTACAAGCCCCGGAGTCTCAGGAGCGCCGGCCTCAGGCCCTGGGGCTCCCTCCCACGCTCAGTGGCAGCACTTAGCTCCGCGCTGGTGAGAAGATGTCGAAGACTAGATTAGGTGCCGGACGCGGCTTTTTCATTTGCTTTCCGCACTTGGCTTGTTCATTCTCATTCAATGTTTTATTGAAGCTGTTGCCGTCTTTGACTTGTGGTTCTTCGACTTTTCACTCTCCTGCCTCGATTCTCTTATGCAAGGCCTCGCGAGGGGGGCAGCCGAGCGCCCTCGTGAGTGTTTCCGTCCTAGTCATTCAAAGGTTTCGCGACCTGGGTCCATTACAGGAGCACCCCTCCAGTCTGTGCCCCACGGACACCGCGACACGAACACAGGGCCTGGGTCAGTCGCCCCCCCCCCCCACGGCTGGGGCCGGGAACTATCCACGCGCAGGCACGTAGCCGGAAGGCACGACAACGGAAGCAAAGCGATGATTAACAGCAATAACCCAAACACGCCCCCGCGGGGCTCCACGCTACTGTCTTTTTACGCAGGGAAAAGGAAAAGAAAGAACAAATCAGGCGCAGCTCGCCTCACGTCGGCCTGCAGGGAAGACTCGAGCTGCCTCCGGGGCTCAGGCAGACTCCCTCTCGCGCTTCACTGAGGCGCGACGGCGGGCAGACGCGCTACCACCTCCCAAGCAGGTACGACGGCATGGAGGCTGACCGCGGCCACCGGTAGAAGAGTCGCCGCCTGAAGAAGAACCGGTGAAGCTTGGGGAACCCTGAGCGCCGCAAATCACGCGAGCGCTGTCCTCTCCATCATCGCCGGGGCTGGGTCCCCGGCCGCGGTCGTCGTCCTCAGGGCAGCACCCTGCGCGGCGACCATCTCCCCCAAACACCCTCACGTAGAGGGTGGCATCACCGTCAAACTTGAAGTGCAGGGTGCACCAACGGCTCAGGCCACGCGCGCGGGCAAACGTCTGCCAACCGCGGGTCAAGGCCAGGCTCCCGGTCGCGGAGACCTCCAGTGAAGCCCATGAGGCCCGGCTGCAGCAGCCGTCTGCCTGAAGCCAGAGGCTGCCCGGGGCGCCGGCCGGGAGCGCGCCGAGGAGGAAGCGAGGAAGTTGAAGCCGGGTGCTAGTCGCCTCAGCCGACCACACAACGAACTCCGGCAGCACCTCTGCAGCGCGAAAGCACGGCCTAGGGGAACGCGCAACCGAAGCGCACCCCCGGCCGCAGCAGTCCGCCCGTCGCCGTGCTGGAAATCATCTCCACGGCCGTGGGGAGCTGCCGTGGAGGCCACAGGATGTTTGTGAGGGCGCCCTCGGCCGCTCTTGGGCGGGGTAGAGGCAGGCTCAACCTGGCGAGCCTTCCCCTTCTCTGCGGCCAAGAACCTCCTCAACAGAGCCATGAAGAAGAAGGAGAAGCAAGGGGGGATGAACTGGAAGGGCGCGCGCTGCTCCGTACTTATAGCCGGCGAGGGCCAACCGTCGGCCCCCATGATCGCAGGTAATCATGACCTGCTTTGCATGCAGGGACTTGTCCAATCCGTTCAGTTGCCGAGGCGCCGTGGGGAAGTGGAGACGCCTACGTCCAATCAACCGCCACGCGGCGCCCAAGGCCGCAGTCTGTTAGGGCCCGCGGCGCTTCGCTCTAGCCCTTTCGCCTCCCTGCACGGCCAAGTCCAGGCGCGCCTTGGGCCTGGGGGCTACTGTCGGTGTTCTGGGAACGGGGGTCCCCAGACTTGCCTACCTGCGGCCTGCGGCGTGGCTCGAGGAGGGGCCCAGCATGGCCCATCTTCATCAACACAGACCCAAGACCCTCGCGAGGGGCCAAGCCTCGCGGGGCGGACGACACGGAGCTTCCTCAGGCACGGCCTCATCAGGCTGGCTCGCGAGGAGGCGGAGAGATCAAGGCGGGGTACCTCACGAGGTGCCCGTGACGCAAGCCATGACGACCAAGGGCGCCAGCCCACGCAGTGTCCTCCTTTCCTCTTTGGTGCAAAGGGAGCAAGCGCAGGCGAGAGCATCAAGTAAAGGCACCCGTTTCGGTGCAACGAGACCAAGACCAGTCCAACGGCAGGGAGGAAGTCATTGTGGAGCCCAAGCCAGCGTCACCACCAGAGCCTTTGGCAGGCGAGGACCAACTTTAGTCAGGATAAGTGTACCAGATGTTCCCCTTCGAAATGGCCAATTGTTGGTGCCTTTCCCGCTTAATATTTGGGAAGAGGCCCAGGGCCTTTGCCTATAAATAGGACTAGCCACCCCCAGGGTAGGGGGGCAATCAAGAAGGGAGAATCTAGAAGCCAAGAAAGAAACTAGCTAGGATCGGATCGAGTAGCATCACACACAGAGAGAGAGAGAAGGGCGACTGAACTCCTCCTAGCAGTTCACCCCCCCCCCCCGGCCAAGAACAGACCCTCGCGAGGCTGTTCTTCCTTGTATTGCTCATCATCATCAGCCCAAGAGGCAATCCACCACACCACACACTGGAGTAGGGTATTACACCACAACGGTGGCCCGAACTAGTATAAACCCTGTGTCTCTTGTGCTGTTCTTTCCATAGCTTAGATCTTAGCGAGGCGGAGGGGTGCACGTAGGTAGAAGGCGAAATCTCCGCACGCACCCCAGTGTTCGAACCTCAAGGGTCTGCCAGAACCCGAAATCCGACAATCACAAGCGAATACAACTGCTAAGAATTCTTTTCAGTAGTAGCATAATTTCTTTGAGCATTGTCTAGGGTTTTACTAGCATATTGAATAACGTTTAATTTCTTATCAACTCTTTGCCCTAGAACAGCACCTACAGCATAATCACTAGCATCACACATAATTTCAAAGGGAAAATTCCAATCAGGTGGCTGAACAATAGGTGCAGAGATCAATGCTTTCTTAAGTATTTCAAATGCTTCTACACAATCATCATCAAAGACAAACGGTATATCTTTTGTAATAAATTAGTCAGAGGCCGAGAAATTTTTGAGAAGTCCTTAATGAACCTCCTATAAAATCCGGCGTGACCAAGGAAACTTCTTATACCTTTGATGTCCTTGGGACATGGCATCTTTTCAATAGCATCAACCTTGGCTTTATCAACTTCAATACCTCTTTCAAAAACTTTATGCCCTAAGACAATACCTTCATTAACCATAAAGTGGCACTTTTCCCAATTCAAGACAAGGTTAGTTTCTTCACATCTCTGCAAAACTCGATCAAGGTTTCTCAAGCAATCATCAAAAGAAGATCCATAGACGGAGAAATTGTCCATGAAAACCTCACAAATCTTTTCACAAAAGTCAGAGAATATAGCCATCATGCATCTTTGAAAAGTAGCAGGTGCATTACATAAACCAAAAGACATACGTCGATAAGCAAAAGTACCAAAAGGGCAAGTAAGAGTAGTCTTTGATTGATCCTTGGCTGACATAGGTATTTGAGAGAAACCAGAATAACCATCTAGAAAGCAAAAATGTGTATGTTTGGATAATCTTTCTAGCATTTGATCGATAGAAGGTAAGGGGTAAGGATCCTTTTTAGTGGCCTTACTTAATTTGCGGAAATCAATTACCATCCTATAACCTGTAATAATTCTTTGAGGAATCAATTCATTTAATCATTAGGAACGACAATAATACCTCCCTTCTTAGGGACACAATGGACATGACTTACCCACTAACTATCAGCAACGGGATAGTTTATACCTGCCTCAAGGAGCTTTAATATTTCCTTTCTTACCACTTCTTTCATTTTAGGATTCAGCCGTCATTGATGATCACGAACTGGTTTAGCATCTTCTTCCAAATTTATTTTATGTTGACATAGAGTGGGACTAATGCCCTTAAGATCATCAAGAGTATACCGAATAGCAGCACGGTGCTTCTTCAGAGTTTTCAATAATCTCTCTTCCTCATGCTCTGAAAGGTTAGCACTAATAATAACAGGATATATCTTTTTCTCATCAAGATAAGCTATTTAAGAGTATCACGCAACGGTTTAAGCTCAAACACGGGATCACCCTTGGGTGGAGGATCCCCTAGGATTTCAACAGGCAAATTGTGTTTGAGAATGGGTTCCTGTTTAAAGAATACTTCATCTATTTCCCTTCTTTCATTCATAAACATATTGTCGGAGTAATGGGCCACGGGTAGGCCAACCCGAGGCCCATAACCTTTCAAGACATCGGGGCAGGCAGCGCCCCTCAAGACCACGGGGCGAAGAGCCGCCTCCTGGGGAGTCTACGACAAGGCGGCCGACTGCCCGCTCACGGCCGAGTCCCAGGGGCGACTTCCAGAGAAGCCGGCTTTGGGGAGTCGGCCGGCGACTCCAACAAACCGTGACCTCATCGAGGGGGGCGGGGCAGGGGCGTGGCTACAATGAAGCCCACTCCCTGCCCCTTACCAAGGGCAGGCATGGTTACAGCGCGCCGTACTTGGGAAGATCTCCCTGCGGCGTGGCACTGTTGCCCAGCCGGCCCTGACATCAGCACCACTGTACCTGGTCCTGCGCCCACGATGGCTTGTCTGTACGGCCTGGGGGCAGCGGGGCCCACCAGTCAGCGAGACCTCGGGGACGGCGGGAGAACCGCCAGTTGGACCCGTCGGGAGTCGGCCCGGGGGAGTCGGCCTCCCCCTCCCCCGGGGCCCACGCGCCATTAATCAAGAAGAGATGGGGAGTGGCCACAATGAACGCCCGCCAGGCGGCGGGGCTGTTGCCACGACCCCATGACCGATCTAGCGTCATCAGGAGCACGGCTACAGTAATCAGCAGCCAGCAAGACCCGCCCGCGGCGGACGCGGCCTGTCGGCTCCGTACCAGACCAGTCGGCGGGGCCCACCAGTCGGCGGGCCCCAGCAGTCGGTGGAGAAGCCGGAGGTCGGAGGCACTGACGGCTGGGGCCGCGCCTAGTCGAATTACCATTGTACCCCTGGGGGGTAGGCCTATATAAACCCCCAGGGCACCCATGCAAAGGGTGGGATCCCAGTAGTTCTATACCACACCAGATAGAGGGAGAGAGCTAGCCTTGCCCTCTCCCACCACCAGACACAGCTCAAGGAGCAACCGTGTAAACACTTGACCATAGTGATCATGCGGAGACCCCGCAGAGCAGCAGTAGGGGTGTTATCTCCCTGGAGAGCCCTGAAGCTGGGTAAGATTCGCCGGCGTGCATGTCTTCGCCTCATCCCGTTTCCAGGCACCGGCGATGTTCTACTCGCCCCCACCATGACAAGCCATCCGTTGGCATATGTCGCACCAAACCCCCGACACATATCATTTTCATGGTCTAGCAAATATTGTTCTAAAGGATCACTAGGAGGTATGGCAATAGAAGCAAGACCAATAATTTCATCCTTACTAGGTAATTCTTCTTCACGGTGTTGTCTACTAAATTTAGAGAAATTAAATTCATGAGACATATCATCTAAACAGATTAACAACATCCTTTTTGCAATCTATCTTAGCATTAACAGTGTTTAAGAAGGGTCTACCAAATATAATGGGACAAAAGCTATCTTGTGGGGAACCAAGAACAAGAAAATCGGCAGGATATTTAGTTTTCCCACACAAGACTTCAACATCTCTAACAATTCCCATTGGTGAAATAGTATCTATATTGGCAAGTTTAATTGTGACATCAATATCTTCTAAATCAATAGGTGCAATATCATGCATAATTTCTCTATATAGGCCAATAGGTATTGCACTAGCACTGGCACCCTTATCACATAAGCCATGATAAAAATGATCTCCTATTTTAACAGAAATAACATGCATGCCTACCACAGGTCTAGGTTTATCTTTAGCACAAGGTTTAGCAATTCTAGCAGTTTCATCACAGGAATAAATAACATGCCCATCAATATTATCAGCCAAGAGATCTTTAACAATAGCAATATTAGGTTCAACTTTAACTTGCTCAGGAGGTGTATAAGTTTTAAGATTGCTTTTATGAACCACAGTTGAAGCTTTAGCATGATCCTTTATCCTAACAGGGAAAGGTGGTTTCTCAACATAAGTAGGAACAATAGGATCATTATAAGTGATAGTCTTTTCTTCAACTTTAATAGGTGTAGCTACTTTTACTTCTAATGGAGGATGATATTTAAACCACTTCTCCTTGGGGAGATCAACATAAGTAGCAAAAGATTCACAGAAAGAAGCTACTATCTCAGAGTCAAGTCCATATTTAGTGCTAAATTTACGGAAAACATTGGTATCCATAAAAGATTTAACACAATCAAACTTAGGTGTCATACCTGACTTCTTACCTTCGTTGAGGTCCCAATCTTCAGAGTTGCGTTTAATTCTTTCCAATAAATCCCATTTGAATTCAATAGTCTTCATCATAAAAGAGCCAGCACAAGAAGTATCGAGCATGGTGCGATTGTTATTAGAAAGCCGAGCATATAAATTTTGAATAATCATTTCTCTTGAGAGATCATGATTGGGGCATGAATATAACATTGATTTAAGCCTCCCCCAAGCTTGAGCGATGCTTTCTCCTTCGCGAGGCCAAAAATTATATATATAATTGCGATCACGATGAACAAGATGCATAGGATAAAACTTCTGATGAAATTCCAATTTCAATCGTTTGTAGTTCCATGACCCCGTGTCATCACATAGCCTATACCATGTCAATGTATCTTCCCTCAAAGATAAAGGGAAGACCTTCTTCTTAACAACATCTCCGGGTACACCTGCAAGCTTAAATAATCCACAAACTTCATCAACATATATTAGGTACTCATTAGGATGCATTGTTCCGTCTCCTGCAAAAGGATTAGCTAGTAGTTTTTCTAACATACCCGAAGGAATTTCAAAGCAGACATTTTCATTTTCATTTTCATTTTCATTTTCATTTTCAGTAGGTTAAGTAGGTTGAGGAGCAACTCTTTGCTCTACTGGTCGGGGTGAAGATACCCCAAACAAGCCCCTAGAGGATTACTTTCCATAGTAACAAGTGACAGTAAATTTCAGCACACTATAAAAAAATTTCCCTTTCCAAATTCCACCTACCAAAGGCGCTTCACTCCCCGGCAACGGCGCCAGAAAAGAGTCTTGATGACCCACAAGTATAGGGGATCTATCGTAGTCCTTTCGATAAGTAAGAGTGTCGAACCCAACAAGGAGCAGAAGGAAATGATAAGAGATTTCCAGCAAGGTATTCTCTGCAAGTACTGAAATAAGTGGTAACAGATAGTTTTGTGATAGGATAATTTGTAACGAGCAACAAGTAACAAAAGTAAATAAAGTGCAGCAAGGTGGCCCAATCCTTTTTGTAGCAAAGGACAAGCCTGGACAAACTCTTATATAGAGAAAAGCGCTCCCGAGGACACATGGGAATATCGCCAAGCTAGTTTTCATCACGTTCATATGATTCACGTTCGGTACTTTGATAATTTGGTATGTGGGTGGACCGGTGCTTGGGTGCTGTCCTTACTTGGACAAACATCCCACTTATGATTAACCTCTATTGCAAGCATCTGCAACTACAACAAAAGTATTAAGGTAAACTGAGGGAGTCCGGGATTAGGGGGTCTCCGGACAGCCGGACTATATCCTTTGGCCAGACTATTAGACTATGAAGATACAAGATTGAAGACTTCGTCTCGTGTCCGGATGGGACTCTACTTGGCGTGGAAGGCAAGCTTAGGCAATACGGATATGTATATCTCCTCCTTTGTAACCGACCTTGTGTAACCCTAGCCCCCTCCGGTGTCTATATAAACCGGAGGGTTTTAGTCCGTAGGACAATAACATACAATCATACCATAGGCTAGCTTCTAGGGTTTAGCCTCTCTGATCTCGTGGTAGATCTACTCTTGTACTACCCATATCATCAATATTAATCAAGAAGGACGTAGGGTTTTACCTCCATCAAGAGGGCCCGAACCTGGGTAAAACATCGTGTCCCCTGCCTACTGTTACCATCCGCCTTAGACGCACAGTTCGGGACCCCCTACCCGAGATCCGCCGGTTTTGACACCGACATTGGTGCTTTCATTGAGAGTTCCTCTATGTCGTCACTGTTAGGCTTGATGGCTCCTACGATCATCGATAGCGATGCAGTCCAGGGTGAGACTTTTCTCCCCGGACAGATTTTTGTATTCGGCAGCTTTGCACTGCGGGCCAACTCGCTTGGCCATCTGGAGCAGATCGAAAATTACGCCCCTGGCCACCAGGTCAGGTTTGGAAGCTTAAACTACACGGCCGATACCCGCGGAGACTTGATCTTCGATGGATTCGAGCCTCTGCCTTGTGCGTCGCGCGGTCGCGATGAGTACGATTTAGCTCTACCATCAGACAGTGTTCAGAAGATCGCACCGGTAGCCGCTCCGACCCTCAATTCGGAGCCAGTTGCGCCGTCCATGGACGGGTGGATGGACCCCACCATGGAGGCCTTACCCTCAGCGGCGATCGAGCCGAACATCAACCTTACCCTGCACTAGAGCCGTATTGTCAGACTGCCGGATCCTTCTCCGGCCACGGACTCCGAACCGCCTGCGCCTGTTCCTAGCGAATCTGATTGGGCGCCGATCATGGAGTTCACCTTCGTGGATATTTTTCAGCACTCGCCCTTTGGCGACATACTGAACTAATTAAGGTCTCTCTCCTTGTCAGGAGGATCCTGGCCGAACTATGTCTGGCAGGATTGGGATGCGGATGATGAAGAAATTCGCTGCCCAACCACCACCCACTTAGTAGCCACTGTCGATGACTTAACCGACATGCTCGGCTTCGACTCCGAAGACATCGACGGTATGGACGATGATGCGGGAGATGAAGAGGAACCACTGCCCACAGGGCACTGGACAGCCACCTCATCATACGATATATACATGGTGGACACACCCAAAGAAGGCAATGGCGACGAGACAGCGGAGGATGACCCCTCCAGGAAGCAACCTAAGCGTCGGCGTCAGCGGTGCCGCTCCAAGTCCCGCCAAAGCAAAAGCGGTGATTCCGGCACAGGAGATAACAACACCCCGGATAGTGTCGAAGACAACCGCCTCCAGCAAGATTCAGCACAGGAGGATGGAGAAGCCAGCCCTCATGAGAGAGCGGCAGATAGAGAGGAAGAGGATAATAATTACATACCTCCCTCCGAAGACGAGGCAAGCCTCGACGATGACGAATTCGTCGTGCCAGAGGATCCCGTCGAACAGGAGCGCTTCAAGAGCTGGCTTATAGCCACGACAAGTAGCCTTAAGAAAAAGCAGCAGCAGCTTCAAGCTGATCAAGATCTGCTAGCTGACAGATGGACTGAAGTCCTCGCGGCCGAGGAATATAAACTCGAACGCCCCTCCAAGAGTTACCCAAAATGCAGGTTGCTACCCCGACTGGAGGAAGAAGCATATGACGCGGCTGATCGGCCACCTCGTGGCCACGATAGCGAGGCATTCCAGCCAAAAGCTCAGCCTGCACCCCAACTCCATTCAAATAAAAAAGGCATGGGGAAATACGCCAGACCTGCGAGACGTATTGGAGGACAAAGCAAAACATGCAAGATTGATCTACGGATCACAAGGGCGCGCCACTATGCGAGACGATAAACGTCACGCCAGATACAGTAAAAGTAAATCCGGCCGGGCCGAACACAATGGGTAAGACTCATTGGAGCTGCGTCGTGATATAGCCCAGTACAGAGGCGCCGCACACCCCTTATGCTTCACTGACGAAGTAATGGATCATCAAATCCCAGAGGGTTTCAAACCTGTAAATATAGAATCATACGACGGCATAACAGATCCTGCAGTATGGATCGAGGATTTCCTTCTGCATATCCACATGGCACGCGGTGATGATCTACACGCCATTAAATATCTCCCACTCAAACTCAAAGGACCAGCTCGGCATTCGCTCAATAGCTTGCCAGCAGAGTCCATTGGCTGTTGGGAGGATCTGGAAGCCGCATTCCTCGACAACTTTCAGGGCACTTATGTGCAACCACCAGATGCCGATGACTTGAGCCACATAATTTAGCAGCCAAAGGAATCGGCCAGGCAATTCTGGACACGGTTCCTAACAAAGAAAAATCAAATTGTCGACTGTCCGGATGTAGAGGCTCTCGCGGCTTTCAAGCACAACATCCGCGACGAGTGGCTAGCCTGGCACCTTGGTCAGGAAAAGCCGAAATCTATGGCAGCCCTCACGACACTCATGACCCGCTTTTGCGCGGGAGAAGACAGCTGGCTGGCTCGCAGTAATAACATATCAAAGAACCATGGTACTTCGAATACCAAGGATGGCAATGGCAGGTCACGTCGCAACAAACATAAGCGCCGCATTAACAGCGACAATACCGAGGATACGGCGGTCAATGCCGGATTCAAAGGCTCTAAACCTGGTCAGCGGAAAAAGCCATTTAAAAGAAGCACTCTGGGGCCGTCCAGTTTGGACCGTATACTCGATCGCTCGTGTCAAATACACGGCACCCCCGACAAGCCAGCCAACCACACCAATAGGGATTGTTGGGTGTTCAAGCAGGCCGGCAAGTTAATTGCCGAAAACAAAGATAAGGGGCCACATAGCGATGACGAGGAGGAGCCCCGGCAGCCGAATACCGGAGGACAGAAGAGGTTCCCCCCACAAGTGCGGACGGTGAACATGATATACGCAACCCACATCCCCAAGAGGGAACGGAAGCGTGCGCTTAGGGACGTATATGCGTTGGAGCCGGTCACCCCAAAGTTCAACCCATGGTCCTCCTGTCCGATCACCTTCGATCGCGGGGACCACCCCACTAGTATCCGTCATGGAGGATTCGCCGCACTGGTCTTAGACCCAATTATTGACGGATTTCACCTCACTCGAGTCATTATGGATGGCGGCAGCAGTCTGAACCTGCTTTACCAGGACACAATGCGCAAAATGGGTATAGACCCCTCAAGGATCAAACCCACAAAAACGACCTTTAAAGGCGTCATACCAGGTGTAGAGGCCCATTGCACAGGCTCAGTCACACTGGAAGTGGTCTTCGGATCCCCGAATAACTTCCGAAGCGAAGAGTTAATCTTCGATATAGTCCCGTTCCACAGTGGTTATCATGCACTGCTCGGGCGAACCGCATTTGCGAGATTCAATGCAGTACCGCATTATGCATACCTCAAGCTCAAGATGCCAGGACCTCAGGGGGTCATTACAGTTAATGGAAACACAGAGCGCTCTCTCCGAACGGAGGAGCACACTGCGGCCCTCGCAGCGGAAGCGCAAAGCAGCCTCTTAAGGCAACCCACTAGTTCAGCGTTCAAAGACCCGGACACCTTCAAGCGCGCTCGGAGTAATCGGCAACTAGACCGCCTGGCACGATCTGAGCTCGCGTAGCAATGCGCCCCCCACCCTGGCCCAAGCCAAACGGCGAAATACGTGCCACGCGTACATAATTACGCATTAAAAATACCATGGGCACAGGCGGGGAGGGGGCACAACTACGACACGCCCCAATAAGCGGCTTAAACCGCACTAGGGGCTTCCTGATACGTCCATTTTGCATCATGCTTTTATATCGATATTTATCGCATTATGGACTGTTATTTCACTTTATGTCACAATACTTATGGCTATTCTTTCTTATTTTACAAGGTTTACATAAGGAGGGAGAATGCCGGCAGCTGGAATTCTGGGCTAGAAAAGGAGCAAATATTAGAGACCTATTCTGCGCAACTCCAAAAGTCCTGAAACTCCACAGAACATCTTAAAACAAATAAAGAAAAATCCTCGCCAAAGATGAAGGCCAGGGGGCCCACACCCTGCTCACGAGGGTGGGGGGCATGCCCCCTACCTCGTGGGCCCCCTGGTGGCTCTCCGACGCCCATCTTCTCCTATATGAAGTCTTTCGATGAGAAAAAAATAAAAAGGAACTTTTCGGGACGAGACTCCGCCGCCACGAGGCGGAACCTTGGCGGATCCAATCTAGAGCTCCGGCAGAGCTGTTCTGCCGGGGATACTTCCCTCCGGGAGGGGGAAATCATCACCATCGTCATCACCAACGCTCCTCTCATCGGGAGAGGGCAATCTCCATCAACATCTTCACCAGCACCATCTCATCTCCAAACCCTAGTTCATCTCTTGTATCCAATTCTTGTCTCAAAGTCCGGGATTGGTGCTAGTAGGTTGCTAGTAGTGTTGATTACTCCTTGTAGTTGATGCTAGTTGGTTTATTTGGTGGAAGATCATATGTTCAGATCCTATATGCATATTATTACCCCTCTGATTATGAACATGAATATGCTTTGTGAGTAATTACGTTCGTTCCTGAGGACAAGGGAGAAGTCTTGCTATGAGTAGTCATGTTAATTTGGTATTCGTTTGATATTTTCATAAGATGTATGTTGTCTAGCCTCTAGTGGTGTTATGTGAACGTCGACTACATAACACTTCACCATTATTTGGGCCTAGAGGAAGGCATTGGGAAGTAATAAGTAGATGATGGGTTGCTAGAGTGACAGAAGCTTAAACCCTAGTTTATGCGTTGCTTCGTAAGGGGCTGATTTGGATCCATATGTTTCATGCTATGGTTAGGTTTACCTTAATACTTTTGTTGTAGTTGAAGATGCTTGCAATAGAGGTTAATCATAAGTGGGATGCTTGTTCAAGTAAGAACAGCACCAAAGCACCGGTCCACCCACATATCAAATTATCAAAGTGTTGAACGCGAACCATATGAACGTGATGAAAACTAGCTTGACGATATTCCCATGTGTCCTCGGGAGCGCTTTTCCTATTATAAGAGTTTGTTCCGGCTTGTCCTTTGATACAAAAGGATTGGGCCAGCTTGCTGCACTTTATTTACTTTTGTTACTTGTTGCTCGTTACAATCTGTCTTATCACAAAACTATCTGTTACCACTTATTTTAGTACTTGCAGAGAATACCTTGCTGAAAACCGCTTATCATTTCCTTCTGCTCCTCGTTGGGTTCAACACTCTTACTTATCGAAAGGACTACGATAGATCCCCTATACTTGTGGGTCATCAAGACTCTTTTCTGGCGCCTTTGCTGGGGAGTGTAGCACCTTTGGTAGGTGGAATTTGGTAAGGAAAATTTATATAGTGTGCTGAAATTTACTGTCACTTGTTACTATGGAAAGTAATTCTCTGAGGGGCTTGTTCGGGGTATCTTCACCCCGTCCAGTAGAGCAAAGAGTTGCTCCTCAACCTACTGAACCTATTGAAAATGAAACTCCTTTTGAAATTCCTTCGGGTATGATGGAAAAACTGCTAGCTAACCCTTTTACAGGAGATGGAACAAAGCATCCTGATGAGCACTTAATATATGTGGATGAAGTTTGTGGATTATTTAAGCTTGCAGGTATACCCGATGATGTTTCTAAGAAGAAGGTCTTCCCTTTATCTTTGAAGGGAGACGCATTGATATGGTATAGGCTATGTGATGATATGAGATCATGGGACTATAAAAGATTGAAGCTGGAATTTCATTGAAAGTATTACCCTATGCATCTTGTTCATTGTGATCGCAATTATATATATAATTTCTGGCCTCACGAAGGATAAAGCATCACTCAAGCTTGGGGGAGGCTTAAATCAATGTTATATTCATGCCCCAATCATGAGCTCTCGAGACAAATAATTATGCAAAATTTATATGCTCGGCTTTCTGATAACAATCGTACCATGCTTGATACTTCTTGTGCTGGCTCTTTTATGATGAAGACTACTGAATTCAGATGGAATTTATTGGATAGAATTAAACGCAACTCTGAAGATTGGGACCTCGACGAAGGTAAGGAGTCAGGTATGACACCTAAGTTTGATTGTGTTAAATATTTTATGGACATCGATATTTTCCGTGAGTTTTGCACTAAATATGGACTTGACTCTGAGATAGTAGCTTCTTTATGTGAATCTTTTGCTACTTATGTTGATCTCCCTAAGGAGAAGTGGTTTAAATATCATCCTCCCATAGAAGTAAAAGTAGCTGCACCTATTAAAGTTGAAGAAAAGACTGTCACTTATAATGATCCTATTGTTCCTACTTCTTATGTTGAGAAACCACCTTTCCCTGTTAGAATAAAGGATCATGCTAAAGCTTCAACTGTTGTTCATAAAAGCAATATTAGAACTTATACACCTCCTGAGCAAGTTAAAGTAGAACCTAATATTGCTATTGTTAAAGATCTCTTATCTGATAATATTGATGGGCATGTTATTCAGTTCGAAGGTGAAACTGCTAGAATTGCTAAACCTTGTGCTAAAGATAAACATAGACCTGTGGTAGGCGTGCCAGTTATTTCTGTTAAAATAGGAGATCATTGTTATCATGGCTTATGTGATATGGGTGCAAGTGCTAGTGTTATACCGCATACCTTATACGAAGAAATTAAGAATGAAATTGCACCTGTTGAGTTAGAAGATATTGATGTTACTATTAAACTTGCTAATAGAGATACTATTGCACCAATTGGAATTGTTAGAGATGTTGAAGTCTAGTGTGGGAAAACTGAATATCCTGCTGATTTTCTTGTTCTTACTTCTCCGCAAGATAGCTTTTGTCCCATTATATTTGGTAGACCCTTCTTGAACACTATTAATGCTAGGATAGATTGTGAAAAGAATGTTGTTACTATTGGCTTGGATGATATGGTTCATGAGTTTAATTTCTCTAAATTTAGTAAACAACATCGTGAGGAAGAATTACCTAGTAAGGATGAAATTATTGGTCTTGCTTCTATTGCCGTACCTCCTAGTGATCTTTTAGAACACTATTTGCTAGACCATGAAAATGATATGTTCATGAATGAAAGAAGGGAAATAGATGAAGTATTCTTTAAATAGGAACCTATTCTGCAACATAATTTGCCTATTGAAATTTTAGGGGATCCACCTCCACCCAAGGGTGATCCCGTGTTTGAGCTCAAACCGTTGCCTGATAATCTTAAATATGCTTATCTTGATGAAAAGAAGATATATCCTGTTATTATTAGTGCTAATCTTTCAAAGCATGAAGAAGAAAGATTATTGAAAACCCTAAAGAAGCATCGTGCTGCAATTGGATATACTCTTGATGATCTTAAGGGAATTAGTCCCACTCTATGTCAACATAAAATAAATTTGGAAGCAGATGCCAAACCAGTTCGTGATCCTCAACGACGTCTGAATCCTAAGATGAAAGAAGTGGTAAGAAAAGAAATACTAAAGCTTCTGGAGGCAGGTATAATCTATCCCGTTGCTGATAGTGAGTGGGTAAGTCCTGTCCATTGTGTCCCTAAGAAGGGAGGTATTACTGTTGTTCCTAATGATAAAGATGAATTGATTCTAGGAAGAATTATCACAGGTTATAGTATGGTAATTGATTTCCGCAAATTAAATAAAGCTACTAAGAAAGATCATTACCCCTTACCTTTTATTGATCAAATGCTAGAAAGATTATGCAAACATACACACTATTGCTTTCTAGATGGTTATTCTGGTTTCTCTCAAATACCTGTGTCGGCTAGAGATCAATCAAAGACTACTTTTACATGCCCTTTTGGTACTTTTGCTTATAGACATATGCCTTTTGGTTTATGTAATGCACCTTCTACCTTTTAAAGATGCATGATGGCTATATTCTCTGACTTTTGTGAAAAGATTTGTGAGGTTTTCATGGACGAGTTTTCCGTCTATGGTTCCTCTTTTGATGATTGCTTGAGCAATCTTGATCGAGTTTTGAAGAGATGTGAAGAAACTATTCTTGTCTTGAATTGGGAAAAGTGTCACTTTATGGTTAATGAAGGTATTGTCTTGGGGCACAAAGTTTCTGAAAGAGGTATTCAAGTTGATAAAGCCAAGGTTGATGCTATTGAAAAGATGCCATGTCCCAAGGACATCAAAGTTATAAGAAGTTTCCTTGGTCACGCTGGATTTTATAGGAGGTTCATTAAGGACTTCTCAAAAATTTCTCGGCCTCTGACTAATTTATTGCAGAAAGATATACCATTTGTCTTTGATGATGATTGTGTAGAAGCATTTGAAATACTTAAGAAAGCATTAGTCACTGCACCTATTGTTCAGCCACCTGATTGGAACCTACCCTTTGAAATTATGTGTGATGCTAGTGATTATGCTGTAGGTGCTGTTCTAGGGAAAAGAGTTGATAAGAAATTAAATGTTATTCATTATGCTAGTAAGACTCTAGACAATGCTCAAAGAAATTATGCTACTACTGAAAAGGAGCTTTTAGCAGTTGTATTTGCTTGTGATAAGTTCAGATCTTATATTGTTGATTCTACAGTAACTATTCAAACTGATCATGCTGCTATTAAATACCTTATGGAAAAGAAAGATGCTAAGCCTAGACTTATTAGATGGGTTCTCTTGCTACAAGAATTTGATTTGCATATTGTTGATAGAAAGGGAGCTAAGAACCCCGTTGCAGACAACTTGTCTAGGTTAGAAAATATTCTTGATGACCCACTACCTATTAATGATAACTTTCCTGATGAACAATTAAATGTTATAAGTACTTCTCGTAGTACTCCATGGTATGCTGATTATGCTAATTATATTGTTGCTAAATTTATACCACCTAGCTTCACATACCAGCAAAAGAAAAAGTTTTTCTATGATTTGAGACTTTACTTTGGGGATGAGCCATATCTTTATAAAGAAGGAGTAGATGGTGTTATCAGACGTTGTGTACCTGAGCATGAACAGGAACAGATCCTACGCAAGTGTCATTCTGAGTCTTATGGAGGACACCACGCTGGAGATAGAACTGCACATAAGGTATTGCAATCTGGTTTTTATTGGCCTACTCTCTTCAAGGATGCCCGTAAGTTTGTCTTGTCTTGTGATGAATGTCAAAGAATTGGTAATATTAGTAGACGTCAAGAAATGCCTATGAATTATTCACTTGTTATTGAACCGTTTGATGTTTGGGGCTTTGATTATATGGGACCTTTTCCTGCCTCTAATGGATATACACATATTTTAGTTGCTGTTGATTACGTTACTAAGTGGGTAGAAGCTATTCCAACTAGTAGTGCTGATCATAACACTTCTATTAAAATGCTTAAGGAAGTTATTTTCCCGAGGTTTGGAGTCCCTAGATATTTAATGACTCATGGTGGTTCACACTTTATTCATGGTGCTTTCCGTAAAATGCTTGCTAAATATGATGTTAATCATAGAATTGCATCTCCTTATCACCCACAGTCTAGTGGTCAAGTAGAGTTGAGCAATAGAGAGCTCAAATTAATTTTGCAAAAGACTGTTAATAGGTCTAGAAAGAATTGGTCCAAAAAACTTGATGATGCATTATGGGCTTATAGAATTGCATATAAAAATCCTATGGGTATGTCTCCTTATAAAATGGTCTATGGAAAAGCATGTCACTTACCTCTCGAACTAGAACATAAGGCATATTGGGCTATTAAAGAGCTTAATTATGATTTTAAACTTGCCGGTGAGAAGAGGTTATTTGATATTAGCTCACTTGATGAATGGAGAACCCAAGCTTATGAAAATGCCAAGTTGTTTAAAGAAAAAGTTAAAATATGGCATGACAAAAGGATACAAAAGCATGAGTTTAATGTAGGTGATTATGTATTGCTATACAACTCTCGTTTAAGATTCTTTGCAGGCAAACTTCTCTCTAAATGGGAAGGCCCCTATGTTATCGAAGAGGTTTATCATTCCGGTGCCATAAAGATCAACAACTTCGAGGGCACAAATCCGAAAGTGGTAAACGGTTAAAGAATCAAACATTATATCTCAGGTAATCCCATAAATGTTGAAACCAATATTATTGAAACCGTAACCCCGGAGGAATACATAAGAGACACTTTCCAGAACATTTCAGACTCCGAAAAGGAATAGGTATGTGGTACGGTAAGCAAACCGACTCCAAAACAATTTTAAGGCAATATTTCTCCATTTTGGAATATTTAGAAAAATAGAAAAATAAGTAGCAGTCTGGGAAGGACACGAGGGCCCCACGAGGGTGGTGGGCGCGCCCTACCCCCCTGGGCGCACCCCCTACCTCGTGAGCACCTCGTGTGCCTTCCGGACTCCGTTTTCTTGCACGTTACGTATTTTTGTCGGTAAAAATTCTTTATATATTCTCCCGAAGGTTTTGACTCCCGTATCACGCAAATCTCCTATGTTTTTGTTTTCGAGCTGTTGCTGCTGCAGATTAGAACAAGATGTCTTCTCAAGAGTCAATCGGGGAGAGCCGGGTATCTAATCCGGCACCAGAACCAAGGGCAAATAGTGACGCTGACCACTTTGGGCCAGCAACAGAGGAAGAGATGGAGGCTGACTTGATGAGAGTAGATGCCATGGAGGATGAAGAAGTCACCTCTCGCCTCCGAGTTGGGTTCACAATGGGGAACTACAGAGCTCAGCTATTCCAAATTCGGTTATCCCTTCTAATGTTAGATTTCTTTCTTATGAAAATATGAAGAGGAGTGTCACTTGTTCTCCCGCAGCTATGCAACACCCTTGGGTGCAAGGAGCTTTAGCTATCACAGGAAAGCTTCGTAAGGGAATAATGGACCTTAAACAGCAAGTCAATAAGCTCGAGGAGGAGAACCGCATCCTGAGGGGAATCATCGCCAAGAATATTACACTAACAACAAAGAAGGAGACATAATCACATGGGTATGGGAACTCCCCTTGGCAACTGCCAAGCTTGGGGGAGGTGCCCCGGTATCGTATCACAATCACAACTCCTATCTTCACCGTTTTTCTTAGTTCGATCCTATTAGTAGAATAAAGTTTATGGCATGATCTAGTTTTGAGTTTTGCTTTATGATCTGCCTTTGTAATCGAGTCCGTGAGCTATATATAATAAAGATTAGTGTTGAGGCAAGGGCTTGATTATTTTGCCATGATCTTGGATGAATAAAAGAAAGAGAAAAAGAATAAAAAGAAACAAAGAGTTCATATTGATCTTATTGAGAGTAATGACTTCACATAGAAAGAGTATGATGATTACAAGTTGTTGGGAGTTGGCAGACATAGCTTTGGTCATTGTTGCAATTAATATGAAGTAATAAGGAAAGAGAGGTTTTCACATATAGATATATTATCATTGACATCTTTTATGATTGGTAGCACTCATTAGAATATGACATGCTAAAGAGTTGATGTTGGACAAGGAAGACAACGTAATGAGTTATGTCTTTCTTATATCTAAGATAAAGTATGTTGTCATGGATCCTCTAACTTGTTGAGCTTGCCTTTCCCCCTCATGCTAGCCAAATCCTCAGCACCAAGTAGAAATACTACTTGTGCTTCCAAAATCCCTAAACCAGTTTTGCCATGAGAGTCCACCATATCTACCTATGGATTGAGTAAGATCCTTCAAGTAAGTTGTCATCGGTGCAAAGCAATAAAAATTGCTCTAAATATGTATGATTGATTGGTGTGGGAGAAATAAGCTTTATACGATCTTGTGATGTAGAAGTAATAAAAGCAACGAACAGCATAATAAAGGTTCATATCACAAGGGGCAATATAAAGTGACGTTCTTTCACATTGAGATTTTATATATCCAACCATAAAAGCGCATGGCAACCTCTGCTTCCCTCTGCGAAGGGCCTATCCTTTATTATTATCTTCTACCTTATGCAAGAGTCATGGTGATCTTCACCTTTTCTGTTTTATTTTATCCTTTGGCAAGATCAGCATGTTGGAAAGAACATGATATATATATATATATCTAATTGGATGTAGGGGAGCATGAACCATTATTGTTGACATTACCCTTGAGGTAAAAGGTTGTGGGGCAAAACCACAAGCCCCTATCTTTCTCTGTGTTCGATTAAAACTCCGTAACCAGAAGTATTGCGTGAGTGTTAGCAATTATGGAGGACTAAATGATACTCCCTCCGTTCCTTGATATAAGGTGTATAGTTTTTTGAGAAAAAAACCAAAATATAAGGTGTATTGCGTTGTACCACTCATTTGGATATTTTTTTAGGGATTTGATTACATTTCCTTATATCAAGCAAGATCCTCTATTTTCTCATGTCAATTAGTCAGGTGAAATCTCGCCCAAAACTTGTGAAATTTTCCCTCCATGTGCGTTCTTTAATTTCCGTGCCAAAAACTATACACCCTATATTTAGGAATGGAGGGAGTAGTTGAGTATGTGGACTTGCTTTTTAGCTCTGACATAGACTATTTCCGATGTTATGATAAATTGCAATTGCTTCAATGACTGAGATTATAGTTTGTCGGAGCCCAATAAGGTTTATGATTTATACTTTTGCATTGTGAATAGATCATCACTTGAACATAAGTAATCATATGACAAAATCTATATATGTTGCTGTTATGAGAATAATCATGATGCCTTCATGTCCGTATTTTATTTTTATCGACGCCTCTACCTCTAAACATGAGGACATATTTATTGTTATCGGCTTTTCGCTTGAGAACAAGCGAGGTCTAACCTTGGGGGAGTTGATACGTCCATTTTGCATCATGCTTTTATATCGATATTTATCGCATTATGGACTGTTATTTCACTTTATGTCACAATACTTATGGCTATTCTCTCTTATTTTACAAGGTTTACATAAGGAGGGAGAATGTCGGCAGCTGGAATTCTAGGCTGGAAAAGGAGAAAATATTAGAGACCTATTCTTCGCAACTCCAAAAGTCCTGAAACTCCACGGAACATCTTAAAACAAATAAAGAAAAATCCTCGCCAAAGATGAAGGCCAGGGGGCCCACACCCTGCTCACAAGGGTGGGGGCGTGCCCCCCTACCTCGTGGGCCCCCTGGTGGCTCTCCAACGCCCATCTTATCCTATATGAAGTCTTTCGATGAGAAAAAAAATAAAAAGGAACTTTTCGGGACGAGACTCCGCCGCCACGAGGCGGAACCTTGGCGGATCCAATCTAGAGCTCTGGGAGAGCTGTTCTGCCGGGGATACTTCCCTCCGGGAGGGGGAAATCATCACCATCGTCATCACCAACTCTCCTCTCATCGGGAGAGGGCAATCTCCATCAACATCTTCACCAGCACCATCTCATCTCCAAACCCTAGTTCATCTCTTGTATCCAATTCTTGTCTCAAAGTCCGGGATTGGTGCTAGTAGGTTGCTAGTAGTGTTGATTACTCCTTGTAGTTGATGCTAGTTGGTTTATTTGGTGGAAGATCATATGTTCAGATCCTATATGCATATTATTACCCCTCTGATTATGAACATGAATATGCTTTGTGAGTAATTACGTTCGTTCTTGAGGACAAGGGAGAAGTCTTGCTATGAGTAGTCATGTGAATTTGGTATTCGTTTGATATTTTCATAAGATGTATGTTGTCTAGCCTCTAGTGGTGTTATGTGAACGTCAACTACATAACACTTCACCATTATTTGGGCCTAGAGGAAGGCATTGGGAAGTAATAAGTAGATGATGGGTTGCTAGAGTGACAGAAGCTTAAACCCTAGATGCGTTGCTTCGTAAGGGGCTGATTTGGATCCATATGTTTCATGCTATGGTTAGGTTTACCTTAATAATTTTGTTGTAGTTGCGGATGCTTGCAATAGAGGTTAATCATAAGTGGGATGCTTGTTCAAGTAAGAACAACACCCAAGCACCGGTCCACCCACATATCAAATTATCAAAGTATCGAACGCGAATCATATGAACGTGATGAAAACTAGCTTGACGATATTCCCATGTGTCCTCGGGAGCGCTTTTCCTATTATAAGAGTTTGTTCCGGCTTGTGCTTTGCTACAAAAGGATTGGGCCAGCTTGCTGCACTTTATTTACTTTTGTTACTTGTTGCTCATTACAATCTATCATATCACAAAACTATCTGTTACCAATTATTTCAGTACTTGCAGAGAATACCTTGCTGAAAACCGCTTATCATTTCCTTCTGCTCCTTGTTGGGTTCGACACTCTTACTTATCAAAAGGACTACGATAGATCCCCTATACTTGTGGGTCATCACTTCCCGCTTTGTTATTTTTCTATTTCAGGACTTTAATCTCTGGAAACCCTGCCCGGCAGCATGATTGCCGAACACATGATGCAGCAACCAAGGAGGCAGAAAGCTGCATCACACCACGGAACTCCCAGGTGGATTACGATAACAAGTGAAATATTTGCTTTAATACTATTCCTCAGCTTGCCCTTGGAAGGGACATAGTCCTACATTTTTCTTATCGCACTATCCGTATCATTCTGCTTTAACACGCCTTTTTGAATAAACAATGCATAGTATTAAGACTATTATTGCATTCTTCTTTATATATATATATATGTGCTCATTAATGACGCCTTGCAACCGTACACTTTGGTACGGCCAATACACCAGGGGCTTAAGTACCCCACAATATGGTGTGAGAAGTCAGAACACTTTCACAAGTGTGGCACCCCGAACTTATAGCATTATATGCATCAGTTCCGAATCATGTCTTTGGTCAAATGTTGGGTTTGCCCGGCTCCTATGTTTTGGTACCTTACGTTACGCTCTATTGGCTAAGGTAGCACTAGGAGAACTACTGCGATTGTGCCCCGGTTCTGCTGGGCTAAGCACCTCAGTAGAGAAAGCTAAAACTGACTGTCATGATAAGGCGAGAGACTGGTCGCTGTTTGGCGAGGTTTCGAGTCCCTAAAGACGTATGCCGCTTAGAGCGAGGAGCCAGTCCTGTCCGGCTTAAAGGCGTGTATCGCGCCCCGAATTCGGCCTTCCGAATACCAGGGGCTTCGCTGAAATTTAAAATTGTAGAATTCTATGGCTAAGTGAGAGTGATAAAGCATTATTAGTCCGGTTGCCTTGTTCGCTGTGCTGAGCACCTCCCTCGAAGGACCCAAAAATGGGAACAAGAGTGCTCAGGTTTATCCCGAACACCCCAGCACTCGCGGCATGGGGGCAGAAGCCGAGGACTATGTAACGCCCTCGATGCGGCTATATCTCCCATGTGTCGAAGCACGACTTAGAGGCATAACCGCATTGAAAGCAATGTCGCAAGTGAGGTAATCTTCACACAACCCATGTAATACATAAAGGGGAAAGAGATACATAGTTGGCTTACAATCGCCACTTCACACAATTACATGAATAAAGCATTGCAACATCCAAATACAAACAAGGTCCGACTACGGAACCAAAATAAAAGAAGAACCCCAAATGCGACACGGTCCCCAATCGACCCCAACTGGGCTCCACTACTGATCAACTAGAACGAAACAACACAAAGGACAAGATCTTCATCGAGCTCCTCCTGAGCTTGGTAGCATCATCTGCATGGACTCATCGGCACCTGCAAACTGGTTTTTGGAAGTATCTATGAGCCACAGGGACTCAGCAATCTCGCACCCTCGCGATCAAGACTATTTAAGCTTATGGTTAAGGTAAAAGTATGAGGTGGAGCTGCAGCAAGCGACTAGCATGTATGGTGGCTAACATATTCGCAAAAGAGAGCGAGAAGAGAAGGCAAAGCACGGTCGATAAAAGTATGATCAAGAAGTGATCCTAAAACAACCTACGTCAAGCATAACTCCAACACCGTGTTCACTTCCCGGACTCCGCCGGAAAGAGACCATCACGGTAACACATGCGGTTGATGCATTTTAATTAAGGTCAAGTTCAAGTTTTCTACAACCGGACATTAACAAATTCCCATCTGCCCATAACCGCGGGCACGGCTTTCGAAAGTTCAAATCCCTGCAGGGGTGTCCCAACTTAGCCCATCACAAGCTCTCACGGTCAACGAAGGAATAGACCTCCTCCCGAGACGTTCCGATCAGACTCGGTATCCCGGTACTCCAAGACATCCTCGACAATGGTAAAACAAGTCCAGCAAAGCCGCCCGATGCGCCGACATCCTGATGGGAGCTGCACATATCTCGTTCTCAGGGCAACACCGGATAGGTCAAGCTACGAGTAAAACCAACCCTCAAGTTTCCCCGAGGTGGCCCCGCAGGCTGCCCATTTTGGACCAACACTTAGACAAGCACTGGCCCGGGGGGGGTAAAAAAAGATGACCCTCGGGATGCGCGACTCCCAAGGGAAAAAAAGGCTAGGTGGCGAATGGTAAAACCAAGGTTGGGCCTTGCCGGAGGAGTTTTATTCAAAGCGAACTGTCAAGGGGTTCCCATTATAACCCAACCGCGTAAGGAACGCAAAATCCGGGAACATAATACCGATATGATGGAAACTAGGGCGGCAAGAGTGGAACAAAACACCAGGCATAAGGCCGAGCCTTCCACCCTTTACCAAGTATATAGATGCATTAATTAAATAAGATATATAGTGATATCCCAACAAGTAAACATGTACCAACAAGGAACAACATCTCCATGTTCCAACAAGGAACAAACTTCAATCTTCACCTGCAACTAACAACACTATAAGAGGGGCTGAGCAAAGCGGTAACATAGCCAAACAACGGTTTGCTAGGACAAGGTGGGTTAGAGGCTTGGTTCAACAATATGGGTGGCATGATAAGCAAGTGGTAGGCATCGCAGCATAGGCATAGCAAAAGAGCGAGCAACTAAGCAAGCAAAGATAGAAGTGATTTCGAGGGTATGATCATCTTGCCTGAAATCCCGTAAGGAAGAAGAACGAGTCCATGAAGAAGACAAACAGAATTTAGACGAACGGGTCCTCACAACGCAACGTTACCGGAACCAACCCGAAGAAGCAAACACCGGAAAAGAAGCACACAACATAGTAAACAACCAACACATGAACATGATAGGATATGCGGGATGCGGTATGCGATGCATATGCATGATTGGACAAGGAATGCATGAACCTGGCCTCAACTTGGAAATCCAAGTGTGCCACTGGAAAGATGAGATGAAATCTCTTGAAAACGATATAAAGAACGCCGGAATCGGAGTTGCGGTTTGGAAATGGCAAGCAATTCAAATATGACACCGGTCTGCGATTTACAGCAAGTAGCCATCTAAATGCAATGAGATGAACGTGCTACAGCACTCAAACATGGCAACAAAATACATGGCAGGAATCCATTCATGATGCTTAACAAAAGTCTAGCACTAGGCTACGGCCAATTCATACAATAACAGGTTCAAACAAGCATGGCAAAACGCAAAAACATAATCAGTTTTTAGACTTGGTGAAAACTGGGACATACTGAAATCATAACTCAAGTAGGCTTGTTTACGAGCTCGATGCACTCACTACAGAACAAGTCATGGCAAGACAAGCATACATCCATTAATAAGGCATAAAATGCAATCTAGACATGGCAAGAACAATGGCATAGAATGCACGGATCAACTACAACAACATCGGCAAAATTGCAAACAAGTTGACAATCTGCCCAGATTCACAAAGTAGCAAAAGTAGAGCTCGATTGACTCAAGCTAGGGTGCTCCATAATTTCAAACAAGGACATGGATGGATAGAGCACTACAATATTAACAAAACTCCTTTACTGATCATCCTCAAAAGAGGCACGGATCACTAGGAAACAACAAGAACATATGGCATCATGAACTAAACAGCTCAAGGACTTAGTGGAAATGCTAAGCCCCTGAAATCAGAATTACCAAGTGCCTCACTTGGCAAGCTTGTGCTAGTCACCACACACATCACAAAAATACATGGGTTGCACCTCTGGAAAGATGGCTAAACCCTTAACAAAACATATGTAGAGCATCAGGACATATCATGCACACAACAATCATGGCAAAAATGACAAATGTCTAAGATGGAGTAGCAGATCTGACAATTAACTCAAGTAGCACTCTTCTAACAGCATTTCGGGCATCAAGATGAACTCAAATGAAAATGATGCAATGGAACTAAATGATGTACTCTCTGAGACGAACATTTTGATATGCTATATGCATGAATCGGAGCCACGGATGCAAAGTTACGGCACGAAGAACATGGGCATATGGATCTGGGAATTTCGAGGACTTGGTGAAAATTATACCCTCTGAGAAAGTCAACGGCGGACGGGGTGGAGTGGGACGGAGCGGTCCAGGCACGGGCGAGGCGTGTTTGGTTGGATGTGTGGGTGGATCTGGTCCACCTTGCCCAGATCCGGCGAGGGGCGTCTCCGGCGAGGTCGTCGCCGGCGGGGCGGTGGATCCGGCCGGGCTCGGGCTCCCGTGGCCGGATCTAGCGGCGGGCGGCGGCGGAGCTCCTTCGGAGGCGGAGCGCAGGACGGCGCGGCAGGGAAGGCGGCCGGCGACGGCGTGCGCGGCGAGCTCGCGGCGGCCGGCGCTGCTCCGGCCGACCGGACGCGAAGAAGGCGGCGGCGTCGCTCGGGAGCCAGGCGGCGGCGGTTGGTGCCCCAAGCGCGGGGCGCCTCGATGGGCTCGGGGGCCCACATCGGGCCGAGCGGGCCGCGGCGACGGAAGGCGGCGCGATGCCAAGTGGCGGCGGCGGAGCTGAGGTGGCACGCTCCCATTGGTGGGAGTGAGGTAGCCGGCTGGGTGGACGCGTCCGCCGGCGGGCGGACATGTCCAACGGCGTGGAGAGAGATGAGATCTAGGGTTTCGTCCGCGAAAAATGAACGGGGTGCACTTATTTATAGGTAGAGGGATCTAGGAGAGTCCAAATGAGGTGCGGTTTTCGGCCACGCGATCGTGATCGAATGACCGAGATGATGGAGATGTCTTAGGGGGGTTTTTGGGCCAAATTGGAGGGGTGTTGGGCTGCAACACACACGAGGCCTTCTCGGTCCCTCGGTTAACCGTTGGAGTATCAAACAAAGTCCAAATGGTACGAAACTTGACAGGCGGTCTACCGGTAGTAAACCAAGGCCGCTTGGCAAGTCTTGGTCCAATCCGGAAATGTTTAGTCCCCACACATGAAAGAAAGCTAGAAATGACCGCCGGAGGAGAACGAAGCGCCGGAATGCAAAACGGACAACGGGGAAAATGCTCGGATGCATGAGACGAACATGTATGCAAATGAAATGCACATGGTGACATGATATGCAATGCATGACACGCAAGCAATGACAAGGCAACAATAGCGAATAACTGCACGACACCTGGCACATCGGTCTCGGGGCGTTACAGACTAGCCATCTCTCAGATTGGATAAACAGCCAAACAGAAGGTAATATTTTAAATTCAAACAAGCGTTGCATAGCGCATATGAAACAAGTTTTCACCATACAGGATCACACGAGCAAGTTTACTCAAATATTACATCCTTTGGACATTCGTCCGCTACAAGACGGGCACCCTTCAGGACACCCTCATAATAAATTTCAGGGGTGCGATGCTCCTTGCCCTGTGGCGGTCCTTCCTTGATCAGCTTCACGGCGTCTAGCTTGGCCCATTGCACCTTCACACGGGCGAAAGCCCGGCGTGCACCCTCGATGCAGACGGATCGCTTGACGACTTCCAGCCGTGGGCAGGCATCCACAAGCCGCCACACCAGGCCGAAGTAGCTGTTCGGAAGGGCGTCGCCAGGCCACAGCCAGACTATAAGGCCCTTCATGGCCTGTTCGGCCACCTTGTGTAGCTCGACCAGCTGCTTTAGCTGGTCGCTCAGAGGCATCGGGTGTTTGGTCCCAGTATACTGAGACCAGAACAGCTTCTCCATTGAGCTTCCCTCCTCAGCCTGGTAAAACTGTGCGGCATCCGACACGCTGCGGGGAAAATCTGCGAATGCTCCTAGAGAGCACCGGATTCGGGTAAGTAATAGGTAATTTACTCTCACATGCTTGCTTTGCATATAGAATGCCTTACCCGCCGCTATTTTCTTCATCGCGTCAATCTCCTGGAGGGCCTTTTGGGCTTTGGCCTTGGCACTCTTTGTGCTCTCGAGGGCCGCGGCAAGCTTAGACTCTCGCATCTTCAATTCAAGCTCCAATGCCTCGTGCTTCGTCATGAGAGCCTGGAGCTCTTAGTGCACCTCGCCCACCCGAGCCTCTTGCCTTTCCCGCTTGGTGCACTCCTTGGCCGCTTTATCTTCGGCCTCGGATAACGCTTGCTTTAGGGTCGCCACTTCGGTCGTGGCCCTTGGCAAATTCACGATGATCCTGTCATTTTGCAATCGCGTCTTCTTTTATATATACATATCTATAGACAGGGTATTACTCACCCTTGTTCTCCTTGAGCTGCCTCTTTGCAAGGCCGAGCTCTTTCTTGGACCCCTCGAGGTCCTGCTTCAATGTGGCAACCTCCGCAGTCTGTGCGGCAGCGGCCAGCAGCGAAGCCTGCATACGCATATAGACATACTTATGTTAGACTCCTGCGGTATTATTTGATCCTCTATTCGGCTTTTGTTTTTGAACACCGAACAGAGCATCAGGGGCTACTATCTATGCGGTAATATTTTTTCTATATTTCAAACACTTACCTCAAAGCCTGTTAGAAGGCTGGCACAGGCTTCAGTCAGTCCGCTCTTGGCGGACTGAACCTTCTGGACCACCGCACTCATAATAGTGCGGTGCTCCTCGTCGATGGAAGCGCTGCGAAATGCTCCCAGCAGATTATCCGGTGCCTCTAGATGGACAGAGGTCACCGGCACAGGCGTCTTGCCCCTCTTGGAAGGAGGCCGCCTGCCTGAGTCCGGAACCGCTGGAAGTTCCGGCGCGGTATTCGGCTGAGGGCCGAACTTGGAGCCCTCGGGGGCCTTGTCCCCTCTGCTCCCGGAGTCCGCAAGGTCGCCTTGAGGCGCCTCCGGGACTGTCTCCCCCCGACCCGGTGCCTCTTGAGACAATACCTCGGTGTTGTCCGTAGGGCAAGGGGAGGTGGCGGTCGGAAGTGCATCGCTATCCATATCCGACGAGCCCAGGGAGCCGTCCGACGATACGTCGATACGGGCTCGTGGCGGTCTGCATAGTCATAATTCGGCGTTAGGAGAAGCAGTGCGACAAAGGAATGCTATGAGTTACTCTGGTATCTGAATACTTACGACTTCCCCAGGGGCTTGGCCCTGGGCAGCCACTCATCTTCGCCTTCGGCGGCGGTGGTAGAGTAGTCCAGAAGGAGAGTCCTTCCCTTCTTGGACCCTTCGCCCCCCCCCCCCCCGGTTGGGGCGGCCTTCCTTTTCTTGTCTCCCCCAACTGAAGGGGGAGCATCTTCTTCTTCCTCCTCGTCTTCGGGGGAGGAGTGTGTTGCAGAGTTATCAGACGATGAGTCCGATGACGCCTGGCGTCGGGAACTCTTTCGGGTTCCCTTGGCCTTCTTGGTCTTCTCCGGCACCTTATAAGGGGCCGGAGTCAGCATCTCCGTAAGGAGAGCGTCCGCAGTGTCTTTGGGCAGAGGGGCCGGACAGTTAATCTGCCCCGACGTCTCCACCCAATCATGTCAAAGGCATGGAGATCAGACCCCGCGCATAGTTAAGCTAGGGGAAATAAAATATCCTACTAGATGTATAGAACTCACCGAATGCGCTCGACGCTTCACGCTTAGCCCGCGGTCCTCGGTGAGGGAGGGAGGGACCTCGGCGCCCTTGAATAGCACCTTCCAGGCATCCTCGTGTGTTGTGTCGAAGAGCCTGTTCAGAGTTTGGTGCTGGGTCGGGTCGAACTCCCACAAGTTGAAAACCCGTCGTTGACACGGGAGGATCCGGCGGATGAGCATGACCTGGACTACGCTGACGAGTTTGAGCTTCTTGCTCACCAAGTTTTGGATACATGTTTGGAGTCCGGTCAGCTCTACCGAACTACCCCAGGACAGGCCCTTCTCTTGCCAGGAGGCGAGCCGCGTGGGGATGCCAGATCGGAACTCGGGGGCCGCTGCCCATTCGAGGTCACGCGGCTCGGTGATATAGAACCACCCCGATTGCCACCACTTTATGGTCTCCATGAAGGAGCCCTCGAGCCAGGTGACATTGGGCATCTTGCCCAACATGGCGCCTCCGCACTCCGCCTGGCAGCCGCTCACTACCTTCGGCTTAACATTAAAGGTCTTTAGCCATAAGCCAAAGTGGGGCTGGATGCGGAGGAAGGCCTCGGACACGACGATAAACGCCGAGATATTGAGGATGAAGTTCGAGGCCAGATCGTGGAAATCCAGGCCATAGTAGAACATGAGCCCCCGGACGAATGGGTGGAGAGGGAATCCCAGTCCGCGAAGGAATGGGTAAGGAACACTACCCTCTCATGGGGCCTGGGGGTGGGGATGAGCTGCCCCTCATCTGGGAGCCGGTGCGCGATGTCGTCGAACAGGTATCCGGCTCTCCTCAGCTTCTTGATGTGTCCCTCCATAACGGAGGAGACCATCCACCTACCTCCCGCTCCGTACATGGTTGGAGAGGGTTGAGGTGGGAAGTGCGGACTTGGGCGCTGGAGCTCGAGTGTGCGAAAATGGATGAGCAAAGGAGGAAGAAGGCGTGGATGAAAAGGTGAATCCTTATCCCTTTATATGGGCGGACGAAACTATGCGTCCCCGCTAGCCTAGTAAAACTCGCTTATCCCCCAAGCGCCGTAATCAATGGCGCGGTTGGGTTACCCACACCCGTATTGATGAGAATCCCGTGATAAGGGGACACGATCTCTGCTTTGACAAGACGTGTCAAAAAACTGCCTCGCGTTATGTGCGGGGCTAGTTAAAGGAAACGGTTTGAATAATCACTGGGCCATGGCATAATGTCGTGTTGCCAAAATAAGTCAGCAAATTGGATTTGTGGAAATATTATTCTCTCTACGGTGGTATGTGGAACTTATTTTGCAGGGTTGGACACTATCCTTGTATTCAAATTCTTCTGTGGTGTATTCAGAGGAGGAACCCGCCTTGCAATGCCGAAGACAATACTACGTGCCAGACTCATCGTCATTGAAAGCCTGGTTCAGGGGCTACTAAGGGAGTCCTGGATTAGGGGGTCTCCGGACAGCCGGACTATATCCTTTGGCCAGACTGTTAGACTATGAAGATACAAGATTGAAGACTTCGTCTTGTGTCCGGATGGGACTCTACTTGGTGTGGAAGGCAAGCTTAGGCAATACAGATATGTATATCTCCTCCTTTGTAACCGACCTTGTGTAACCCTAGCCCCCTCCGGTGTCTATATAAACCGGAGGGTTTTAATCCGTAGGACAATAACATACAATCATACCATAGGCTAGCTTCTAGGGTTTAGCCTCTCTGATCTCGTGGTAGATCTACTCTTGTACTACCCATATCATCAATATTAATCAAGCAGGACGTAGGGTTTTACCTCCATCAAGAGGGCCCGAACCTGGGTAAAACATCGTGTCCCCTGCCTCCTATTAGCATCCGCCTTAGACGCACAGTTCGGGACCCCCTACCCGAGATCCGCGGGTTTTGACACCGACATAAACCTAACCATAACATGAAACATATGGATCCAAATCAGCCCCTTATGAAGCAACGCATAAACTAGGGTTTAAGCTTCTGTCACTCTAGCAACCCATCATCTACTTATTACTTTCCAATGCCTTCCTCTAGGCCCAAATAATGGTGAAGTGTTATGTAGTCGACGTTCACATAACACCACTAGAGGAGAGACAACATACATCTCATCAAAATATCGAACGAATACCAAATTCACATGACTACTAATAGTAAGACTTCTCCCATGTCCTCAGGAACAAACTTAATTACTCACAAAGCATATTCATGTTCATAATCAGAGGGCTGTTAATATGCATATAGGATCTGAACATATGATCTTCCACCAAATAAACCAACTAGCATCGACTACAAGGAGTAATTAACACTACTAGCAACCTACTAGCACCAATCCCGGACTTGGAGACAAGAATTGGATACAAGAGATGAACTAGGGTTTTGAGAGGAGATGGTGCTGGTGAAGATGTTGATGGTGACTGCCCTCTCCCGATGAGAGGAGCGTTGGTGATGACGATGGCGATAATTTCCCCCTCCCGGAGGGAAGTTTCCCCGGCAGTACCCTAGATTGGTTCTGCCAAGGTTCCGCCTCGTGGCGGCAGAGTTTCGTCCGAGAAGATGGCTTATGATTTTTTTCTCATCGAAAGACTTCATATAGCAGAAGATGGTCATCGGAGGGCCACCAGGGGGCCCACAAGGTAGGGGGCGCGCCTAGGGGGGCAGCGCGCGCCCCCACCCTCGTGGGCAGGGTGTGGCCCCCCTAGTGAACTTCTTGCGCTCATTATTTTTTATATATTCTGAAAACATCTTCCATGAAGTTTCAAGACTTTTGGAGCTGTGCAGAATTGCTCCTTTTCCAGCCCAGAATCCCAGCTGTCGGCATTCTCCCTCTTTATGTAAACCTTGTAAAATAAGAGAGAATAGGCATAAGTATTGTGACATAATGTGTAATAACAGCCCATAATGCAATAAATATCGATATAAAAGCATGATGCAAAATGGACGTATCAGGAGCCCTTTCAACCAAGTACGGGTCGTTCCTTCCAACATCAGGTGGAAATATTTAGCACATGCAGCCTCGCTGACATCCAGCAATTCCATAGCCATCTCATAACTCTCAATCCACGCCTCAGGACTTAAATCGGCGGTATAGTTAGGCACCTTACGAGGACCTTTGAAATCCTTGGGCAGGCGCTCATTACGCAGATCCGACACTAAGCATGGCACGCCCAAATTTCTAAAGGTTACACCTGTCTCCACAAAAGTGGTTGGACGAACCGGAGTGGGTTGACGGGCCGCATACTGTGCCGCTAACTTGGCCTCTCGACGGGCTCTTCCTTGATCCACCACACTTTGAGCATCAGCGCCACCGCCCGCCGGGTTATATCCACGGGGCGGGTTATGGTTCCGTCCACTTCTTGACACTGCCGGCTCATCAAGATGTCTGTTGTAACTTCGACTCGGGCGAGGGGTGGAATGAATCCTATCACGACTGTAAGAATACGCCTAATGCTGGGTCAGTGCTGTTTGAAGAAGCTCTCTAGCCCTCCGTGTCTCGACCGCTGTTGGCGACTCACCATCAACCGGAAGAGCCACCAATCATGACGCTGCAGCGATCATGTTATCCAAAGGGTTAGAATAATGACCCGGTGGCATCGGCACGTGCTGCGGTGGGTTATTGTTCTGACGAGTCGGGTCCATTGTGCGTGGCGGAACCGGTTAACCCATCCCAGGTGCTTCGACCCAGTTTGCTACTGCCGGGTTACTAGTTCCTGCTCCTGGTGTGTTAAAGAGATTCCTTGCCTCATAAACCGAAGGCAGACGAGTCTGATGCCTCCTCCTCATGATTTCATTGGAAGCATTCTGATTTAACATGAGCCGGTAAGATTGTGACTGAATCCGTTGTGCCTGAGCATCCAAAGTGGCCCGCTCCTCGGCCATCCTGGTTTTTTATGCATTTAGCCCCTCCTTGGCCTGTGCTCTCTCATCACGCACTTTCGTGATCGCCGCATTATGTTGATCTTGATCCACTGGGTTAACCACCGCTGTTAACAGTGCTGTCAGCTTATCCAGTAAGTCGGTTAAGACTTGAGTCGGTGGGCGCTCAGGGCCTCCTGCCCCGGCAGCCGCTGCCACTGCTAACCCGGAAATCAACTCTACTGCCGTTGATAAATGTTGCACGGGCAGTGTACCGGCCATGAAGATTGCAACCCGGTTCGGCGGCTCACATGGGTCCGGAATATTGTCGCCATCGGAACAGCCCCCAAGCCGGCTGTCTGGCAGTTGATACAATGACTCTGTCTCACCGGTGGATGACTCGCCATCAGAGTAAACGACGGTCTCACCACCAGATGTCGGTTTGTCCTCAGATTCCACTCCATGGATAAATCCCACAAAGGCATGATTCATGGCAGGCCGAACCCGGGCGGGTCTCGCACGCTGAGCCGTCTCGACGATGTCGGTGCAGATGTCCGGCTCAGGGCCCGGTTCGCCGATATTGCTAATGAAGACGTGAATTCCGTCGAAGGGGACCCGATACCCATACTCAATTGAGTCGGCCTCGGGGTCCCAGCCTGCGTCGTTGATGTAGATCTTGCCGTGAAGACTCTTGGTCATCCGGCCCACAGCGTATCCCTTTATCCCTTCGAAGTTGCCCTCTAAGAACTTGAAACCATCGTGTGATAGCCCCACAGTGGGCGCCAACTGTCGTGGAGTTGTCACGACAGATGTCCTAGTGTGAGGACTTAGTTGTGGAGCCATCGCCATTAGGTTAGCTTAAAGGGGTTAATCGGGACAAAGGACACGAGGACTTTATACTGGTTCGGCCCCTTACGATGAAGGTAAAAGCATAGTCCAGTTTGTAGATGGTATTGCTAGGGTTTCGATGAGCAGGGAGTGAATACGCTTGACCCAGCTCTCGATCTGTTGTTTCTTGTACTAAGCCGCCGCTAGGTCGTCCCTTATATACACGGGTTGACGCCCTAGCGGACTACAGAGTCCTGGCCGGCTTATACAGCGTGTCCGGCTTGGTGACCTTTCTTACATGCCTTACAATACAAGTTTACATACATGGTGGTTTATATCTATGGGCCTTAAGCCGCCTTCGGGTCTGGGCCCTCTACCAAGCCTATCTATGAACCGCCATATGATCTTGGGCTTCATTGTGATGAATCGTCATAGGGATAACCCGGCCCCTCCTTGGCGGGTCATACCTAATAGTTATATCCCCAACACCCGCCGCGAGCCTCAGCACTCATTGGACCGTACACATCAATATGTATTATTTCCAACAAGTCTGTAGCTCGCACCATTGTTCTGAAGAACGGAGTCTTAGTCATCTTGCCAATGAGGCATGGTTCGCAAGCATCAAGTGATTCCAAAAACCAATCAGTATGGAGTTTATTCATGCGCTTTACACCAATATGACCTAAACGGCAGTGCCACAAATAAGTTGCACTATCATTATTAACTTTGCATCTTTTGGCATCAATATTATGTGTATCACTGTGATCGAGATTCAGTAAACCATTTACATTGGATGTAAGACCATAGAAGGTTTTATTCATGTAAATAGAACAACAATTATTCTCTGATTAAAATGAATGCTCGTATCGCAATAAACATGATCCAATCATATTTATGCTCAACACAAACACCAAGTAACATTTATTTAGTTCCAATACTAATCCCGAAGGAAAAGGGAGTGTGCGATGGTGATCTTAACAACCTTGGAATCACTTCCAACTCACATCATCACCTCGCCCTTAACTAGTCTCTGTTTATTTTGCAACTCTTGTTTCGAGTTACTACTCTTAGCAACTGAACCAGTATTAAATACTGAGGGGTTGCTATAAACACTAGTAAAGTACACATCAATAACATGTATATCAAATATACCTTTGTTCACTTTGCCATCCTTCTTATCCGCCAAGTATCTAGGGCAGTTCCACTTCCAGTGACCATTTCCTTTGCAGTAGAAGCACTCAGTTTCAGGCTTGGGTCTAGCTTTGGGCTTCTTCATGGGAGTGGCAACTTGCTTGCCGTTCTTCTTGAAGTTCCCTTTCTTTCCCTTGCCCTTTTACTTGAAACTAGTGGTCTTGTCAACCATCAACACCTGATGCTTTTCTTGATTTCGACCTTCGCTGATTTCAGCGTCGCGAAGAGCTCGAGAATCGTTTTCGTCATCCCTTACATATTATAGTTCATCACGAAGTTATAAGAACTTGGTGATAGTGACTAGAGAACTCTGTCAATCACTATCTTATCTGGAAGATTAACTCCCACTTGATTCAAGTGATTGTAGTACTCAGACATTCTGAGCACATGCTCACTGGTTGAGCTATTCTCCTCCATCTTGTAGGCAAAATACTTGTCAGAGGTCTCATACCTCTCGACTCGGGCATGAGTCTGAAATACAAATTTCAGCTCTTGGAACATCTTATATCCTCCATGGCATTCAAAACATTTTTGAAGTCCCGGTTCTAAGCCGTAAAGCATGGTGCACTAAACTATCAAGTAGTCATCATACCGAGTTTTTCCAAACGTTCATAACGTCTGCATCTGCTCCTGCAATAGGTCCGTCACCTAGCGGTGCATCAAGGACATAATTCTTATGTGCAGCAATGAGGATAATCCTCAGATCACGGACCTAATCCGTATCATTGCTACTATCATCTTTCAACTTATTTTTCTCTAGGAACATATCAAAAATAAACGGGGAGCTACATCGCGAGCTATTGATCTACAACATAGATATGCTAATACTATCAGGACTAAGTTCATGATAAATTAAAGTTCAATTAATCATACTACTAAAGAACTCCCACTTAGATAGACATCCCTCTAGTCATCTAAATGATCACGTGATCCATATCAACTAAACCATGTCCGATCATCACGTGAGATGGAGTTGCTTTCAATGGTGAACATCACTATGTTGATCATATCTACTATATGATTCACGTTCGACCTTTTGGTCTTAGTGTTCGAGGCCATATCTGCATATGCTAGGCTCGTCCAGTTTAACCAGAGTATTCTGCATGTGCAAAACTGGCTTGCACCCATTGTATGTGAACGTAGAGCTTATCACACCCGATCATCACGTGGTGTCTCAGCACGAAAACTGTCGCAACGGTGCATACTCAAGGAGAACACTTATACCTTGAAATTTTAGTAAGGGATCATCTCATAATGCTACCGTCGTACTAAGCAAAATAAGATGCATAAAAGATAAACATCACATGCAATCAAAATATGTGACATGATATAGCCATCATCATCTTGTGCCTTTGATCTCCATCTCCAAAGTACTGTCATGATCTCCATCGTCACCGGCATGACACCATGATCTCCATCATCTTGATCTTTATCAACGTGTCGTCACATGGTCGTCTCGCCAACTATTGTTTTTGCAACTATTGCTATCGCATAGCGATAAAGTAAAGCAATTATATGGCGCTTGCATCTTATGTAATAAAGAGACAACCATAAGACTCCTGCCAATTGCCGATAACTTTAACAAAACATGATCATCTCATACAACAATTTATATCTCATCACGTCTTGTCCATATCACATCACAAAATGCCCTGCAAAAACAAGTTAGACGTCCTCTACTTTGTTGTTGCAAGTTTTACGTGGCTGCTACGGGCTTCTAGCAAGAACCATTCTTACCTACGCATCAAAACCACAACGATTTTTCGTCAAGTGTGCTGTTTTAACCTTCAACAAGGACCGGGCGTAGTCACACTCAATTCAACTAAAGCTGGAGAAACAGACACCCACTAGCCACCTCTGTGCGAAGCACGACGGTAGAACCAGTCTCATGAACGCGGTCATGTAATGTCGGTCTGGGCCGCTTCATCCAACAATACCGTCAAATCAAAGTATGACATGCTGGTAAGCAGTATGACTATTATCGCCCACAACTCTTTGTGTTCTGCTCATGCATATAACATCTACGCATAGACCTGGCTCAGATGCCACAGTTGGGGAACATAGTATTTCAAAAAAAATTACCTACGATCACGCAATCTAGGAGATGGATAGCAAGGATTGGGGAGAGTGTGTCTATGTACCCTCATAGACCGAAAGCGAAAGCGTTTAGTAACGCGGTTGATGTAGTCGAACGTCTTCGCGATCCAACCGATCCAAGTACCGAACGTACGACACCTCCGTGTTCAGCACACGTTCAGCTCAATGATGTCCCTCGGGCTCTTGATCCAGTTGAGGCCGAAGGAGAGTTCCGTCAGCACGACGGCGTGGTGACGGTGATGATGAAGTTACCTACGTAGGGCTTCGCCTAAGCACTACGACGATATGATCGAGGTGTGTAACTGTGGAGAGGGGCACCGCACACGGCTAAGACAAATCTTGGAGTGCCTTTGGGGTGCCCCTGCCCACGTATATAAAGGAGGGAGGAGGAGGAGGCCGGCCTAGGAGGGGTGCGCCTATAGGGGGAGTCCAACTAGGATTCCCAATCCTAGTTGGAGTCCCCTTCCTTTTCCAACAGGGGTGAGAGGGAAGGAGTAGGAGAGGGAGAAGGAAAGAAAAGGGGGCGCCGCCCCCTCCCTAGTCCAATTCGGACTCACCAGGGGGGGCGCACGGCTACCCCTTGAGGCCCTTCTCTCCTTTCCCGTATGGCCCATTAAGGCCCACTACTTCCCCCGGCGAATTCCCATAACTCTCCGGTACTCCGAAAAATACCCGAATCACTCGGAACCTTTCCGATGTCCAAATATAGCCTTCCAGTGTATCGATCTTTATGCCTCGACCATTTCGAGACTCCTCGTCATGTCCGTGATCTCATCCGAGACTCTGAACAACCTTCGGTACATCAAATCACATAACTCATAATACAAAATCGTCATCGAACGTTAAGCGTGCGGACCCTACGGGTTCGAGAACTATGTAGACATGACCGAGGCACATCATCGGTCAATAACCAATAGCGGAACCTAGATGCTCATATTGGCTCCTACATATTCTACGAAGATCTTTATTGGTCAAACCGCATAACAACATACGTTGTTCCCTTTGTCATCGGTATGTTACTTGCCCGAGATTCGATCATCGGTATCATCATACCTAGTTCAATCTCGTTACCGGCAAGTCTCTTTACTCATTCCGTAATGGATCATCCCACAACTAACTCATTAGTCACATTGCTTGCAAGGCTTATAGTGATGTGCATTACCGAGAGGGTCCGGAGATACCTCTCCGATACATGGAGTGACAAATCCTAATCTCGATCTATGCCAACCCAACAAACACCTTTGGAGACACATGTAGAGCATCTTTATAAGCACCCAATTACGTTGTGATGTTTGATAGCACACAAGGTGTTCCTCCGGTATTTGTGAGTTGCATAATCTCATACTCAGAGGAACATGTATAAGTCATGAAGAAAGCAATAGCAATAAAACTAAACGATCATAATGCTAAGCTAACGGATGGGTCTTGTCCATCACATAATTCTCTAATGAGGTGATCCCGTTCATCAAATGACAACACATGTCTATGGTCAGGAAACATAACCATCTTTGATTAACGAGCTAGTTAAGTAGAGGCATACTAGGGACACTCTGTTTTGTCTATGTATTCGCACATGTACTAAGTTTCTGGTTAATACAATTCTAGCATGAATAACAAAAATTTATCATGATATAATAAAATATAAATAATAACTTTATTATTGCCTCTAGGGCATATTTCCTTCATCGTTGCCCCTTGGAGTCTAGTGAAGACAGAGTTTTCCCTATGTTTCATTTTGGTGGATTTGAGTCGTAGGAAAGCTGTACTATTAAGAGGGGGTCCACTTTGGAAAGGTTTGGGTGGAATCATCATGTACACGTCTGTTCCTTTTGCACCACCTTTCCTTTGCCTCTTTGGAGCAACCACCGTTTATCCGTGTCTCTGCAAAATGAAGGACTCGTAGTGATTGTTGTGTTGTGGCATACGGTAGTACTGCTCATGGGAGCAGTAGTACCGTAGACACCCACGGTAGTACCGGGCGGGGTTGCGGTAGTACTGCAGGCCCTTGCGGTAGTACCGCTCCCCAGGCGCGGTAGTCTCGTGGCCTCGGGCCGGGCACAGCAGCACGATCGGAAGTAGGGGCGGATGTAATTTTTTACATCCGCGCCCTACGCGGTAGTACCGCTCCCTGTATGCGGTAGTACCGTGTCGGAGTTTTGCACAGATCGATACTCAACGGAAGTAGCCACGGATGTATTTTTATTCGTCCATGCCTTCCCAGCGCAGACAAACCCTGCCTTGCGGTAGTACCGCAAGGGCGAGCGGTAGTACCGCTCCGGCGGCTCTACCTCTCTTTGCTTCAACGGAATAGGGCTGGTCTAGCTCCTGTCGCGCAAGCGGTAGTACCGTTGTGCCATGCGGTAGTACCGCAGGCCCTTGCGGTAGTACCGCATGTCGCTGGCTGAGTAAATGGGTAACAGTTGGATTTATCCTATTTCTATATAAGGGGAGTCTTCTTCTCCGAGTTGTCTACCTCTTCCATCCCCAAGCTCCATTGTTGCTCTAAGCTCCATTTTCGCCCGATCTCTCTCCCTAGCCAATCAAACTTGTTGATTATCTAGGAATTGGTTGAAAAGGCCTCGATCTACACTTCCACCAAGAGAAATTTGATTCCCCCTCCCCCACTAATCCCTTGCGGATCTTGTTACTCTTGGGTGTTTGAGCACCCTAGCGTGGTTGAGGTCACCGCGGAGCCATAGTCCATTGTGGTGAAGCTTCGTGGTATCGTTGGGAGCCTCCAATTAAGTTGTGGAGATTGCCCCAACCTTGTTTGTAAAGGTTCGGTCGCCGCCTCCAAGGGCACCAATAGTGGAATCACGGCATCTCGCATTGTGTGAGGGTGTGAGGAGAATACGGTGGCCCTAGTGGCTTCTTGGGGAGCATTGTGCCTCCACACCGCTCCAACGGAGACGTACTTCCTCTCAAAGGGAAGGAACTTTGGTAACACATCCTCGTCTCCACCGGCTCCACTCTTGGTTATCTCGTACCTTTACTTGTGCAAGCTTATATTGTGCTGCATCCCTTGCTTGCTGTGTGCTTTTTGTTGTTGCATCATATATGTTGCTCACCTAGTTGCATATCTAGACAACCTACTTTGATGCAAAGTTTTAATTGGTAAAGAAAAGCTAAAAATTGTTAGTTGCCTATTCACCCCGCCCCCCCCCCCTCTAGTCAACTATATCGATCCTTTCAACTGATCAACTAGGGGTAAATATATGAGTTGCAACAACAACAAAAAAAACAGAGCAAGAGGGGGAATATGGGCAAAAGAACCGAGGTTGGGGCTACAAGTTATGAGGACAGGTGAAATTCTGCGTGTCAGGGAAAATTTAGATAAGTGAGATTGACAATAAAAGAACGAATTTTACACCCGAGAACAATATGCTACTCACAACTTAGGTCGTACTAAGTTGTTTCTATTTTGGTGCAGAATATGTATATCCATATTTTCCACCTATTTATCCTATTAATTTTAAATAATGACATGAGCTTGGAGCGACTGCATACCACACAGGAGACAACATAAAGTGCGCAGAATTGCCCATAAATAAATATACCGTTAATTCTCCAGACAAAAAACATCTAACATAATTTAGAATAGTAAGATTGACAATTGCGCAAGGATTCAAAATAGGTAAATGCCCCCCCCAAAGGTAAATGTTCGGAATCGCTGGGCGATGATGCACTCGTGTCGAGCACTACTCTTGCGCGCAATGTGCCTCCATGGCCCTGCACTCACTCTTTCCTTATCATCTCTAGAAGAATTTGGTCCACATATTTTTCTTTCCCCGTCGAGCGCTTGCCTGGTTCTTCCTCAACACTTCTTCTTCTTCTCACCACCTCTCTTCTCACATCCACCTTAATGCAACATCGAGGTGAACAAGTCACATTGCAAGACTATGTCGTTGTCACACTGTTATGCATGGCATATCTCTCTCAAGGTAGTTTTGGTGATTGATGACAACATGTTTGCGGACGAATCTTGTGCTTTGAATTATTCACAGATTCTCCCCTAGCACGAGACGCCTTCTTCCCCTCGAAGTGTATGTCAAGACGGTGTAGCTCTTTCGTTTCTTTCTCGGTGGACTAGTTGCGTAGAGGGCACCGTACTATCAAGAGGGGGTCCGCTGGGGTTTTGCATGGGTGGAATCATCAGGTACACATTAGCTTCTCACCCTCTGAGCATTTCCGTTCCATTGAAGAGATCTCTCCTCTCTCTTCTTTGTCCTGTCTGGGTCAAAGCGGTAGTACCGCGCACCCAGCGGTAGTACCGCTCAGAAGCCACAAGCGGCAGTACCGCTCTGCAGCGGTAGTACCGCCCGTGGCTCCACAGCAGTAGTACCGCTTGGGGCCTGGCACCTCCGCCTTGTCCTCAGCTTCTTTGAGAGATTTCTTCTCTCTCGCGCGCGCCCCAGCGGTAGTACTACACTGCCTGCGGTACTACGGTCGAAGGGTCACAAGCGGCAGTACCGCTCCACAGCGGTACTACCGCCCTTGACCCCACTGCCGTAGTACCGCTGGGCAGTCTGGTTCCTACCGCCTCGATTCGAGAGGTCTTTTTCTCGTGTCGGGTTTTGCGGCACTAGTCACGGTTGTAGTGGCGGTAGTACCGTTCCAGGAGCGGTAGTACCGCCCTACCACCGCGGTAGTACCGCATTTGGGTCTGTTCCCTACTTGTCTCCCCAGCGCGGCAGTACCGCTGGCTGGCGCGGCAGTACCGTTGTCCTGGCGGTAGTACCGCCCCATCTCAGCGGTAGTACCACCCTGTGCGGGGCTGGTTGGTGGGGGGCAACGAGATTGTTGCCCCCACTATAAAAGGGAGTCCCCTTCTTCCTTCTTACCCACCTCTTCCTCCCCCAAGCTCCATTTATTGCTCAAGCTCCACTAAATACTCCAAGCTTCATTTTCGCCCGATCTATCTCTCTAGCCAATCAAATTTGTTGATTTTCTCTGGAGAGGTTGAGAAGGCTCCGATCTACACTTCCACCAAGGGATTTTTGATTCCCCCACTCATCCCTAGCGCATCTTGTTACTCTTGGGTGTTTGAGCACCCTAGACGGTTGAGGTCACCTCGGAGCCATATTCCATTATGGTGAAGCTTCGTGGTCTTGTTGGGAGCCTCCGATTAAGTTGTGGAGATTGCCCCAACCTTGTTTGTAAAGGTTCGGTCGCCGCCTTCAAGGGCACCAATAGTGGAATCACGGCATCTCGCATTGTGTGAGGGCGTGAGGAGAATACGGTGGCCCTAGTGGCTTCTTGGGGAGCATTGTGCCTCCACACCGCTCCAACAGAGACGTACTTCCCCTCAAAAGGAAGGAACTTCGATAACACATCCTCGTCTTCATCGGATCCACTCTTGGTTATCTCTTACCTTTACTTGTGCAAGCTCTTTAGTGTTTCTACCCTTGCTTGCTTGTATGCTTGTTGTTATTGCATCATATAGGTTTCTCACCTAGTTGCACATCTAGACAACCTAATTTGATGCAAAGTTTAATTTGGTAAACAAAAGCTAAAAATTGGTAGTTGCCTATTCACCCCCCCCCCCTCTAGTCAACCATATCGATCCTTTCAATTGGTATCAGAGCCTCGTCTCTTTATTAAGGACTTTACCGTCCAAAGAGTATGGTTGATACCGTAGACGGTGTGGAGGAACACTCTAGTGTGAATCCGATCTCGTCTACGGGAGATGGGGGAACTGTCGGATTTCGGGTTCCGGTAGACCCTTGAGGTTCGAACACTGGGGTGCGCGCGGAGATTTCGCCTCCTACCTACCTGCACCCCTCCGCCTCGCTAAGATCTAAGCTATGGAAAGAACAACACGAGAGACACAGGGTTTATACTGGTTCGGGCCACCGTTGTGGTGTAAAACCCTACTCCAGTGTGTGGCGTGGTGGATTGCCTCTTGGGCTGATGATGATGAACAATACAAGGAAGAACAGCCTCGCGAGGGTCTGTTCTTGGCTGGGGCGATGAACTGCTGGGAGGAGTTCGGTCACCTTTCTCTCTCTCTCTCCGATTGTTGATGCCCCTCTCCCCTGGGGGTGGCTAGTCCTATTTATAGAGGCCCTGGTCCTCTTCCCAAATATCGAGCGGGAAGGGAGCCAACAATGGCGGGCTAATTTGAAGGGGGACAGCTAGTACCAGCTATCCTGACAAAAGCAGTCTTCGCCTGCACAAAGCTCTGGTGGTGACGCTGTCTTGGGCTCCACAATGACCTCCGTCTTGCAGTCCTCCTGGTCCTGGTCTTGTTGCACCGAAATGGCAACCCTTGCCTGATGCCTCGGTACTCCGCGGCTGCGCTTGCCCCCTTTGCACCAAAGAGGAAAGGAGGACACTGCGCGGGCTGGCACCCGCCTGGCGCCCTTGGTCGTCATGGCTTGCGTCACAGGCACCTCGTGAGGTACCCCGCCTTGATCTCTCCGCCTCCTCGCGAGCCAGCCTGATGAGGTCGTGCCTGAGGAAGCTCCGCGTCGTCCGCCCCGCGAGGCTTGGCCCCTCGCGAGGGTCTTGGGTCTGTGTTGGTGAAGATGGGTCGTGCTGGGCCCCCCTTTGAACCATGCCGCAGGCCGCAGGCAGGCAAGTCTGGGGACCCCCGTTCCCAGAACGCTGACAGTAGCCCCCGGGCCCAAGGCGCGCCCGGGCTTGGCCGTGCGGGGAGGCGAAAGGGCAAGAGCAAAGCGCCGCGGGCCCTAACAGCCTGCGGTCTTGGGCGCCGCGTGGCGGTTGATTGGACGTGGGAGTCTCCACTTCCCCATGGCGCCTCGGCAACTTCACGGATTGGACAAGTCCCTGCATGCAAAGCAGGTCATAATTACCTATGATCATGGGGGCCGTCGGTTGGCCCTCGCCAGCTAGAAGTACGGATCGGTGCGCGCCCTTCCAGTTCATCCCCACTTTGCTTCTCCTTCTTCTTCATGGCCCCGTCGAGGAGGTTCTCAGCCGCAGAGAAGGGGAAGGCTCACCAGGTTGAGCCTGCCTCTCCCCCGCCCAAGCGCGGCCGGGGGCGCCCTCGCAAACATCCTGTGGCCACCACGGCAGCTCCTCGCGGTCGTGGAGGCGATTTTCAGCACAGCGACGGGCGGATTGCTGCGGCCGCGGGGCGCGCTCCGGTCGCGTGTCCCCCTAGGCCGCGCTTTCGTGCTGCAGAGGTGCTGCCGGAGTTCGTCGTGTGGTCGGCGGAGCCAACTAGCACCCGGCTTCCGCTTCCTCGCTTCCTCCTCGGCGAGCTCCCGGCCGGCGCCCCGGGCGGCCTCTGGCTTCAGGCCGACAGCTGCTACAGCCGGGCCTCATGGGCTTCACTGGAGGTCTCCGCAGCCAGGAGCCTGGCCCTGGCCCGCGGTTGGCAGACGTTTGCCCGCGCGCGTGGCCTGAGCCGTCGCTGGACCCTGCACTTCAAGTTTGATGGCGATACCACCCTCTACGTGAGGGTGTTTGGGGAAGATGGTCGCCGCGCAGGGTGCTGCCCCGAGGACGACGACCGTGGCCGGGAACCCAGCTCCGGCGATGATGGAGAAGACAGCGCTCGCGTGACTGGCGGCGCTCGGGGTTCCCCAAGCTTCTCTGGTTCTTCTTCAGGCGGCGACTCTTCCAGCAGTGGCCGCGGTTAGCCTCCTCGCCGTCGCATCTGCTTGGGAGGTGGTAGCGTGTCCGCCCGCCGTCGCGCCCCGGTGAAGCACGAGAGGGAGTCTGCCTGAGCCCCGGAGGCAGCTCGAGTCTTCCCTGTAGGTCGGTGTGAGGCGAGCTGTGCCTGATCTGTTCTTTCTTTTCCTTTTTCCTGCGTAAAAAAGACAGTAGTGTGGAGCCCCGCGGGGGCGTGTTTGGGTTATTGCTGTTAATCATCGTTTTGCTTCCGTTATCGTGCCTTCCGGCTACGTGCCCGTGTGTGGATAGTTCCCGGCCCCAGTCGTGGGGGGGCGACCGATCCAGGCCCTATGTTCGTGTCGCGATGCCCGTGGGGCACGGACTGGAGGGGTGCTCCTGCAATGGACCCAGGTCGCGAACCCTTTGAACGACTAGGACAGGAACACTCGCGAGGGCGCTCGGCTGTCCCCCCCCTCCCCTCGCGAGGCCTTGCATAAGAGAAATCGAGACAGGAGAGTGAAAAGTCGAAGAACCACAAGCCAAAGACGGCAACAACTTCAATAAAACTTCGAATGAGAAGGAACAAGCCAACTGCGGAAAGCAAATGAAAAGCCGCGTCCGGCACCTAATCTAGTCTTCGACGTCTTCTCACCAGCGCGGAGCTAAGTGCTGCCACTGGGCGTGGGAGGGAGCCCCAGGGCCTGAGGCCGGCGCTCCTGAGACTCCGGGGCGTGTACAGCCCCAACTCATTATTACGTGAGAGTGTCACGGGTGGCGAGCTTCACAGGCGTTGGCCTTCTTCACAGGCTCCGGGCCTTTTCCAAAACGCGACAGCTTCACAGGCATTCGCCTTCTTCACAGGCTCTGGGCCTTTTCCAAAACGCGACAGCTTCACAGGCATTTGCCTTCTTCACAGGCTCTGGGTCTTTTCCCAAACGCGACACCTTCACAGGCATTCGCCTTCTTCACAGGCTCTGGGCCTTTTCCAAAACGCGACAGCTTCACAGGCTCTGGGCCTTTTCCCAAACATGACAGCTTCACAGGCATTCGCCTTCTTCACAGGCTCTGGGCCTTTTCCAAAACGCGACAGCTTCACAGGCATTCGCCTTCTTCACAGGCTCTGGGCCTTTTTAGGGGTAGAACCTCCGAAGGTGCTGGATGTTCCATGCGTTCTGGACCAGCACCCCCTCCTGAGTCTCCAAGCGCGCGGAGCCGGGCCTGGAAACATGAACAACTTTGAACGGGCCCTCCCACATGGGAGAGAGCTTGTGCAGCCCCTCCCTGGAGAGAACCCGCCTGAGCACGAGGTCTCCTACCTCGAGAGTTCTGGGGCGGATGTTGCAGCAGTGATATCGCCGCAGTGCTTGTTGGTACCTCGCCGCTCGCAGCGCGGCTTCTCGGCGATGTTCCTCGCCCAGCACGAGGTCCATCCCCCGCATGGCGTCCTGCTGCGCCTCGTCGAACGCCAGGACCCGCGCGGAGCGACGTCTAACCTTGTGAGGGAGGACCGCTTCGGCTCCGTAGACCAGGAAGAACGGGGTCTCTCCAGTCGGCTTGGTCGCGGTTGTGCGGATGGACCACAACACGGACTGAAGCTCGTCGTACCAACCTCTGCCGCAGGCCTCCAGCTTCTTCTTGAACGTCCTGGTCTTGAGGCCCCTCAGGACCTCTGCGTTGGCTCGCTCGGCCTGGCCGTTGCTTCGGGGGTGCGCCACCGAAGCGTAGCATATCTGCGTTCCAAGGTTAGCACAGTATGTTTTGAAGAGGTTACTAGTGAACTGCGGACCGTTGTCCGTGATGATGCGGTTCGGCACCCCGAACCGGCTCACAATGCCCTTGATGAACTTGACCGCGGAACCCGCGGGAATGGTGCGGACAGCCTCTACTTCAGCCCACTTGGTGAACTTGCCCACGACTACGAAGAGGTAGCGGTAGCCCCCTGGCGCCCGAGGAAACGGGCCCAAGATGTCCAGCCCCCAGACTGCGAATGGCCACGAAAGGGGTACAGCCTGCAGGCCTCCTGCTGGCTGATGGATCTGCTTGGCGTGGAACTGGCAGGCCTCACAAGCTTTCACTAGTTCGACGGCGTCATTGAGCGCGGTGGGCCAATAAAACCCACTACAGAACGCCTTGCCGACGAGGGTCCGTGATGATGAATGATGTCCACAGTCTCCGCCGTGTATATCTTCCAGCAGTTCCTTCCCTTGCTCCCTGGGGATGCAGCATAGGGATACATCGTTTGGTCGCTTCCGGTAGAGCTCTCCATCCTTGATGCAGTATGCCATGGCCTGGCGTGCCACTCGCTCCGCCTCCTCCTCCTTCTCCGGCAGGGTCCCTTGTGTTAAGTAACTCCGGAGCTCCGTGATCCAGCATCCCTCCTGAGGTTCCATCGTCAGGAGCAGGCGTGCTCCTGAGGCCGGGCCACAGGCCGGAGCTCCTGAGGCAGGTGGCTGGGGGAGCTTCTCCCGAGGTTGAGCCGTGTTTGACAATGACAGCAGGGCTGAGGGCTTGAAGAGCCGCTCCTCGAAAATGCCAGGCTCCTGAGGTAACCGCCTGGACGCCCGTTTGGCGATGTCGTCGGCCTCCTGATTGGTGCCACGGGGCACATGCTGCAACTCCAACCCCCAGAACTGCTTCTCCATCATGCGGACCTCCACAAGGTAGGCTTCCATGTGCTCATCTTTTGGCTCGTACACCTTGTTGGAGAAATTGACAAGGAGCTGCGAATCGCCCTTGATGGTGAGGCGTGTCACCCCCAGGGCAGCTGCGGCCTTCAAGCCCGCTATTAAACCTTCATACTCCGCTATGTTGTTGGAGACCTTTTCACCTTGTTGGAAACAGAGCTGCACAGCGTAGTAGAGCTTGTCCTGAGTGGGCGATATAAGCACCGCCCCAGCCCCAGTGCCATGCCTGGAGAACGCCCCATCGAAGTACATGACCCAGCCTTCTGGCGCCTCGCTTCCCGGGGAGAGGGACCGATCCTCGTCGGCCTTGAGGCCTGGTGCCTCCGTCCATTCTGCCACAAAATCCGCCAACGCTGCTCCCTTGATGACTCTGGTCGTGCTGAATTCGAGCTAAAATGCTTGCAGTTCTATGTTCCACTCAGCGACCCTTCCAGCTGAGTTAGGGCTCCTGAGCACTCTCTCCAGGGGGTATGACGAGACGACCTTGATGGGGTGACCTTGAAAATAGTGCCGCAGCTTGCGCGAGGCCACCAGTAGCGCGAGGAGGAGTTTCTGAGGCATGGGGTACCGTGCCCTCGCATCCCGCAACACCGTGCTGATGAAGTACACCGGGTGCTCGACGAGGTTGGGTGCATCAGTGCTGGCGGCTCCCTTCGGAGACCATGGCGCCTCTTGAGGCGATGAGGTCTCCTGAGGCTGGCCATCTGGGGGCGGGGCCTCTTCCGCCTCCGGTGCACTCCTCTGCGGCGGCTGATCCTCCTCAGCCGTGGTGGCGGTTTCTGTGGGCCTTCCTTGTTCCTGTTTTGCCTTGTCCCGGGCTGCTGCTACGGTTTTGATTCGACGCTCCTCTCTAACCGCCACCAGGGCTGCGCTGGCGGAGTACGGAGTGGCGGTGAGGTAAAGCACCAGGGGCTCTTGAGGGCGCGGAGCCACCATGACCGGTGGGCTGGTCAGGTATCTCTTGAGATCCTGGAACGCCTTGTCGGCCTCTTCAGTCCACTCAAAGGGCCCCTTTTTCTTCATTAGCTGGAAGAAGGGCAGCGCTCATTCCCCCAACTTGGAGATGAAGCGCCCTAGCGCGGTCACGTGCCCAGTGAGCTTCTGCATTTCTCTAAGGGTCTTTGGCGGGCTCATGTCTTCCACCGCCTTGACCTTTTCCGGGTTAGCCTCCATGCCTCGGTGGGACACGAGGAAACCCAAGAGCTTGCCCGAGGGGACTCCGAACACACACTTCTCTGGGTTGAGCCATAGGTTCACTGCGTTGAGGCTCGCGAAGGTTTCCTCCGGGTCTTGTATCAGGGTCCTGGCCTCCCGAGACTTTACCATAATGTCATCGACGTAAGCTTCAACATTCTTCCCGAGCTGCGGGCCCAAGGTGATGTGCATCAGCTGCTGAAAGGTCGCCCCTGCATTACGCAGCCCGAATGGCATGCATGTGTAGCAGTACACCCCACACGGGGTTAGGAAGGCTGTCTTTTCGACGTCTTCTACCGCCATCTTGATCTGGTGATACCCAGAGAAGGCATCCAAGAAGCATAGCAGGTCGCATTCCGCGGTGGAATCGACGATCTGGTCGATGCGTGGGAGCGGGAACAGATCTTGCGGGCATGCTTTGTTGAGGTTGGTGAAGTCGACACACATGCGCTCCTTCCCTCCCTTCTTTGGCACAACGACAGGGTTGGCCAACCAATCCGGGTATCGGACCTCGCGAATGACCCCAGCGGCTTCTAATTTGCGGGTCTCTTGGACGATGAAGGCCTGCTTTTCTGTGGACTGCCGCCTGGCCTTCTGCTTCACAGGGCGCACGTTGGGGCACACGTTGAGGTGATGCTCGATAACTCTCCTAGGGATCCCTGCCAACTGGTCAGGCTCCCAAGCGAATACCTTCTTGTTTGCGCGCAGGAACCCGACCAGGGCCTCCTCCTGCTCGGGTTCGAGGTTGGCGCCTACGGTGAAAGTGGCGTTGGTGGACCCGTCCTCATCGACGGGTATCTGCTTGGTTCCTGCCTTGTCTTGGGTGAAAAACGGTTTCTTCTTGGCGGGTGCAGCCCCCTTGGGCTCGGGGGTCTCCAAGTCGGTGGGCTGTGCCGACGCCGCCGTCTTGAAGGCGAGCTTGAGCACCCGCAGCGCGTCTCCGGTGTCCCCGTGCACGGTGAGGACACCGCTGCTCCTGGGCATCTTCATGAGGTTGTACGCCGGGTGCGTCGCGGCCATGAACTGGGCCAGCGCTGGGTAGCCGAGGATGGCGTTGTAGGGGAGGCCGATGGGGGTGATGTCGAAGTCGACCAGCTCCGTGCGGAAGTTGTTGTAGGTGCCGAAGGTTATTGGGAGCCGGATCTGTCCCAAGGAGCTGGATGATCCGCCCCCAACGCCTGAGAAGGGCCAGCTGGGTTGCAGCCATTCCAGGGGTATGCAGAGGAGGTTGAAGGCCTCGACCGAGAGCACGCTGAGGCCTGCACCGCCATCGATGAGAGTTCTGGTGACGGCCACCTGGCAGATGGTGGGGGTGCACAGCATGGGGAGCGCACCCGAGCAGGCCGAGTTGGAGGGGTGGTCCTCCGAGCTGAAGGTCAGGCCGGCCTTGGGCGCCGCCCGGTCCGGGAGAGCCCCCTGCCGCGTGGAAGCGGCGCTGACCCGGCGGATGAACGGCTTGACGTGGTGACTTGTAGGCGGCGCCCGCGAGCCGCCCAGGAGGGCCGCGACGACCGGGGGTGTTGGTGTAGCGCGATGGGCGGGGAAGAGGCTGCGGGGCTCTTCCCAAGAGGCCACGGAGGCTGCCGGCAGGTGGAGCAGCCATGTGCGCGGAGCGCCGGTGAGGGCCATGGGGAGCCAGTTGGCCATGACCCTATCGTCACCTCCAGCTTCGAGGAGGGCCTCCTCGCTCGCCAGCAAGAAGGCCAGCGGATCTGTCGCGCCGCCGTAGCGCGGCGGCGTCGTTGGCTTGAACTTGTCCGGCCATCGTACCCGTTGCAGGGCTGGGGCCAGGGATCGGAGCCCCCTGGCCCCCATGCTGGCGCCGGCGGCCGGAGCGGGCGACGCGCTACTCATCGCGAGGCAGGCCGTGGCGGTGGCGGAAGAGAAAACTCCGGTGCACCCCTACCTGGCGCGCCAAATGTCAGATTTTGGGTTCTGGTAGACCCTTGAGGTTCGAACACTGGGGTGCGCACGAAGATTTCGCCTCCTACCTACCTGCACCCCTTTGCCTTGCTAAGATCTAAGCTATGGAAAGAACAACACGAGAGACACAGGGTTTATACTGGTTCGGGCCACCGTTGTGGTGTAATACCCTACTCCAGTGTGTGGCGTGGTGGATTGCCTCTTGGGCTGATGATGATGAACAATACAAGGAAGAACAGCCTCGCGAGGGTCTGTTCTTGGCTGGGGCGATGAACTGCTGGGAGGAGTTCGGTCACCTTTCTCTCTCTCTCTCTCTCCGATTGTTGATGCCCCTCTCCCCTGGGGGTGGCTAGTCCTATTTATAGAGGCCCTGGTCCTCTTCCCAAATATCGAGCGGGAAGGGAGCCAACAATGGCGGGCTAATTTGAAGGGGGACAGCTAGTACCAGCTATCCTGACAAAAGCAGTCTTCGCCTGCACAAAGCTCTGGTGATGACGCCATCTTGGGCTCCACAATGACTTCCGTCTTGCAGTCCTCCTGGTCCTGGTCTTGTTGCACCGAAATGGCAACCTTTGCCTGATGCCTCGGTACTCCGCGGCTGCGCTTGCCCCATTTGCACCAAAGAGGAAAGGAGGACACTGCGCGGGCTGGCACCCGCCTGGCGCCCTTGGTCGTCATGGCTTGCGTCACGGGCACCTCGTGAGGTACCCCGCCTTGATCTCTCCGCCTCCTCGCGAGCCAGCCTAATGAGGCCGTGCCTGAGGAAGCTCCGCATCATCCGCCCCGCGAGGCTTGGCCCCTCGCGAGGGTCTTGGGTCTGTGTTGGTGAAGATGGGCCGTGCTGGGCCCCCCCTTTGAGCCACGCCACAGGCCGCAGGCAGGCAAGTCTGGGGACCCCCATTCCCAGAACGCCGACAGGAACTTCAGTCTCTCGTGAGGAGTTCAAGTGGCCTTGGAGACATTGAAAACCTCCATGACGACCGAAGTTGAAAGCATGTTTACTAAATTTCTTGAGGGGCTTAAACTATCCACCGCACCGTTGAAAGTGGATGATTCCGCCAACAAGGTGTCGGATGCTATCCCCGACAAGGGGGAAGCTAGTAGTGAAAAGTCTCCTTCATCTAGTGGCAAGAATGGCACCGGCATCTTTGCCCATGTGGAACCACCACTTGTTTATGGTGGACCGGTTCCTTCCACTCATTTGAATCATGCCGGTCCTCCCCCTAAGATTGTGAAAAATGAGGATTTTGATTCTTGGGTTTACCGCTTTAAACATCATTTAAATCATGTGAACACTAACCTTTGGAGAATCATTGAAGAAGGTTTCTATCCACATGATCCAAGCAACTTCACTCCTCGAGAAGCCGCGGACAATCAATTCAATGAGAATGCTCTCTTCATCATTCAAGATGCAATTCCACCCGAAGACCTACCTCATCTTCGTCCCTTTGCCTTGGCCAAAGATGCATGGCATTGTGTCGTGTCTCTCTACCAGGGAAGCGCAAGCATTCAACGCTCCAACTATGAAGTGGTACAAGATGAGGCCGATGAGTTTGTAATGAAGGAAGATGAAGAACCTCGTGAGCTTTATCGGAGAGTAACCAAACTCGCGGTCTCACTACGAGATCACGGGAGCAAGGACACGGATGACAATTGGATCAAGCGCAAATTCCTCAAGGCAATGATGCCCTACCACAAGGCCATGTCCTCCGTCATTCGTCAAAGACCGGACTTCCACACTTTGACCTCAAGCGAAGTGTTGGATGAGTTTGTGGCCATGAACATTTTGGACAAGACCGCCGACAATGCGGTGCTTCGTTCTCAACGGGCAAAGAAGCCTAACCTTGCATTGAAGGCCAAGCTCACCGTGGAAGAAGAAGAAGAGGAAGAAGAGGAGAGCAACCCCGAAGATACGAAGTATGCATATCATGAACACATGGCACTTGCTTCAAGGCAATTTTGGAGCAAGAAAAACTCGAGGCCTAATTTTAGCAAAAACAACTCGAGTGGCACAAGGGGAAAGCAACGTGTAAGGACTTGGTACAATTGCGGCAACGTGAGTCATTTTGTTGCGGAATGCCCGTATGAGAAGAGGGAAGACGATGGTGGCAAACTCATCCGAAAGGACAAGGCCAAGTCGTTCCCCAACAAGAACAACTTCACCAAGAAGACTCCTCCCAAGGCTTTGGTTGTGCGAGAAGAGTACAATGAGGATGATGACGATGATGAAGATGATGAGTCGGTTGCCATGGCCTCCGTTGCCATTGCAACAACGTCACGGGTGTCTCTCTTTGACTCACCCAACGAGAGCATCACCGCCAAGTGCCTCATGGCTAAAGCCACCAACAAGGTAACCTCCAACATCAAAACTACCATCATTAATCATCCTTCCCCAACGGATAGCATTAATGAACTTGAGGGAGATAATGTGGAGGCTAACGAGTTTGAGGTCTTTATGGGCAAACTCAAGGGAAAATCCAAGAAGCACTTTGTTGCTCTCATGGAACAACTTGGTGACGCCAATGACATGATCGAGGCTCACGAAGACACCATCTCTAAGATGGAAGGGCATAGTCGTGACTATGCCGATGAGATTTTGGATCTTTCCAATGCTCTTGAGGAAGAGCGTGGTCTTCGTTTCGCTCTTGAGGAGTCACACAACGTTGATCATGCTAAGTTAAAGAAAGATTATGATCATGCCCTCATTGTTTCTCGTGTGCTAAATTCCGAGAAGGCCAAACTCGGGGTTGATCTTGCTAGACTCAAAGAGGAGTTTGATATACTTGACAAGGCCCACAAGGCCTTGAAGGGTATTCACGCTAGTCTCAAGGAGTCTCATGATCAACTCCAAGTGAAGCTAACTAAGGAGAAAGCAACTTTTCCTCATATGGTTTTTATTGATAATGCAAATGCTACTAACCCGTGTTGTGACCATATACATCTTGTTGAGGAAAATGCTAAGTTGAAGGAGCAACTTGAGAGAGGTCTTGCGACTTGCATACAAGGCAAGAAGAACCTCAACGATCTCTTGATCAATCAAAAGGGGGGTGTGGCCAAGGAAGGGGTTGGGTACGTGCCCGACTCCAAGAACAAGAAGAAGAATGACAAGACCAAACGACCTCCTCCCGTCATGCAAACTTTTGTGAGGGAGGGAGAGAGTGCCCCCGAGGAGAAGAAGAACAATGTCAAGAAGGGCAATGTCATCCCTCCCAACAAAGCCGGCGATTTTAATCCTTCTTATGTGTTATGCCGTGCTAGTGATGGGCATGTTTATGCCAAATTTGTTGGTTCTCTTCATGAGTACATCGAATGGTCTATTTGGTTTCCTAAGACCCTTGTTACTAACATCAAAGGACCCATTACAAAATGGGTACCTAAAACCAAGCATTGATCTCTTGTAGGTGTTTGCTTCCGGTGGTGGATCATGGTTGCTCGATAGCGGAGCTACAAATCATATGACCGGAAGCAAGGACTTGGTGGTGGACGTGCACAAAGTTCCATCTATGCCCACCAATGTCGAGTGGGGTGACGCCTCATCCTCTAAGGTATTGGGACTTGGCAAGGTGGTCATCTCTCATGATCTCACGATCGAGAAGGTCATGCTTGTTGAGTCCCTTGCATACAATTTACTTTCCGTTCGTCAACTTGCAATCATGGGCTTTGCCACTTTCTTTGATATTGATACCGTGGCCCTCTTGTGGAGCAAGACTCTTAAAGTAGCTTTTGTTGGGCATGTCGAGAACGGTCTATATGTGATTAACTTCTCGGAGTGACCCACTAAGACCGCGACATGCCTAATGGCTAAAGTTGATGTGGGATGGCTTTGGCATCGCCGTTTAGCCCATGTCAATATGAGATCTTTGCAAAGTCTCCTCAAGGGGGACCATGTCCGTGGACTAATGAATGTTAGTTTTGTTAAAGATCGTGCTTGTAGTGCCTGTATCGAAGGAAAGCTACATGAGAAGGCTCACCCTCCCACGACTATCATTTATTCAAAGAGGCCCTTGGAGCTCCTTCACATGGATCTTTTTGGGCCCCCATCCTTCGATAGTCTTGGAGGTAGGAAGTATTGCTTGGTGATTGTAGATGACTACTTAAGGTACACGTGGGTGTATTTCTTCAAGAGGAAGAGCGAGACCCAACAAACCGTCATTGACTTTGCAAATGAAGCACAACGTCAACACAATGCAAAGATCTTGACAATAAGAAGTGACAACGGCACCGAGTTCAAGAACTACACCTTGGATGAATTTCTTATTGATGAGGGAATCAAGCATCAATATTCCGCACCATACACCCCTCAATAAAACGGTGTTGCGGAGAGGAAGAACCGGACGTTGATGGATGCGGCAAGGACCATGATGGCGGAGTTCAAGTCTCCATACAACTTTTGGGCCGAAGCCATCAACACCGCGTGTCATGCATCCAATCGGCTCTACCTCCGCAAGGGCTTGAACAAGACTCCATATGAGATACTCACCGGTAACAAGCCCAACCTCAAATACTTCCGGGTATTCGGGTGTAAGTGTTTCATTCTCAAGAAAGGTGTTCGGTTGTCTAAATTTGAGGCTAGAGCTTATGAGGGCATATTCGTTGGTTATGCTACAAACTCTCATGCTTACCGTGTCCTCAATAAATCCACGGGACTTATTGAGAAGACGTGTAACGTGGAGTTTGATGAGAATAACGGCTCCCAAGTGGAGCAAAGTGGCACTTGTGATGTAGGTGATGAAATTCCTCCTCAAGCCATAAGAAGAATGGGTGTTGGTTTCATCCTACCCATTGAGGAACCCCTTGTGGCCGAAGGAGAAGGACAATGCTCCACTCAAGTGGAGCCATCACCAACCCAAGGCCCACACGCTTCCGAAGAACAAAGTGAAGGCCCTCAATCTCATGAACAAGACCAAGGGCAAGATCATACTCAAGACGGTGTTGACACACCAAGTGATGCCCAAGGTCAAGTTCTCTCCCCCGAGCAAGTTCAAGATCAAGAACAAGCTCATGACGGCACTCAAGATGATCAAGTAACCGCTCCTCAACTCACCACCGAGGAGGAATTAGAGTGTCGTGCCGCCAAGGTTGCTTCTAATCTCTCCACCAAGGATCATCTCATGACGAATGTGCTTGGAAGCTTAAGAAAGGGGGTAAGCACTCGTAGACAATTAGCAAATTATTGTGAGCATCACGCTTTTGTCTCTTGTGTGGAACCCCACAAGGTCTATGAGGCGCTAGAAGATCCGGATTGGCTCAATGCCATGCACGAAGAACTCAACAACTTCGAGTGCAACAAAGTGTGGAGATTGGTGCCAAGGCCAACGGGGAACCACAATGTCATTGGAACCAAGTGGATATTCAAGAACAAGCAAGATGCCCATGGGATTATCATTCGCAACAAGGCTCGTTTGGTAGCACAAGGCTACTCCCAAGTCGAGGGTATCGACTACGGTGAAACCTTTGCTCCCATTGCTCGTCTTGAATCCATTCGCATGTTGATTGCATATGCTTCTCATCATAACTTTAAGTTACAACAAATGGATGTGAAGAGTGCTTTTATTAATGGTCCCATTAATGAATTGGTTTACGTCAAGCAACCCCCCGGGTTCGAGGATCCCTACTTTCCTGATCATGTGTATCAACTCGATAAGGCACTCTATGGCCTTAAACAAGCCCCACGTGCGTGGTATGACCACCTTACCGAGTTGTTACAAGACCGTGGTTTTGAAGTTGGGCTAATCGACCCCACTCTTTTTACTAACAAGGTCAAAGGGGAGTTGTTTGTGTGCCAATTATATGTTGATGATATTATCTTTGGTTCTCCTAACAAAGCTTTCAATGAAGAATTTGCCGCTCTCATGACCTCAAAGTTCGAGATGTCCTCCATGGGAGAGTTGAAGTTCTTTCTAGGGTTCGAAGTGAAGCAAAGAAGAGAAGGAACCTTCATCAATCAATCCAAATACACTCAAGACATGCTCAAGAGATTCAAGCTTAGTGACGTCAAGCCGGCCTCCACTCCAATGCCCACCAAGTGCCAACTTGACTTAGATCCCAATGGTAAAGTGGTGGATCAAAAGGTATATCGTTCCATGATTGGATCCTTGCTTTACCTTTGTGCATCTAGACCGGACATCATGTTGAGTGTGGGAATTTGTGCACGGTTTCAAGCCGCACCTAAGGAAAGTCACTTTGTGGCGGTCAAACGAATCTTTCGATATTTGGCTCATACCCCAAACTTTGGCTTATGGTACCCAAGAGGATCAAACTTCAAGCTTGTAGGGTACTCGGATTCCGATTGGGCGGGAGACAAAGTGGATAGGAAGTCCACTTCCGGAGGGTGCCAATTCCTTGGTTGCTCTTTGGTAAGTTGGTGTTCCAAAAAGCAAAGTTGTGTGTCTCTCTCGTCCACTGAGGCGGAGTATGTTGCCGCCGGTAGTTGTTGTGCACAACTTCTATGGATGAGGCAAACTTTAAAGGATTACGGTGTCACTTGTGACAAAGTGCCTCTTTGGTGTGACAATGAAAGTGCCATCAAGATTTCTCTCAACCTAGTGCAACACTTCAAGACGAAGCATATTGAGATTCGGTATCACTTCATCTGGGATCACATTAGGCGAGGAGAAATCGAGCTCAACTATGTCAACACTCATGACAACCTTGCAGATATTTTCACGAAGCCCTTGGATGAAGCAAGATTTCGCGAGTTAAGGCATGAGCTAAATATCATTGATTCGAGCAATATGGCTTGAACCCGTGCACACCCTACCACACTTAATTTGGTGTCTAGTTTAGGTGTAGGCATGGACATAGGGGGGGTGTTGTTCTCTCAATGAACTCTCCCTCCCCCCATTATGTATAAATTGATCAAGTCTTTCACTTTAGCCATTGTTGATGGCACCTGTGCTTAAAAGACGAGTTTTGGTCATGGGCCCAAGGTTAAAATCTTCGCAGTGCCATACCTTTTGACTCAAACATAGGTGGCCTCGGCCACCGCCCTCTTTTGAAGAGGTGTGTCTTGGTCGTTTGCTGGTGTGTGTTTTTTCTCTTGCCGTTTTTGTCGTTTCGTCGAGCTAAAGCCGTGTCTGTTTAGTTGCCGTGGCGTGCTGGGCGGTACTACCGCTGGTGGTGCGCGGTACTACCGCTTATAAGCGGTACTACCGCTGAGGGACGGGACCAGGGGGTTAAGTCGGGGCAGGGGGAGGTTTCTTCTCCCCCATACCCATTCACTTCGCCCCTCTTTTCTCTTCCTCTCTCTAGCCTCCTCTCGCCGCGGGAGGGCTCCGACGGATCTCCGTCTCCGGGGCATCCCTCTCCATTTCCTTTGGTGGAGTCGATCCCCACCTCGTCCTCTTGCCATGGATGCCGGTATTGCCCCCGTTCTTTCTTTCGTTTTGTCTCTTTTTAGTTCTTGTTTCTTAGGGGCAATGGTGGTTGCATCTCTAGATTTTTGGCTAAATCTAGGCTTGAGTTGGTTGGAGAAGGCAACTAGACTATCTCGATTAGAGTTTGGTAGGATTATTTTTGAATTTGATAGGCCGGTAGTGTCGGATCTGACTGCGGTAGTAAGGACCCGCTGTTTCACCGCCTTGTGCTATATGAAACTGCTGTTTCTCCACCTCAAGCAGTACTACCACTCCTCTTGGAGCGGTACTACCACTTGACCTAGAGCGGTACTACCGCTCCCTTTGGGGCGGTACTACCGCTTGGGGCAGTACTACCGCGGGCAGGTCACGGTACTACCGCCGAATGCCAATTTCCATCATTTTCCTGCCTTACCTTGATCTTTTTGTTGAGTTTGTTGGCTTATGCTCATTCTTTCTGGTTGTTTTGCGTGTTCTTGTGTTTGGCTCCAGGTGATGACCGTTCCGTGCAGCAAGGTCGCCGTATCAACCCCGGGCGTGCCACATCAAAACGCTACCGCACCTCAGAGCCAGCCGGTGGTTCCTCGAGCACCCAACCGCCTCTAGCAAGTGCATCTGCAAGTGTTCCTCCACCTCCTCAGCAATCGAAGCGAGCCGCCAACAAGCCAAAAGGGAAGACTGTGACTAAGATGACCAACAAGGAGTTTTGGGAGAAGCGTCGCCGCAACCCCTATGCGGTGGACCAAGAACCCACTTTGGTCAACCGCCCGTTCTAGAACCGTTTTCAGTTTGCCATCTACTTTGATGTGATCAAGGCCAAGAAGAATCTTTTTGTTGATGTTCGCTCCATTGACACTGAAGCTATGGAGAAGGACCCAGAGTACTTTGGCGAAGCTCTTCAGATGTGCACTCAGCTGAACATTCTTAGGATCATGCAATTCAACAAGGATTTCGATGCGGATTTGGTGGCTCAATTCTATGCCACCGTCCATCTTGGGACGGATGTCGACAGGACTCTGACATGGATGACCAATGGGAAGCTGCTGTCTGTCAAGTGGAAGGCTTTCATGGAGTTACTTGATGTGGTGGATAACGGGCTTGAGACTCCTGTCGGTTTCCGTCCTCACCGCAATGCTACATCCACCCACAAGCAAGCCCTTTGGCCCTACTGCACTGTGAAGGTTCACCCAGTAACTGAGAAGAAGACCTATGAGCTGTCTCCGTATCTAGACATTCTTCATCGCATATTCCGTGAGACTCTCTTCCCTCGGATTGGGAATCTGGATATGGTCCACTCTTACCTCGTGGACATGCTCCTTTTCTGTCAGCATGAGAAGGAAGCAAGCACTGGAGAGAGCCTGGATATCTCTCATGTCATGTGGTCTGAACTTCTATCTGCCGTGTCTGAGCGCAAGTGTCCTATCTATGGTCCATTCGTCATGAGGCTCATTGGGAGGGCCTGGGCACAGACTTATCCCAGAGTGCTGCTAGAGACTGGAGACTTGGTTTCTCATGAGATCAAGCGTCTGAGGAAGAAGGACAACTGGACAGCGCCTCACACAGGGGGTCCATCTGCTACTGCTGCCACAGGGGGCCCGTCTGCTGCTGTTGCTGCCATGGGGACCGAGGGTGAGGCTGCTACTGATCCTCATGAGGAGGACTTTGGCCCCTCTAATGCAGAACCGTCGTGGGCACAGAAGCTTAAGCGCAAGATGAAGAAACTTTTCTGCATGGAGTCCCATGGTCAGTACATGACTCATGTGGCGGAGAAGCATGCCAGGACGCGCCACAAGGAGCTCATGCGTCAGATGGGAGCAACAGTTGCCAGTGGGTCTGAGGGTCAGATCACTGAAGAGGAGGACTGGATTCATCAGAATTGCCACTGGACCGACTCCGATGCCGAGCAGTTTTCGACCCACGATGAAGATGCAGAGATGTGATGTTCGAGATCTTCCTCCTCCCATCACCTGGAGTCGTAGTGTCACTCTATGCCCTTTTTGGTGTCTCGCTGCCAAAGGGGGAGAGAGTGTAGGGATTTGCTTCTTGTGTCGTGCTTTGAGTCGTCTTGTGTTTTCTTGTGTGTTCCTTCTTTGGTTTGGTTTGGTATGAGACCTAAGTTCTAGTCATATGGTGTAAGACATATGCTCCCTATCGCTACCTTATTACTTGTCATTTCAGAGTACTGTAGTTTATTATGAGATGCATGCTTGTCCTGTTTATTCTCTTCTCTCATATATCTTATGCTTAGTATTGTTGGACTATAAAATATAGGGGAGGTGTTGATCCGAATGTGTGTGTCGTGCCATCTCTAGGTGCACACATTCTGGGGGAGCCCGTCTATATTTTGTAGTTCTTAGTTTTCTTCGTTTCATTTCTTTTCCTTGCGCAAATCCCTAGTTGTCATCAATCCACCAAAAAGGGGGAGATTGTTATGGCATATCTCTCTCAAGGTAGTTTTGGTGATTGATGACAACATGTTTGCGGACTAATCTTGTGCTTTGAATTATTCATAGATTCTCCCCTGGCACGAGACGCCTTCTTCCCCTCGAAGTGTATGTCAAGACGGTGTAGCTCTTTCGTTTCTTTCTCGGTGGACTAGTTGCGTAGAGGGCACCGTACTATCAAGAGGCGGTCCGCTGGGGTTTTGCATGGGTGGAATCATCACGTACACATCAGCTTCTCACCCTCCGAGCATTTCCGTTCCATTGAAGAGATCTCCCCTCTCTCTTCTTTGTCCTGTCTGGGTCAAAGCAGTAGTACCGCGCACCCAGCGGTAGTACCGCTGAGAAGCCACAAGCGGCAGTACCGCTCTGCAGCGGTAGTACCGCCCGTGGCTCCACAGCAGTAGTACCGCTGGGGGCCTGGCACCTCCGCCTTGTCCTCAGCTTCTTTGAGAGATTTCTTCTCTCTCACGCGCGCCCCAGCGGTAGTACCGCACTGCCTGCGGTACTACGGCCGAAGGGTCACAAGCGGCAGTACCGCTCCACAGCGGTACTACCGCCCTTGACCCCACTGTCGTAGTACCGCTGGGCAGTCTGCTTCCTACCGCCTCGATTCGAGAGGTCTTTTTCTCGTGTCGGGTTCTGCGGCACTAGTCACGGTTGTAGTGGCGGTAGTACCATTCCAGGAGCGGTAGTATCGCCCTACCACCGCGGTAGTACCGCATTTGGGTCCGTTCTCTACTTTTCTCCCCAGTGCGGCAGTACCGCTGGCTGGCGCGGCAGTACCGTTGTCCTGGCGGTAGTACCGCCCCATCTCAGCGGTAGTACCGCCCTGTGCGGGGCTGGTTGGTGGGGGACAACGGGATTGTTGTCCCCTACTATAAAAGGGAGTCCCCTTCTTCCTTCTCACCCACCTCTTCCTCCCCCAAGCTCCATTTATTGCTCAAGCTCCATTAAATACTCCAAGCTTCATTTTCGCCCGATCTATCTCTCTAGCCAATCAAATTTGTTGATTTGCTCAGGAGTGGTTGAGAAGGCTCCGATCTACACTTCCACCAAGGGATTTTTGATTCCCCCACTCATCCCTAGAGGATCTTGTTACTCTTGGGTGTTTGAGCACCCTATACGGTTGAGGTCACCTCGGAGCCATATTCCATTGTGGTGAAGCTTCGTGGTCTTGTTGGGAGCCTCCGATTAAGTTGTGGAGATTGCCCCAACCTTATTTGTAAAGGTTCGGTCGCCGCCTTCAAGGGCACCAATAGTGGAATCGCGGCATCTCGCATTGTGTGAGGGCGTGAGGAGAATACGGTGGCCCTAGTGGCTTCTTGGGGAGCATTGTACCTCCACACCGCTCCAACGGAGGCGTACTTCCCCTCAAAAGGAAGGAACTTCGGTAACACATCCTCGTCTTCACCGGATCCACTCTTGGTTATCTCTTACCTTTACTTGTGCAAGCTCTTTAGTGTTTCTACCCTTACTTGCTTGTATGCTTGTTGTTATTGCATCATATAGGTTGCTCACCTAGTTGCACATCTAGACAACCTAATTTGATGCAAAGTTTAATTTGGTAAAGAAAAGCTAAAAATTGATAGCTGCCTATTCACCCCCCCCCCCCTCTAGTCAACCATATCGATCCTTTCACACACTCCCTACCCATTAGTTTAGTTTCTGTACGCCTTGATACTACACGGCGTGAACTCACCGAAACTTATGGGTCGAGGGTAAATAGATGAATTCAAAAAAATGAGAGGGGGAAATAAGAGCAAAAGAACTGATGTTGAGGCCATGAGTTTTGATAAAAATGTGAATTTTCGCATGTGTCGGGAAGAAAAATTAGAACTACGAGGCTGAGAAGAAAAAACCATATAACACATGAGAACAACATGCCACTCACAACCCAGGCCATACAACCTGGTTTTGTTCTTGTACAGAACATGTGTATCCATACTCCTCATCAAGTATTGCAATATGTACATGTCATATGTTAGAACAAATGGGGGCGGGGGGTTCCCATCCTTTCTCTTTCTCTCTCCTCCACCCCTCTCTGTTCTCAACTCCTGTCCTCACCCCCTCCCAGACAACGCCCTCTCCACTTCACCTCCGTTGGCTTGTCCAGTTAGAAAGGAAGGGAATAGTGGCTCGGCCTCGTTCGTTCACTTGTATATCCACTTTGGTTTTCATCCTACATGGCTTGTTTTGGGTGCAAATTGTCGTTTTGGAGGCTCCGACGAGCGTTGTTCGCGATTGTTCTTGGTGCTGCTACAACCCTGTCCTCTCTCGGCTTCAACTCCACCAAAGATTTGTCAAGTAACGCCCTCTCCAATAACCCCCCTAGTTCTATGCTTCCTGGATCTAGTCTTTACTCTTCCCTTTTGACCATCGGATGGGGATTGAACGTTGGACCGATGTCGAAAGTTCGTGGTCATCCTTCTTCGAGTCCAATAAACCCCTTCTTACCCTTTCCGATCTCGCTAGATTATGTCCACAAAATCCTTTATTTTCAACAAGCCTATTGTGTTAGTGCTTATCTCTCATCTTCTCTCGGATCTGAGCGGGTCAGTCTGGAGATATTGTAGGCTATTATTTCCTTCTCATGGAGCGGTACCCTTCACCTCCGGTGATGTTTTTCTTTCTCGGCTCATGCTTCATAGGGAAACATTCCTTTGTCAAGTCCGAGATCAATTGGGTTTTGCCATCCCATGGACCATGGACGAGATACAACATAGACTATGCATACAAACCCATGTCAAATTTGATTTGCCGAAAAATATGTCGCAAATTATGCAGTCAAAAACATATAACCCTAAGTTTGAAGGATACGACTTATACTTGGGCAAGGGGTAGTTAGGCAGTGTTTGAAATAGGTAAATATTTGGAATCACTAGGGCGATGGCGTTATCGCATCGACGACCGCCCGTGGACACCATGTGCCTTGGTGGAACCCATGCATAGTCTTTCCTTATCCCTCCCTGGCGCACATCTTTTTCTTTCCCCCCTCAGCCGCTTGACCGACTCTACCCCAACTCTATTTCTTCCATCTCGGCTCTTTTCTCCCATCGACGTCAACGTGAGATCGGGGCACACCAGTGACGTTGCAAGGCTATGTCATTGCTGCAACCCTCTACCCTGAGCCACTGTTGTTGCAACCCTTGGCCAATGAAGTTGCAACCAGCTACCTACAGCACACACACACATACCACAGTTGCTACAAACCACCACTTATCGCTGCAACCGCACTACACATGGTTGCAGGTTGCTGCCTTTTATTTTAAACTCGTCATTGCAACTGCACTACGTCTTTCATGAAGTTCATACACAATACACTCTCACTGTCATCAAGTTCATACAAAATACACTCTCTGACACTGCAGATAGCAAGTTCAAAAGATCCTGCTCTTCATTGCCATGCGACGAGCTGATCTTCGCAATGTGGTTGGAGCAGACGTGGTCTGAGCATATGGGATAAAAGCTTCCAAGGCAACGGGAACAAAGGAACCGGGCATTCCTCTTGAGTCCATGGCTCAGGCTGCTCATCGGCCGACGGATCATTTGCAGCTCTCTTTTTTGGTGAGAGCTATTGCACTGTTGATGTTCTTGGTTTAGGTGATGATGAGTAGTATGTACGATATTAACGTCTAGAAGTTATGGAATTATGCTATTATTACTTTAAATGTGTGTTTGAAATGAATTTATGTTTAAAAGATGTGTTTGAATTTTTTGTTAAAGACTAAAATTATAGGGGGTCTGCTAGCTGCAAAATAGTGATATCCCTAAAAAAAGTAAAGTGGAATAAGGAGCACTTTTGACAGTTTACCCAGAAGAGATCTGCTAGAAATGCCCTTATCTGCCCAATGTACCTACTGATCAAGTGAGTCATGCACTAAAGCTTCTAAAAACACAAGTTTTGGTGGCCTTGCGCTACGGATTCCTCCGGCCAAACCGCCTGTCTCTGCTCTGGAAGGAGCACAGCGCTTCGAGGTAGTCAGCCTCCCCGGAGTCCGGCCACAGGGTGTCGGTGAAGAAGAGCTCCGAGTAGGCCGACTGCCACAGCAAGAAGTTGCTCAGCCGCAGCTCGCCGCTGGTCCGGATGAGCAGGTCGGGGCACGGGAGCTCGCTGCCGCGGCTCGTCTCGAGCTCGCCGGCGAACAGCGACTCGTCGATGTCCTCCGGCCTGAGCAGCTCGCCGCGCACCTTCTGGGCGAGGCTCCGGCAGGCTTGCACTATGTCCCTTCGCCCGCTGTAGCTGATCGCCAGCGTCAGGTCGAGCTGCGAGTTGTGCCTCGTTGCCTCCTCGGCGTCCCTTGCCGTACCCCGCAGAGACGCCGGCAGCCTCGAGCAGTCGCCGATCACACGTAGGCGAATTCCGTCCCTGCACAAAACAGTAACCCATCAGTGCTAGAGTAGAAATCGGGCTGTTCTTCAGCCGTAATCTTAGTGGTTATCACTTAGATTAGTGCGTTAATTCATCTGCCGGAGCCGGCCGGCACATGGAGCGGAGTGCTCGGGTGCATCTTATCAGAATGGCAATAGAGACGGCCAAAATGTGAGGCCATTAATCTACGGCGGACTGGCTGGCGTGCGTACCTCAAGAACTCGGCGACGCTGTCGTGGATCACCCGCTCGAACAGCCCCATCAGGAAGTCAACCTCCGCCTGCAAATTCCAAGAACCGTCAAGCTCAGGGCGGAGGCCGGAGGGAGCCGGCAAAAACGCGCGCGCGCGCGGCCAGGTCAGGTGTGATGTGCTACCTTGGGGCGGCTCCAGTTCTCGTGGGAGAAGGCGAAGGCGGTGAGCTCGCGGATGCCCCAGGCGCGGGAGAGCCGCACCGTCTCCACCAGCGCGCGCCGCCCGGCCTCGTGCCCGAACGCCGGCGGCATGCCCCGGGCGCGCGCCCACCGCGAGTTCCCGTCCATCACCACCGCCACGTGGCCCGGCAGCGACTCCGGCCGCAGCCCGCGGAGGAGGAGAGACTCGGCCGCCGCGCCGCGCGGGCATGGCTGTGCCGAGCGGCGCGTGCGGCGGGAGGAGGAGGTGGGAAGCTGTGGATGGGTAGCGGCTGGAGACTGGGAGAGCAGCATGGGATTGGGGTCTCTCGGTGGTGTGCTCGTCCTGTTGCCGTTGGCCGTTGCTTCGAAACCCGAAGGGTCAAGCCACATGTTTAACGTGTAGTTTTGATGAACATACACCTCTAAAAGCACGTTCGGCTAAGTAATTTCTTTGTTGGAATTGCTAGTCTTCGAGTGCAAGATGCTCTTCAAGGATTAATTTACTCAAATGATAAGTGTCATACCAGATGCGTGACACTCTGGTCTTATCTTTTTCAATGGCAATTTCAGTCATGCAAGGATTGCAGAATTCAGTGACATATGGTAAGTTTGATTCAAAAATAAATTGACCATGGAAATTGCCATGTTTGACAACTAAAGTTGCCATCCTCGCGTCATCAAACTTGCCATAAAAAATGTTCGGAGTTGCCATGTGCTCGTGTCACACGTCAGGTACTTATGAGGGTCCGTTTATGCTTGCTGAACCATTGTGTTGTGCATACTTTTATTTTGTAATCTGTAATGAATTTCTTTTTTGACACAACCGTAAGCAAAAGTGGGTCAAACAAACATTAAAATAGGGAGAAACAGGTGAAGCAAACGGGATTAAGTGAATTCACCGCAATGCCAAAGGCAGCCTAAATCGAAGTCAGATGGCGTGGAAGCCACAAGCAAAACTTAAGGATTTCATAGTTGACCAATACTTAAGGATTTCACGGTGAAATCAAGTTTGAATCCCGTGACAAGATTGCCATTAAAAACCGTGAAATCAAGTTCGAATCTTCCTCACATTGACAAGATTGATCAACCATGAAATCCTTAAGTATTGGTCGATTGAGACCTGTTTTCAAAAATGCTCAGGAGACGATGTTTATTTCTAAATTGGTGATCACACTTGTTGATTCTTTGTCCAACGTGGGTTGAGTAAAATGCAAATTTTAGAAATCGTGTGTAGCTTGATGGACTTAGAAATAACTATTTCTCGGTTCACTTAGATCCATGATTGAGACTCCACCTCGCATTCCTCCGCTCCGTCAACTTGAGTCGACGATGCTAGGATGCATGATTAATCTAGAGTCGACGTGGAGTGAAGGCAAGATAAAGCTGAGGACCAGTGACTTAAGTAAAAAATATTACGGGTTTAGGGTTTCGAGCGAGGTTATCGCCACTATCACATAACTAATGATCTCCAAGCATAAAGGGAACCAATTAGGCAAAATGGACTCATAGTGGAGATGGTGTCTGAGAGTGTGTGTTTTTCACGGGAGGGTGGGTTGATGCGATGAGTCGTAGGAGCATCTCTAGCAAATCCTATACTAAAGCTACAAAGGTGCTCTCTATTCTACTTTACTTTTTTTAGGAAGATCACTACTCCAGAGCTAGCAATTCCCCTATTGTATAAATTTTGGTTTCACAAATGTTCAAATTTATTGCTCAAACTATTCTAATAAATTGATCACATTTTGAACACAAAGTAGAGAATTTGAATACATCACATCACAATTGAACTACAAGCATAAATATAGTTTAACAAATCCATCGGACATAACCATATTCTGCGCCAAAGTCATCGAATGAGCAAGTTCACTCAAAAAACCACCAACACACGGTGGATCAAGTGTCAACATAGTTCAAATAGGCTCACATGACACTACTGCCGCTGCCTGAACGATCGCCACCAAACGCCTTGGCCATGATGTTGCCATAAGTAAGCTCCCAAAATCTTCTCTCTATCTTGTCCATCTTGCTAGGATTCATAAACATAACAACACTGTCCCTGGCCACCCTCTTCTCATTTCGCTCGTCAGACACCACTGCTAGCTTTTGTACCTCAATGTCAAGCAATTTCTTGTTCTCCACCTCCTCCATTCCAAGCCTTTTCATCTCAATCTCAAGCCTTTTCTCCTCCGCAAGCACCTTTGTATCCTCAGTTGTGGCCTTTGCCCTCCACTTCTCCTCCATGGCCTTCATCTAATAGAACAATTCATATTCTTTTCTTTGCATTGGGTCACCAAAGCACTTTATGAATCCACCATTGTAGTCAACTCTTCCTTGTAAGCTCCAACACCACCGCTCCTCTTGACTTGATTTGCATGCTTTCCTGCATCTAGATGCACAAGAGTAGTAGTCGGGTTATCTACAGAGTCCTCTTCTTCACCATTGTTGAGCCTTTGCCTCTCATGTGGCTTCAAAATTTCTTTTTATCCACTTGTCATGTCCATCAAGCTTGTTATAGCAATGGTGGAAACCAAACAGTTTGCTGTCGTTTTTTTTGTTCCTTTCTTCATAAATAGCTTGCATTGCTTCCTCGTATTGGTAGGTGGGCATTCCACTTGTCGGCTACAAGTTTACTTGCCCCACACAACCGCCCACTGGTTGTGTTGTTCTTGGATGTTACCCCAAAGATGACTAAGAGAATCGATTGTGCGGCTAGAGGGGATGGGCGCAATGTTGCACCGATCATGGCATCGAGGGAGACGTTGATCCAAGCTTCACACAAAGCTTTGCCTTCATCGATCTTGTAGTTGCCCGTCCTCGGCTTCCTCTTCACTTGACTCTCGCCGATCTCCTCGTCCATCATCTCAACATCTCTCGTTTGGTTATATGGCATAGTCATCGCAATGTCATTGAGCCCAAGTGTGTGACTTGAATTCAATTCATTCATGAAATATTGGGCATCATTGTTCATTTGCTCACTACAAAAGTAAAGGAGGAACCTAGCAATCAATACCGACGAATGCATCAGTATACTAAGCAAAATGCAAACAATAACGAAAAGAGGCATTTTTTAACCTTTTGGGCATTCCATCGAGCATGTAGTCGTCGCGGGTTGTAGCATTTCAAAGCCATCCCATCCTCGGCCGCCTGCGGTGGAGGGGTTGCCGGTGTGGCAACAAGAGGTGGGGTAGTAGTCGCCGAAGCCACAACAGGTCGAGGGGGAAGCAACAGGCGGCCACATTCTTCTTTTTCTTCGTCAGTGTCACCATGTTGACCGTCATCTTTTCCGTTGGCTGGCGGATGGACTGTCAACGACCGCCGTCGACGCTTTGTTGCCAATGAGATTTCTCTCCTGATGCTGCCTTTTTGGTGGCTGCACCGCCGAATTCATGGCCATCGATGGGTCTCTGACGCCGGCGCTAGTGTCCAAGGGTGCGGCGGGGGAGTCAGCCGAGCTGACGCAAACTAAAATTGAGAGAAAGGGAGGAAAGCTTTGGGGGGGGGGGGGTCAAAAACTCAAATTTAGTAAAGTTTTGTGTTTAGGGGGTCTACTAGTTGGCTCTTTTTGGCCCAAATATCACTTTTGCTCCTCAATTTTCAGTTTCATGATATTTGTTAGAGATGTCCCAAGACAAGGTGTTAGGGCTAGGAGTTTTCTTTAGGGAGGGCTGGAGGTTTAGTGCGAACAATGAAATTGGATCCAACAACTCCCTCAAAAAAAAGTTGAATCCAACAACAGCAACTAAGTGAACATCTTGGCCTTGGTCTTTTCCATGCGGACAGGCAGTTAAAGCACGCACTGCGCGTTGCACAATGAAATGGGGGCAGCCAGCTCGTGCTAATCTGCAGACTGGTCATACGTTTGCCATTTCCGTTCCTTTCTGAAACTGCACGATAGTACGGTGCCACCAATAAAGTATTTTTATTACAAGCTTAAAAAGGACAAAGGTCATGCTCATGCACATGGCAGAAGATCAATCATGTGCAGTTAACTGCCAATCTGCCACCTTCCTGAACTAAATTTGGGTCTCATTTTGAAATCTATGCAACGACTTGACAGCCGATCGATCAACCGACACAGGTCTACGGCATACGTACAAAAATTGCAACCACGAGTCATGGGATAAGAATAACAGGAGGCCCAGAAGAATTTTCCAGAAACATACTGCTAGAATGCTGAGATAGGAGTAAAGCGAACAGAATAGAGAAAACTAGGATGGGGATACTGTTCCGGCGTTCCTTGAAGCGACTGTAGGACTAGTTGGGTTGCATATAATTTGAGATCTGTCTCCTTTGTCACCACTCAGCAGACATGTGATGTTCGGTAGTACTACTATCATATGAAAACTGCAAAACAGGTTGTACGAAGAAATTATTGAGACCTCCGGCTTTCGGGAGAGAGGGTCGCCATGCATTCTGAAGCAGTCCCTGAAGAAATCCACTGGCAGACACAAATGTGTTAATTGTTGGTATCATCAGTACAAAAGAATGTTACATGCACACACAGTGGGGGACTTACGGAGACTTTAATCAACTATTCCACGTTTCTGTTGGGCGTCCATGGCGAACCTGGAGACCAGATTCCATACACGGTTCACAACTCCATGCGACATGATGGAAAATGCATCTTTTGCAGCTCCTTGACGTGCTTCTAGAGCTTTGGAATCGCTAAGCAGTTCTTTTAGCACCTCCAGCAGTTCAGCTTCTCCTGTCAACTGCCAAGAACATTGGCATCAGTTGTCTAGCTAGAGTGGGAGGAGTGAAAAGACCAGCCTTCACCGATAGACCCGATCACAAGATCTTGTGCCTAAAGAGCAGTCTATGGGCTTCCTGTTATTAAACATTAATATTACTTCCTAAAAAAATTCCCAAATAGAAAGAAAGCCAACCAAGAAAGTACCACTATGCATGATCAAACTACCCTTGGCATTGGTTAGTGGTGTGCAGGAGCAAGTCATTCAATAAACAATGCAAATGATGCGCCATAGTTATGTTTCAGTGAAGGGACCCCTTAAATAAATGGGAAGTTACAGAACAACTTGTCACCTGCTTGACAGCTAGAGGATTTATTCACCACATTTCAACCAGCATATGATAGAAATGTCCAACATGGGGACCTGAAAGCCGGTGCAACTCGTCAAACTCTGCATACTCTGATTTTGTCAAAGAAACGATGCAAATTCAAATAGGTAGATACCTTTGCCTTACCAGTAAGAACAGCACAACCAGCTGCAGCAGCCTCGGAAAAATTATGGCCAGACAAGCTAGGTAAAAATGAGCCTCCCACAACTGCTATTGGAGTGACCCTGTAGAGCATTCTTAATTCCCCTGCTTTCCATCATATTTTCTGCCATTAACTATAGTTCAAATGGATATATACATAATCTGTACAGAAATAATGCACAAACTTTCCGATGGAGGGATTACACAAACCTAAAGTATCAACCAGGTATACCCTAGTGTTTATAGACACCAATTCCATTGTTGATCTCAGCACAAAATTGACCTTTTGTTTTTTCAGTGCCTGCAAGAAATTGTATACAAAGATATGGTTCAGGCCTATTCTAGTACCAAGTTTACGTTAAAATGTATCATATGCTCTTTATGCTTTAAAAATAATAAAAGAAAAACATTAGAATTACAGGGAGTAGCCTCTTTGTTTGTTTTTCATAAAGAACGAGAGGCAACCCTGAGCTCCCCGTGGAGTTCGCAATACGAAAGCAAGTGGGCTGGGCATCCACTGACACACCTAACTAACTTGGCAATGCTCAGTTGTCTGCTTTTCATGCTTTAGAAAAACTATCAAACTTCAAGACGTGCACAGTTCTGTTATTCACAGTACTCGAGCCTTATACAGTAAACAGAGTAACTCCCATAACACTTGCTCCTCATCTTAAGTATATTTACAATCATTTGATTTTTTAATAACCAACAAAATATGATACTTACTTCACTCCAAATTGTAAGCAGTTTAAGCATTCGTCCAAGTCAAACTTTTAAAAGTTTGACCATATTTATAGGAAAAGAACTGGTAGCATTTACAAAGCCTAATTAGTATGATTAGATCCATTGTGAAATATATTTCCATATTGTATATAAACTTTTGCTTTACACAACATACATATCGTAAAAAAATACTGTTCAAAGTATCAACTTGGAGAGTCAGTGTCTAAAACTACTTACATTTTGGAATGGAGAAAGTATTAGAAAACTGGTAAGTAGCCAAATAACTAACGTTGTACTCGGGAACTGGCTCATACACCAAACAGGGTAAAATAGAAGGGGTACGAAAAGGCACCATTAACATACTAAAGAAACATTCTTGATGTCCTGAGGATGTCTTGGCACGAGAATTAAAAGTAGCGAAGGATACGCCTTGATTAACTCGTCATGAACGCGGAGAATGACTGAAAAACAAAAATAAAGTTAAGGTAGCCTCAAGGAATCGTTTTATGTTGAGAACACTGCCATTATGACCTAGGAAATGAATTCTTTTACGTTGCTTCACAAAAAAACACTGTGCAAGGTCCTTTTCCATGATTGGTGTACTACGAGAATGGTAGGAAAACTGAAGGAAAGGACAGAAGATATGAAATGATAGGCGGGCCCAAGAACAGAGACAACTATAATTATAAATTTTGGCAACCTGGAGAGTACAGAAGTCTTTGTTGACTAGGCAATCTTAAATATATTGAAGGCATATTCCATGAACATAACAGCTCGCAAAGGCAATCTGCTTATCTACTCCCCATTCCTAATCCAAGTCCCCTTCGTAAACAGCTGTCAAACATTTAAAACTTGCAATTCTGACCCCTTGATTGGCCATGTGAAGATTGCATGAATATATTCATCATGTGAGGTATTTTACTTAATGTTGATTTCATGACTTGAATAGCACTTAGCAATGGATAAACTTGTACTTGGAGACTGTAAGGAAGTCAGCAAAGAGGTTAGGCTAGCAGGGGGCCACCATATAGTTGATTGAGCGCACAGTTCACTGGAACGGCAGATGCACAACAAATTATATTGGTGCACTTAATAGCAAAAAGGTGCACTTCTGGTGTGCTTACCTTCCTCTTCACCTCTGTGAATTGAAGCTGCCATCCAGATGGGCCTATCATTGAACTGCCGCTGCAGATCTTTGATTGTATTCAACTCTTTCTCCCGAACCTCAACATCACCGACAGCTAGGTAAATCATGAGTCACAATAAATCACTTCACTTGTGAACAGGGTCATCTTTTCAAGCTCCTGAGATTACCTTTAGAATTGTGCCACTCGTAAGTTCACTACCAAATGTATTCTCAAAAGTCAAAACGATGAATGACTAGAAAAGAAAAAGATAAACAGAAAATACCATATTTTAAATCGCCAGCGAAATGGATTTTGTACGGTGGTGTATGGAGCAACTGAAAACGAACAGCCTGGATGGTACTCTGCACCAGATAAAATGAACGCTGATGGGGGTAACAGTTGTACGACATAAAAGTAGGGCTTAAACCTCTACTACTACTTACCAGTGGGATAACAAGTGATAGTTTAGAGAGCATCAGAGACTAATGGTAACCCTAGAGGCACAGACCAACGGTTGAACGACTTCAGTGACATGCGGGCATTTAAAAGAGCCACTGCAATCTGAAAATATGCAGGCCAGTTATGTTCATAACAAACAATTAGCTAGGGAACGATGCAGATACTAATGAACAACACAAGGCAATAAAATCTGCTCATGTACAGCATGCAGGAAGTTTTGAAAAGGCAGCCCAGACTCTAGAAATTGGAATACGGGAAAGATCATTAACAGAGAGCAGGTGATGCACAAGATCATGAATGAACTGCTCACCCCTTTCTCTGCTGCAGACATGATGAGGTTTGGCCACAATTCACTTTCCATGAGAAGTATCAAACTTGGCTTCCAGTATCCAATGAAACTTTCTATTGCGTCAGGACAGTCAAGAGGTGCAAACTACAGACACTCAACAAATGCATCATTAGAATTTAGAAGGACAAACAGGCATAATCACACAATTCACTATCAACGCTCTTATATTTCTTTACAGAGGCAACCTAACAATCAAAAGTAAGTGGACATAACAGAATCTTATGAAGTTTAGGTGGTACAGCCGAACAAAGTAGTATCATCACCAAACAAATTCCATTAGCCATATGTTGAGGCAGAAACAGTTTTCTTGAGAGAGGTGAACAAAGCAATTACAATTACCTCTTCTGGGTGTCGAAATGGTTATATTATCTCTTTTATACAGATAGTTATATGCATAAGTACCGGATAAGGTTAAGCAACAACGCTACAAAATTAGCACCTTAATTTTTTGAACCTTTTTTAATGATATGACCTACGCGATTGCTAAGCACCTGCATTTTACATAGATGGTTGCATTTTCTCTTAGTTATAAATTTATTCTACAGCTTGTTGAATTATTTTGATGGATTCCCTCATTTCACCAACTCGTACTAAATAGCGAGCTAACGAATCTCATTCTTTTTGCCACTGAACAGGTATAGTTGCATGCATAAGCACCTGGGAATGCTACAAGGCTACAAGACGAGCTCATTATCTATCATATGTGGCAAGATCAAATGATTTCCTGTTACCAAACGCCTCTCCAATCATCTAAATTAGATATGGCATCACTAAATACGTTTCAAAGTAAATAAATTAACTCTAGCATAACACGACAGCTCTGAAGGTGTGGAGCAATCTCCAAACTCACCTGATATATGACAACATCCGGTAGCAAATCCTTTATCACTTCGCTATATCAAACAAAGAAGGGAACTCAAAGCTTGACCACATCTATGTAAATAAAATAGCCCGCTCAAATGCTCAATGGTGATTGTGGGACTCACAAGGCGGAGAGAGTGGTGGTGGTGAGGAGGATAGGGAGGCCGGGGTGGAGGCGCGCGCAGTGACGGACGACCGGGAGCGCGGCCATGCCCTCGCCTAGGGAGACGGCGTGGAACCACACGAGCGGCGAGCCTGGCCGAGGCCGGGCGACTGACGGCCGGCCCAGCCGCTCTGGCCAGCGCGACCGGTGCTCCAGCCCTCGCATCCGCCGCCACAGAAGCACCGCCGGCGCCGCCGCGCGGCTCGCCGCCCTGTACAGCTCGTACAGCGCCCGGCCTCCGCGCGCCGCCGACGCCGGCGCATGGGCCGGCCGCATGGTTGGAACCTGGCCGATCCAACGAAAGAGGCAGTGACTAGTTTTTTTTTTTAGGGGTATGAGGCAGTGACTATTTTTGTTTTCGGGGAATTCAGAGAGCTTTATTATGGAAAAGTATTCGCTGGGCAGTCAATCAACAGGCTGCTAACCAAGAAGCTAGGGGTAGAATCTAGCCAGCTTTCAGTCATAGTAAACGTACATGCACGCTTAGCACACAAGTGTGCTGGACCGTTAGCGGCTCTAAGTACATGAGCAATATGAAAAGACAAAAGGCTAGCAAAGAGCTCTCTAATTTTTAACAAGAGTGGTGCTACTACCGAGCGATCCATGTAGCCAGAGTTCTAGAGGTTAACTGCCTCAAGACGGTCGGATTCCGGTCGCACGTGCGTGTAGCCTCGAAGCTTCGTGAAGATGACACCCTCTCGCAAGGACAACACTTCATCAATGAATGGATCCGTGACCCCTACATGGGGTTTGCACCATGCCCCAGGAATGCCGAGGAAGAGCGGGCTACTCCCCCCAAGCCGGCGTTGCCAGCATCGCGGTGAATCGCCGCGTCCGTGTTGATCTTGATACATTCATCTTCAGGGGGTCGCCAGCCATGACCCAGCAGTGATATGAAGCTCTGCCGGGGGATGTCCAGTAGTGCCAGGTCTTCGCGAATGCGTCTAACCGAGGCCGCTGGATCAATGATCTCCTGGTCGTGTGTTCTCCTATTGTGAGACATCCAAATAGCCCACATGACGGTGATAATTGTTGCACCATCCTTCTCTGAGAATTGGCTGTCACAAAGAATATCACGTGCCCAGGTGGTAGGATGGAGACGTGGCATGTTAAGTGGTTCAATATACAAGCCCAACCTACACGAAAACGACGCATTCGAAATGTGGTTGGGCCCTTCCCGGGCCTCCGTAAACTTGTCGTGCTCACGAACAGGAGGTTTACCCCTAAAAAAACAAAAAACGAACGGGAGGTTTTGTCTAAAAAAAAGCTACCAAAGTTCAGAAGAAGCCAACATGCAGAGAGTTCTTGCTTGCTCCCGTCCTTGGACTCATAATTCAAACACTGTGGAGCATTAGGAAAGACCTACGATGAAAACCCATCTAAATTGATATCGATATGTACAATTTTGGCACACTTTTGCTAATCTCAGTTGATTGAGACCTGGTTATGTCTCAGTCGATGCTATATTCATATGATATCTTATATTGAGATATGTGCAAAAAATATCGATTTTCTTTTCTTTTCTTACGTGTTAGAGCAACTCGCCGATCTTAATAAAAAGATAGACGAGTATCTGGCCGAATAAAACTTAGTGGAGTATTTTTACTTCATTAACTTTTGGCTGGACCTAGCTAATCTCCTAAATATAACTGGAGTAAAAAGCAAATTTGGATATGAACAGAGATTTGATTTAAACAAGCTTATAACCGAAATTCAACATATAATTCACATTAACATCCACCTAAACATAGTCTAGTTTAACAAAAAAACTTAAACTTTGTGCGGGCCAACCAGTCCGCCCTAGACATCCCACCGCCCACGGGGTCAGGCCCTGTGCCGTCGTCACGGAGTCGGGGAAGATTCCTCGCCATTTTTCAACGTGGAAGTCGTCGTCGCTGCCGTCGTCGTTGCCTCTCCATTGCCCTCCTGTCGCTTGAGAGGACGATGACCTCCGCCCCATCGGCCACTTGCTCCTCGTATAGGCGGTGCCCTGCCTCCACGAGCTCAGGGTACTGTTGCGCGAAGGTCCGCCATGTACGCCTTGTTGGCGGCCTCCGCCGCAAGCCGTTCCCCCGCCTCCTGGTCCTCCCCCGCCACTCGCGCGTTCACCACCCTGGCTCAACTGGATCGAGCAGTGGCATCTCACGGCACTCAAAATTCTGGCTACCCGCGACGCCATGTAGTCGGACCGACCATATGTCGTACTCGCGGGCCGCAAGCTCGGCAGTGTGGAAGGATCCGGGCCACATTTTCTTGTGGGCCTCGCGATCCGTAATCTCCGCGACCCACGTACCCCATGCCTACTGTCGCACGCCATGGTACTGCCTCTATGGTGGCTGCGGCACGGGGAGGTCGGGGGAGCCGGAGAGCCTGCCGGATGCGGCGGCGGCGTGAGAAGGATGCGCCCGTGTTGCGCTCGTGGCGGCGCGGATGGGCGGCGGGGAGCAGCGGCCACAGGATCTGGCCATGGCGACAACAGTGGAGGACTCGTCGGTGGCGGGGATTAGGGGGGGGGGGGTAGACGAGGTGTGGGGTATTTTACTCCAAGCCCGAGTGGTGGAGTATTTTTTTTTCTCGCTCTAAGCGGTGAAGTAAAATATATACGCGGGTATAGCTTTTAGGAGATTGGCTAAGTCTCAAACCAGATTTTACTTACCGGTTTTAGGGGATCAACTAGAACTGTTCTTATGTTATTAGACTGAGACTTCGTTAAATGTTAGTCAATTCAATTCTAAGCACACCCATTTCGGTGATTTCGGTGCACATGGTTTTGCAGCATTAACAGATACATAATGAAACTATATATAAGAGCACACTTCAACTCTTCCCCTCGAGTATAAGAGTACAGAATTGACGGGCTGAACACTTGTCGGGTCACATTCATCTGCCTACATAACTTATCCAAAACCAAAACTCGATATGTACTCAGCCGACCAGCAATTTCCGACGGTTCGTCGGCAAAGTCGAAGCTCAATGCCAAGCCACAAACGGGAGTAAATTGCATGAAACCATCATTTTAAAGGCTAGGTTTGCAGAAAACACTACGTTATATATTTTTGACAGAAAACACCATATCTAGTGTAATTTTTTGGCAAATAACACTGATCGGCATATTAGGGTCGTTTGAGTGTGTTTATGACAGGTCGGGCACACTTGTCAGAAGTTGACTTGGCAAAAAAATGCCACATAGACGTGTTGACTAGTATACTCTTTCCTCTCCCTCTGAAAAAACAAATGTGCCGGCCATCCCTTCTTCCCCAGCGCGCCCCTCGCGTCCCAGCCCTCGCGCCGTCCCTCCCGGCGCTGCGCCCACCGTCACCGTCGTACCCCCAGCTGGATTCGGAGACATCCATCTCCATCGTCCCCGCCCTGCACCAGACTCGTCGGAAATGCATAATCGGTGTGCGTCGGCTGCGGCTCGATGCCGGCTGTCCAAATGCATCTCGGTGACATGAACAGAAGAAACTCCGCAGGAATCTCATCTTGGACGCCTTGCTAGTTGCTACCTTGGGATCTAGATGGGGTGCCGTGTGCGGCCAGAAATCGTGGGGGTCAGTGGGTGCTTAGCTAATCGCTGGACAATAGCAATCGAACAAGCTCGTACCTCCAATCGGCCTGAGATCACGGACGGGGCAGAAACGGCAGGGGCGCGAACCGACGTCGCGGTGAGGAGGGGGCGTGCTAGGCGGCGGCGTCAGGGGAGAGTCATCTGTCCCAGGACGAGAGGTTCACAACTCGCCGCACGCGAACTCCGCCGGATGCGCTCGTCCGTGGGCAGCGGCTGCAGCGCCTTCTTCTTGATCCCCTTGCACGATGTCGCGACTGCCCCGGCGCGTCGACGAAGAAGGCGAAGGGATTGCACAGGCGGGAGCACTGGGCACCATGGCCAGCCCGACCATGCGGAGCATGAAGCACCGCCGCCAGGATGAGCAGCGTGTTCGTGAGCACGCTCGTACCACCGCTGGTCGCCGCCGGCGCGGCCAAGCGGTGGACGGACTGTGTGGGACGGGGAGAAGCAGCTGGACGCAGCGGCGGCGCATGTGAACCTGGTGCTGCGGTGGCTCTGCGTCGTCCCCGGACGGATGCAGCGGAGGCGGCGTGTGGCAAACCTACTGCTGTGTGGCGACGGAGGACAACGGGGTGCGGATCTGCAGCACTTTGGAGCTCGTGGCTCAGCAGCCTCGCCGGACTCCGGCGAAGGCTGCCGCCACGGTGAGTGCACACGACTTGTTCGACGTAATGCTCAAGAGAGGGAGAGAGAGGAGGAAGAGTCAACACGCCTATGTGGCATTTTTTTGCTAAGTCAGCTTCTCACGAGTGAGCCCCACCGGTCATAAGCCCGCTCAAACAACCCTAATACGCGGATCAGTATTATTTGCCAAAAGATTACGCTAGACATGGTGTTTTTTGTCAAAAAACTGTAACGTAGAGTTTTCTGCAAACTTAGCCTTCAAAATGGTGGTTTTCTGCAATTTACTCCACAAAGGCGACCTCAACATTTCCTCGCTTGCGTACCACCTCAAGCGGAGCCTCACACGTTCGCGAAGAGCTTGTACGTGCCGGCGTCGAGCACGATCTGCCTGACGGCGGCCATGGACGCGACGACGGCGACGGCGGAGAACACGACGGCGTTGGCGGTGTTGAGCCAGAACACGAAGCCCTTCTTGGAGGGCTTGAAGGTGAGGTTGTAGAAGAGCGCCGGCACGGCGAAGTCGAGCGGCATGAAGCCGAAGGCCCCGATGAGCGCGTTCATGTCGCCGAAGAAGGGTATCATGGCGGCGATGGTGGTGCCGAAGGCGACGGCCAAGGTCCGGGACACGAGGCGCGACACCACGTTCCGCGCCGCGTACTGCCCGGCCTTGGGGTCCGACAGGAGGCCCTCCAGGACCTCGTTGGTCGGCTGCAGGTACACGGTGGCCGTCGCCGACAGCTGCACCAGCGTGAAGAGCTCCGCCATGAGCAGCAGCCACACCGGGATGACGGGCCTGCCGTCCACCATGAAGTTGTTGAGCAGCAGGCCCTGCGCCGCGTTGCCGAACGCCCAGTACCCGGCCGTGGCCACGCTGAAGAAGGTGGTTACCACCACCGCGTAGCACAGGCACAGCCCCTTGAACATCTTCCCCGTCACCGGCGCCGCCACCGTCGCCTGGAATCAGCATGCACAGCAGGTATACATAAGCAAGTAGTCCGTACACGTGAATCGTAACAAGCCATGGATCATCAGAGGGTTCAGACGTTCAGGTACCTGTATCTCGGGAATGATGCCGTTGCCGTAGGTGGTGGCGATGACGGCGAGGGCGTTGAAGACACCATAGACGCGGGCGTGGGTATCGCCGACGATGGAGTAGTCCTTGGGCGGCGCCCGGTCGGAGGTGCCGAGGTAGACGCAGCCGGCGACGGCGCAGAGGCTGTAGGAGAGGCAGAGCAGCAGGGAGACGAGGTTGACGTGGCGGAGGGAGTGGAAGGACGGCAGCTGCGCGAGGACGACGAGGAAGACGCCGAAGATGGCCACGAAGACGTAGAGCTTGACGGTGCCTCCGGGGTTGGCGATCAGGTAGATGGTCTGTAAAAAGTCAGGTCGATATCAGCGCACAAACGTGCATGCGCACAAGCACGTCCCGGCACGACCGACGTCGATCGGAATGAACGTGGCTCAAAGGGAGTCCGTACCTTCATGCTCTGGCCGGCGAGCAGGGTGGACGCGACCACGGCGCCGAAGCACACCATGAACTGGATCGGCCCGATGTAGTAGCGCGCCCATCCGGGTCCTGCGTCAGAAAAGGAGTGTTACTAAATGGGTGTGGCTAGGTCTCAGTCGAGTGAGATCTAACCGAGTTTTAGTCAAGTGACATAATATGCAAGAAAGAAAAACAAAAGATGAAAAGAAATTTTTACATGAATCTTAATGTAAGATCTCACGGATATGATAAGTCTCAGTCGATTAAGACTTGACAAGACTGTTACTAATTTTTTTTTGATAACTTGTTGTTGTTCGAACATAGTTTGCTGCACGTCTGTAAAACTTGGATGTCTGATGGAGGTCTTTTCTGCACGAGGGAGGTTGGGGATTTTGGCAAAGAAATCCGCTCCCGTCAATGCTTGTTTTCACCTTCGGAAAATTGCTCTCCTGCCATGGCATGCCGGCGGCGAGCCCACGGTGGTACGTGCGTGCCCCCGCCCACACCGTCAAGACCAGATCTGTCGCCTGTGCGAGGCGCAGGAGTCGCAAATTATTGGAAGAAGATGCTCACGTGATGGCATCTCATGATCCTTGGGTCCGAAAGGCTGGAGCTAACTGCTGGATGTCGGCTAGTGCTGGTAGTCCTTGACCACGTGCTTTTGACCTCCCATGCATCGGTGATCGGTCATGCATGCATGACCAAAGCCAAAGCCAAGATAACATAGCGATTCGCGGGACACTGCCGTGGACTGGTCCGACACGCCCATCACTTGCCCATCGGTGCCACACACGTACAGATGTCGGGCATGCTGGTTTTTACGCTCGAAACATATGGCGGCAGGATAAGGATAATGCCACGTACAGGGAAATGGTGCGTGGAATTTGGATATCGGCCGTGCCATGCTTGACGTGGACTATTCGCAAAAAAAATTTGCTTGACGTGGACTCGTGCGGCCGTACACGGCGCCACGGCGGTGTGTGTAGTTGAACGGTTGCATACGTATAATCGCTTGATGTTGATGATGTGTCAATTCTTTTATTATTAGTGTACTGACCTAGTATGTCGGCGGCCATGTCTCTGAAGCGGAGTTGGCGGCGGCCCTGCTGCGCGTGGTGCTCGAGCACGCGGGAGAGGAGGTTGTAGGAGTAGAAGGTGACGGCGGCGCCGACAACGAGGCACACCATCCCCGCCGACCACCCCAGCGCCGCGAACGCGAACGGCAGGCTCAGCAGCGGCGGCGCCACGATCGACGTCGTCAGGTGGTACCCGCAGTGCAGCCATGACCCTGCAAACACGCACATGCATCAACAACATGTCAGTTCATGATCAACAAGGGATGATTTTCATTGTATTTTCGTTGATTGCAAAATTTATGGAAAGAGGTGCGAGCCCGGTTGGAAAAAAAACAAACGATGATTTTTTTTGTTGTTAACATGATAATGGCATAATAATGTCACGTTCATGCTGTCAGAAATGGGGCCCCGGCGTTTGTGTCCACTCCAACACGATCGCTGCTCGGTCAAAAGTTGGCGGGTATCAGAAGTCCCACGAATCCACGGTGCACCACGTCGAAGAAATCATGTGCCGAGGATGAACTTGTTTATTCTTGCGTGTGCCAAATTTCCGGAGGCGCGCGTCAGCGCACTGAACTCTTCTCCTCGGAATCGGAACGCTGATGAGCGTGTGGTTCAGGGGTCAACAGCTCAACATACAAGACGTGCTGGGAGACTTGGCATTGATACTGACATAAACCTACAGCCGCACTTGTTATTATTCGTCTTCTCTAGCTCGAGTGGATAATCATGCATAGTACTCGAGTATGATTGTTAGCGTCGAATTTCAAGCCGTGCCGGCCGACCGCTCTGTAGTCTACTTCTGCAAGCCGTTACTACTTGATGTTGTCCAGCCTATGCAATATGGATGCGCGATGTGTACCCGCGAGATGGTGATTGTGTACCAGTCCGGCCACGGTGCACACACCACTACCAACACCTCGTTTAGCACACAAGGAATTGCCGGAGGTGCAAAATTCAGTGGAAATCCTACGTTAACATTAGTGTACTTTTGGCAGTTCCCTAGTAATATAATTACTTAATGCAAGTTGAGAAAATATTACTTGCTGGAGCATCATAGTTAGACCAGTTGACTGGCTGCTAAGCAGACTAATACATGTTGGGGTGATCTGGCTGCACATGTTTAGAGACACTAGATAATATTTGGTGCACATGTTTTCTAGGAATAAAAATGCAGTGCTCTGCGCACATTTCGCGGGAATGCACATGGAGGCGTATGGGGTATGGCTATGGATGGCCAAGAATCCCAGCATGCCGCGAGTACTATTGTGTTTTGTCTCTTCTTTCTTCGCCGCTAAAGAACATTTGGGCACGCTGGGTGAAGAGGGGAGGGAAAGTAAAAAGAGTGACATTTGCAGGGGGGAAAGCAGGTTCGTAGAAAGCACAACTCTCGTAAAGCTATCCGTCTAAAAAAATCACATAAAGTAGACGGTGAAAAAAGGATGAAAACTCTTGAAAGGATAGATATGGGCAAGGGGCCAATTCAACACATGCATCCACTACCCAGCAAGAACTTTTGATCAGGAGATCCCCGTAGGTGGAAGCTTCAATGGCATGGCCAAATCATTGCCTTGTAAACCAAATATTGTTTGCAGCTACTCCTACATCGATTTTATCTTGCTAGCAATAGCATAGCCAAAGCCACCTTGGCTCCCTTTGGTAGATATGTACAGTTGGTAATCAGGGCTGCTGTTTTAGCTGGGGCAACCAACCAACAGTTTCATGCAGCGGCATGATCCTGACGCTCTCTCCACGAACACATGCGGTCATGTGCTCCCCTGACGCGCTAAAGAAGAGAAAGAGAAGATGGGCTCCGGCACCTTTGGACTGGAGGACGAAGAGCGCGCCGGCGTCGAGCTTCTGGCCGACGGTGTCGCCACCGGCCTCCATCTTCTTCGCCTCCTCCTCCTCCCTGCTCGGAGCCCCCATGCCGTCTAGCTAGCTTAGCTATCTCCTGACAGGCGGGGGCAGGACAAGACTGGCCCGGAAAGAAAGGTGGCTAGCCGAGCTACCAGTGCCAGACTCACACGTCGTGAAAATAATCTCACGGATCGAGAAGGTTCTCTTCCCCTCTCTTTGACCCCTTTGCTCGACCGATATGTGCAGGGAGCCAAGAGCTGAGCTACTCCCCTATATAGGCGCCGCGGTGCCGTGCTGAAAAGCCGACTGATGTGAGCGCACGCCAAAAGCGCGCGCACGTATCAGGCTCCTGAATCCTGATTCTCTTTGGCCGCTTCACGGGCAAAATAACTGAGCCTACAGCAAAATACTCACTTCGTCTCATAATATAAAAGCGTTTTTGACGGAGGAAGCAATTAACACGTTCAGGCATGCTTTTCTTGAAAAACAAAGGCATGCGATTATACTGATTGTTACACCCAGGTTTCGTTGTCTCGACGGATGGAACGACCGGGGCGTGCCGGTGGAGCGCATCTAGCTGATGGGACAGTGGAGAGGCGTACATGGTTGAGTCCGTTGCTGCGTAGATGCGTGCGACAAGTTGCCCACCGATTGATGAACAGAACAGAAGTGCAGGTGTAGGAGTGGGAGTTTTCGTTGCCGGCCACGGCGCCAGGCTTGGCCGCTAGCTGGGTTCGTTGGCAGTGCGTATCAACGGCGTGTTGGGGGCACGACGGGGACGTGCCAGAGGAGGAGGATGTCGATATGCTCCAGTGGGTAAGTAGCGTTCGCTGTCATGGCAATTGCAACAGTCCGATCCACAGCCTTCTGAAAATAAATAAACCGGTGATCTTGGAATCTTTGGGTCGGTGCAATCAGTTAAACCTGCCAGGTTATCAGCCTCCTCTGGCCTATCAACTTGATTCTTCTTTAGGCCGGCCGGGGTTATCGATCAACTTCAGAGCTAATAGTTTAAAAAAAACTTCGGAGCAAATAATTCTCTTTGTGAAGCAAGCATGCTGTCACAGCTGGCTATCTCGCGCGCGAGCGTTGGCACGCTCGTTTTCCGACAAGATGTGTTCTCCAAAAAGGGAAAGTGTACAGCACCTTTTTAGTTGCCTTAGGATTAGTTGCAGGATCAAATTAGAGCGGCCCTCATCCCCCTGAAAATCAGGGGGGGCAATTAAATGTTGATTGGGTTGGGTTCTTACCATATCAATCGCTGCATGCACGGAGTGCTTGCTTTCAAGCAGTACTTCGCGTAGGCCTGCTCCCCATGCAAAAGAAAGTAATCCTACGCAATTAATGCTAGTACTTGTGAGGATGCTACTCTGTGGAGTACTAATCTGTGGATTGATTCGATCGTTGGCACGCGCGGCCGTGAAAGAGTCAATTCCCTCATATACTCACAGGCTCTCTCGGTCTCAGGCTCGCTCAACGACTCAATAACTCAAGGCATGTACAATGGTTCTATCTTAGCAATGCCACGTAGGATAAATGATGAGATGGAGAAGAGAGAAATCATAAGAAAAAGCTTGTCTTTTCTTATTTATTAAGAGAAGACAAGAAATGATCTCTTAGCACAATTTGTCTCACCACATTTTTAAGAATAGCTAGTTATTTAAGATAAGGCTAAGATATGATCTATTGTAGACATATTTTTTGTATTCTCTAAATTACATGCAAGACTTAAGATAAGACTATCTTATCAACCATTGTACATGCCCTCATGGACTGAAATCTGTAAGATTCGCAATCACGACCACTTGCTAGTTTTGTGCGTAGGGGAATATTTATAATCGAAAAATCTCGTGGGAGGCCTTGTGTGGTGGCATAATAATGAACTTCAACGCGATTACCTTGCAGGTGTTGACTTCACAAGCTCAAATGCGCTCGCTCATCTTCAACGGTTGGTTAACAGATGTGATGATCTTTGACTGCTTCGCACAATTAGCCAGGTGCACGTGATGTGTATAATAAGCAAACACTTTGCATGCACCGAAGGAGTAAAACTTTTCCTCAATTGCAGGCTTGCAGCCTGCATTTTCTTGTTTGACAATGTATTGGATTCTGGGTGCCCGCGGGTGCACGCCGCTCTCCTCTCCATTATAATTATCAAGCACTCTGTCATCCCCGTCAAATCAAAATAAAATAAAACTGAGTACTTTGTCAGTGCGTATTTATCAGTTGATGCGACACCGCAACAGAAAATGACAAGAAAATCAGACATTACAAGCATTTACTAGTAACAACATTTCACCCAACCAGGGTTCAAACCTCAAAGTGATATTGAACCCCTTCACGTTGATCTGCCGTCTTGACAAGTCGACGTGGTAGGCGACGTCTTCTTCTCGGCATGGGCACAGGCGTGTTTTTTCTACCGGAAAAGAGGGGGCAGGGGAGGAGGTTGTCTAAAGCTGACGACCCGGACGCACAAAAGTTCAGAGAAGATTGGATTTGCCATAGAAAGGGCCTCCACTGACGACCGATCGCCGTGAGTGGGTTATGGTAAAACAGTGGCAAAGCCAGGAGCAGGCGGCCAGGTTAATCGCCGCGTCAACCTGTGATCATGCCGGAGAACCGTTCAACGGAGACGAACTGGGACTAAGAACCGAGAGGGAAACTTCTGTTCTCGTCAGTGGGTAGTGCCCGTGTGATTAGGAACAGAGAGCGTGTATGTCTCACGGTCTCTGATGAGCCCTTTTGAATTAGCCCTGGTTAAAGCATCTTCAACCGCCGCGCTACGCGCCACATGCAAAAAACTACTTTACCATGCGCCTTTCATTTGGTTTTGTGCGGCTGGCGGTGCTGGCTCCAACAGCCGCGTTAAAATGCAGCACGCGTCGCTCCAGCAGAGCGCAAAAAATGCAGCGCACGTGACTCGCCGGGGCATTGCATATGTTGCATTTTGGACACAAAATGGATTTGAAACCTTCAAAATGCAATGAATATGACATATAAATCTCACACAAACAAGTTGATGAATAAAAGTTCATGCCCACAAGTTCAAAATCATGCCCACAAGTTCATCCAATCAAGTTTAAAATGCAAATCAAGTTCATGACACAAACGAAAGACACATCAAGCCTCGCCCTAGTCTTCGTCCTCATCTTCGGAAGACGGTTCTTCCTCCTCCGAAGATGATTCTTCCTCCTCCTCCTCATCGCGCACCGCATCACGTGAAGCTCCGACGGTTGGCAAGATCTTCAACGGCATCTTCATGGGAATGTGTGTGAGGAGGCACACCGGAAGACATTTCGTCCATCGCGGCCGGAGGTGCACCCATGCCTCCCATGAGAGAAGCAAAACTCATGCCTCGCATGGCGGCCATAGCGTCGGGGGGTTCTCCAAAGCCACCCATGCCTCCCATGGTCTTCATGGTAGCTCCAAAGCCACCCATGGCACCTAAACCGCCCACGGTACCTCCGAAGCCACCCATGCCTCCCATGGCGGCAAAGCCACCGCCACCCATTGCGCGAATCATGGCTCTTTTTTGGATAAAGACTTCTTCGCGGACAAGATTGACATACTCCTTTTGCACCTCATAAAAACTTAACCTTTTCTCAATTTTAGTTCTTGGCAGATTTTAGCTATTTTAGGACAAGTCAAGCAATCATCACACAATTCAAGCAAGCATGCAAAGAGTATATTGGCAGCGGAAAGTAAAGCATGCAACTTGCAAGAATGTAAAGGGAAGGGTTTGGAGAATTCAAACGCAATTGGAGACACGGATGTTTTTCCCGTGGTTCGGATAGGTGGTGCTATCCTACATCCACGTTGATGGAGACTTCAACCCACGAAGGGTAACGGTTGCGCGAGTCCACGGAGGGCTCCACCCACGAAGGGTCCATGAAGAAGCAACCTTGTCTATCCCACCATGGCCATCGCCCACGAAGGACTTGCCTCACTAGCGGTAGATCTTCACGAAGTAGGCGATCTCCTTGCCCTTACAAACTCCTTGGTTCAACTCCACAATCTTGTCGGAGGCTCCCAAGTGACACCTAGCCAATCTAGGAGACACCACTCTCCAAGAAGTAACAAATGGTGTGTTGATGATGAACTCTTTGCTCTTGTGCTTCAAATGATAGTCTCCCCAACACTCAACTCTCTCTCACAGGATTTGGATTTGGTGAAAAGAAGATTTGAGTGGAAAGCAACTTGGGGAAGGCTAGAGATCAAGATTCATATGGTAGGAATGGAATATCTTGGTCTCAACACATGAGTAGGTGGTTCTCTCTCAGAACATATGAGTTGGAAGTGTAGATGTGTTCTGATGGCTCTCTCCACGAGTGAAGAGGAGGTGGAGGGGTATATATAGCCTCCACACAAAATCCAACCGTTACACACAATTTACCAATCTCGGTGGGAGCGAATCAACAAACTCGGTCGGACCGAAAAGGTAAACCTAGTGACCGTTAGGGATTTTCGGTGGGACCGACATGCAACTCGGCAGGACCGATTTTGTGAGGGTTAGGGCATAACGTAATCTCGGTGAGACCGATTACACAAACTCGGTGAGACCGATTTTGGTAATTAGCTAACCAGAGAGTTGGTCAGGCAAACTCGGTGGGACCGATTTGCTCTTTCGGTGAGACTGAAATGTTACAAAAAGGAAACAGAGAGTTTACATTGCAATCTCGGTGGGACCGATCCGCTCTTTCGGTGAGACCGAAAAGTTACGAAAGGGAAATAGAGAGTTTGCAATCCCATCTCGGTGAGACCGAGATCCCTATCGATAGAACCGATTTGCTAGGGTTTGGCAGTGGCTTATGACAAGTGAAACTCGGTGGCGCCGGATAGAAAGAATCGGTAGGACCGAGTTTGGCTTAGGGTTTAGGTCAAATGTGGATATGGGAAAGTAGTTGAGGGTTTTGGAGCATATCACTAAGCACATGAAGCAAGAGGCTCATTAAGCAACACCTCATCCCTCCTTGATAGTATTGGCTTTTCCTAAAGACTCAATGTGATCTTGGATCACTAAAATATAAAATGAAGAGTCTTGAGCTTTTGAGCTTGAGCCAATCCTTTGTCCTTAGCATTTTGAGGGTTCCACTTTCACCATCCATGCCATGCCAATCATTGAGCTTTCCTGAAATAATCATCTTGGAATAGCATTAGCTCAATGAGCTATATGTTGTTATGAATTACCAAAACCACCTAGGGATAGTTGCACTTTCATTGTACTACATGAAAACAAAGCAAGTTAGCACTTCGAACACCAACAACAAGTATGATGAACATGTATGAAATGCCACTTTATCGTCCTCATTTGTGCCACTTGGGTTCAACTTGTCAACCGCCTTTTGTGCGGCAGCCCACCTTTGACAATCCGAGTTGATTGTCGACCATCGGGATCAAAGTGATCTCTCGGAGCGATCAATTCCACTCACGTTGCAAACATCAAAGTGTTCTTTCATCCGCCCCCAATAAGCATCTCTACTTTGATCACCTCCAACGGATGGATCCCTCGACACTTGCAAGCAAGTATTGCATAGTAAGATGTCATCGGCGTTGGTGTAATTGCCCGCTCTTCCTTTCGGCGCGTCGACAATGCCCTCACCATCCTCGTCCACCTCAAACTCATGCTCTTTGAAATGCATGTCATTGGTCCAATGCGAATTGTTGGAGCCAACACCCATAGTTGACATGTATGCATCATCGTTGACACTACAAAATATATAGAACAATGCCAATAAGTTATCTATATGGATGCATTCAAAAAATAACAAGAAAATAAAAATTGGAAAAGTTTTCTACCTTTGGGGCATATCGTCGAACACGTTGTGCGTGTCGGCCGCCGGCTCAACGAGTGAGCTCTCCGGCGCTTCAGTAGCCGCCGCGCCCGTCACACGCCCCGCAAGCTTCTTTCTCCTCGCCTTCGAGGTGCCGGAGCCGTCCGCCGCTGTAACACCCATGATGCGGCTATATCTCCCACGTGTCGAGGCATGACTTAGAGGCATAACCGCATTGTGGTTTTGTCGCAAGAGGGGTAATCTTCACACAATCCCATGTACTGAATAAGAAAGGGATGAATAGTTGGCTTACAATCGCCACTTCACACAAATAACAAGTTAAACATACATCATACAGAGTACAGTCAAGGTCTGACTACGGAACCAAAATAAAAGAAGACAACCCCAAATGCTAGATCCCCGATCGTCCCAACTAGGCTCCACTACTGATCAACCGGAAAAGACACATAACAGCTATCAAGATCATCATCGAGCTCCCACTTGAGCTCGGTTGTGTCACCATCACTGGTATCATCGGCACCTACAACTGTTTGGAAGTATCTGTGAGTCACGAGGACTCAGCAATCTCACACCCGTGAGATCAAGACTATTTACGCTTATGGGTAGGAGAAGGTAGTGAGGTGGAGTTGCAGCAAGCACTAAACATATATGGTGGATAACATACGCAAATAAGAGCGAGAAGAGAAGCAACGCAACGGTCGTGAAGCTAGAAGTGATCAAGAAGTGATCCTGAAACTACTTACGCACAACCATAACATAAGACCGTGTTCACTTCCCGGACTCCGCCGAAAAGAGACCATCACGGCTACACACGCGGTTGATGCATTTTAATTAAGTCAAGTGTCAAGTTCTCTACAACCGGACATTAACAAATTCTCATCTGCCACATAACCATGGTCACGGCTTTCGAAAGTTCAAACCCTGCAGGGGTGTCCCAACTTAGCCCATCACAAGCTCTCATGGTCAACGAAAGATATTCCTTCTCCCGGAAAGACCTGACCAGTCTCGGAATCCTGGTTGCAAGACATTTCGACAATGGTAAAACAAGACCAGCAAAGCTGCCCGATGTGTCGACAATCCCAATAGGAGTCGCACGTATCTCGTTCTCAGGACACATCGGATAGGTCAAGCTACGAGTAAAACCATCCCTAAAGTTGCCCTGAGGTGGCCCCGTAGGTTGCTCGGTTCAGACCAACACTTAGAGAAGCACTGGGCCCGGGGGGGGGGGGGGAGGGGGGTTAAAATAAAGATGACCCTCGGGTTGGCCGACCCAAGGGAAGGGTAATAGGTTGTTAGGCAAATGTAAAACCAAGGTTGGGCCTTGCTGGAGGAGTTTTATTCAAAGGACTGTCAAGGGGTTCCCATAACACCCAACCGCGTAAGGAACGTAAATCAAGGAACATAACACCGGTATGACGAAAACTAGGGCGGCAAGAGTGGAACAAAACACCAGGCATAAGGCCGAGCCTTCCACCCTTTACCAAGTATATAGATGCATTAATTAAATAAGAAGATATTGTGATATCCCAACATATCCATGTTCCAACATGGAACAAACTTCAGCTTCACCTGCAACTAACAACGCTATAAGAGGGGCTGAGCAAAAGCGGTAACTTAGCCAAACAACGATTTGCTAGGAAGGAGGGTTAGAGGCTTGACATGGCAATACGGGAGGCATGATATAATAAGTGGTAGGTAGCGCGACATAGCGATAGAGCGAACAACTGGCAAGCAAAGATAGAAGTGATTTCGAGGGTATGGTCATCTTGCCTGATATCCCGCAAGGAAGAAGAACGAGTCCATGAAGAAGGCAAACAGACGTAGTCGAACGGATCCTCACAACTCCGAAACGAAACCGAAGCTAACGTGAGAAGCAACCCGGAAAGAAGCAAGCAACATAGTAAATAACCATCACATAAACATGGCATGATGCATAATCAATCATGATGCATGTCCGATTTAAAGAGGAATGGCATGGCAGAGTGCAACAAACAATACTACAAATTAAGTGGAGCTCAATATGCAACGGAGTTGCATATTGACGCAACATCACATCAATTATTTACTTCTCTCTCATTTAAACTACTCAACAATATTAAATGTTTTTAAACATGGAAAGAGGTGAAGCATAATTAAACTAACTATCTAGGCAAGTTTAAATGAGGCCGGAAATAACAAACAACAATTTCGGAAAATCCCCATGTGCATATTTTAAGGTTGGTACTGTTCTGTCCTGAAGCATATTTTAGAGTTGTTAAACATGAAAAGTAATGCCACCATGTTAATCTATGCATTTTTCTACCCCATTTACATATAAAGTTTATTAAATTTGGAGCTACGGTTATTTAGTTATGAAATAAAGCATTTTAACATGGCAATAAGGAAAAATATAAGCAAACAACATTTTAAACATTTTTAACATGCATGCAAGTAGCATATTAAGAAACTAGACAAAATTCTAGTCACCTTTCATATATAAAACATTTTAATATGATGCACGGTTCATGAGATATGAAATGCATGATCTAGAGGGACTTTTCTGTAAAAACTACAGTCTCTGGTTAATTGTGAAAATCACAGGATCAGGAGAAAAACAACGGGCTGAAACTGGAGGTGCTGGGAGCTGCTCACATTGGGCCAAGCCCAGCTGGAGGAGAGGCTGGGCCGCAGCGCCTTGCTGGGCCGCGATGAGGCACAAGGCGAGGCCGGCAGGGAGCGGATGCAGGCCTTGGAGCTGCTAGCGATGTTGGGCTGGGGAGGTCGCGGCCCACGCGCAGCCACACGCGGTCAACGCACACGAGCGGACGCTGGACGACGGCAGGAGGTTGATGCCGGCGCGAAGGGAGGCCGGGGACGAGCACCGGCGAGCGGATCCGGGCGGGATTCGCCGGATCCGACGAGGAAAAGGCCTGGGCGGGCAGATCCGAGAGGGCAGCCTCGTTCTCGATGCGGAACGACGATGGACAACGGCAGCGGGCGGAGCTTCGAGCTCGGCGCGCCATGGAGGCTCCCTGCAAGGAAAACCGAGAGGGCGTGAGGGAGAGAGCGGGGAAAGGAAGGAGGCAAGGGCGCACTGGCCTGCTGGAGGTCTCCAGCGATGGGCGGCGCTCGTCGCCAGCGAGTGCGGACGGCGGGTCAGCGAGGCGGCGAGGACGCGCTGGATCGGGAGCTCTCCTGCACGGGGAGCTCGAACTTGAGGGCAGCGGCGGCTCAGGTCCTGGATGGGCTCGGGGCGGGCTCCAGTGGGCCCTGAGGGCCGCGGGAGGTGGAGGGAGGCAGGAAGACATGGAGGTGCCCGGTTGGTTGGGGCGGCGGCGTTGGCGGCGGCGAGGAGGTTGGATGGGCATGGAAATGGAGGTGGGGGCGGCAGCTGGAAGGTGGAGGTGGCGGCTGTGGGTTGGGGGGCACGGAAAACAAGGAGGGGAGGAAGGAATGTCCAGAATTGGAAGGGGGGTCTCCTTTTATAGGCAGGGTTGGGGTTTGGGGGGATTCGTGGGGTTTCTGGACCCTCCGTTGACGATCCGACGGCTCCGGCGAGAGGGGAGTTCAGGTGGGTGATGATGGGTTGTGCAAGTGGACTAGTGGGCTGAGAAGAGAGGAAGATGGGCAGCCCGACACATGTTTTCGGAGACCAAAAACGTCCGACGTTTTGGCCAACTATTATGCCACTATAGTTAATCGTTGGGGCGTCAAACGGACTCTGAATGCGATGAAACTTGGCAGGTGACCTACCGATGACATAACAACACCGCATGTCAACTTCCAACCCATTCCGAGAACATTTCCCGGCCACTTATAAAATAATATTTCAGACATGCCGCGGGCGCATGCGAGTGTGCCTGGGCTCAGAACGGACAAGGACGGAACTGGGGAAAGCCGGACGGATGCAAGTTTTGAAAACATGATGATACAATGCACATGATGACATGGCAAGATGCAACACGCAAGCGAATGGCAAGGCAACAACAGCAAATAACTGGAAGACACCTGGCGCAACGGTCTCGGGGCGTTACAACACTCCACCACTACAAGAGGATCTCGTCCCGAGATCTAGGATGGCACCGGGCGTAACGGAAGAGGAAGAAAAGAGGTAAAACTAAGTTGCTTCTTTGACAAATGAGTGAAACCAAATAACCTTGAGAGGTTGAACAAATTGAAAGAAAGAATACAACAAAGATAAACAAAGTTGAAAACACTCCGTTAGAAAAGAGGAACAAGGACCATTACTAGAACCTTGTAGGTTGAAAGACATAAGAAAAGGGTTGCAATGGACAAGAAGTACATGCAAGCACTCCGGTTGAAACGAGATGTACAAGGAACAATAAAGATCAATTACGAAAACACTTCGGTTGGAAATGGAAGGCAATAATATGAACTTGGCAAAATGAAAGCACTTGGATGAGACTCCGGTTAGAAGAGGAATGATAGACACAACACTCCGGTTAACACAAGATAGAGACGGAATAAGAATGATATAATTTGGACAGCACTCCGACTGTAAATGGAAGGAATTGAACATGAATTTGTCAAGATGAGAGGATACTTGATGAAATCAACAACACACTGCCTCCGGAACTATTGAAAGAATGGCATAAGGGGTAAGAAGGATTTCAGACAGCACTCCAGTTGAGAAGAGATGCAAGACTTGACAAAATGGGAAGAACTTGAAAAGAGGGCATGACACTCCGGTTAAATGGATAAGCACGAAAAAAACACAATCCTCACAACTCGAGATGATGAGAGAAGAGATCAACATCACAATGCCTCCGGAAGAAATGAAAGAATGGAATGGAATGAACGGACGGAAACAAGATCTTGAGAGAGCACGCTTACAACAAATGCTAGAACGGAGTTGTTGGATTATCAACAACGAAAGGATAAGCTTGACGCGGGCTTATGGAAAACATCTCAAAACTATGAGGTGAAATTCTGCCACTAACGGAAATAATAGATTGGATTGATATCAACAAGGAGAAGAGAAAACTTATTTCACCAGGAGGATAAATGAAGAACTTGGTCATTTATGAACACCATAAATAGCAACAATCCTTAGGGAAGGCTTAAGGTGAAATATGACACAAGATAACCCCAATGAAGAGATTGATGGGTTGAAAAGATGTCTTGAGCGAAGAGAAAATGATGGATTTAGATATGTCACTCTTGAAAACTTGTGAATCATGAAAATACGAAGGGAAATTATAAACAATGACATAACACCACCTCGAAAGATGAGATATGAAATAATTGCACTTCAGAATGCAAGATGAAGAATGCTTGAACTCCTCAAAACAAGACATGTGTTGAACACCATGTTTATTTTAGAGTATAGCTTGTCGTATCATAACTCCGACAGAAATCTTGAGGAGAATTGAAGAATGAAAGGAATCTTTGATGAACCACAATGTAGAGCCTCCATGAAGAACTTCGGTAATAAAAGGATGATAAAAAGAAAGAGAAGTTGAGAACATAAGGTGAAGCCTTGAGATGATTAGATGGAGCTTCGCGACGAGATAATGCAGAAAAAAACCTGGAACTCCAGAATAGAAAAGATGAAGGATCTCAAACCGAGAAATGTGATATGACGAACAACTCCAGAGAGAAAGATGAATCACCTGGGTGAACCAAGAATAAGAATTATGTTATGCATATCCTTCAGCAATTTAGATTGGTGACAAGCAATGGATTTGGCATACTACTTATTCTCGTTGAAAAGGATTAAGATAGATATAGCGCCAACTTGGGAAGGTCTTCAACGAACCACCGATAGGATTTGGAAACAATGAATGAATTGATATGAAAACGAAGGAAGAAGAATCTTGAACAAACCACTGTAAGAATTGAAAATGAAAATGGCAAAAGCACAATTCACCAGGAAGAATTGGAAAATGAAGTAAGATACTTAAGAGAATCAAGATGCAAGAGAACGAAGAGATCGCAGACTGATTAAAGAATGCTTGAATGATGCACCAATAAGATTTGGAGAACGAGAGCTGAAAGATGAGAATAAATAATTCTGAGATGATGGGCTCCGAAGAATCTAACTGAAAAGACTCTTGAATTGCTCCGGATGGGTGAAAAGAATTCTCATAATCGAAAACAATTAAGAGAGGATGGCATCAAGCTAGAATCACGAATCTTTGGAAGAACGGGTAAGAATTTAAGAGGAACTCCTCTTCGGTCTTCAAATGTTGAGAATGACGACGAGAAACACCACCATGCATTGTTGAGGCACTCCGGAATGACAATTAGAAAGGTTGAACCAACGATGAAAAGAATTTGAAAGATCTTGGAGAAAAGCATTTGACTGATGATAACTCATTCTTACGTCAAACTTTGAGATGAATTTGAGAATAACTCCGGGAAAATTAGAAGAGTCAGGTAAGATCCCGGGAAAAGACCTGTGGGTTAGGGCCCACTCAAAAGAAACTCCATTGAAAAATTTGAAAGAGAGATTGCGCCAGTTGAATTAAATGGCTTGAATAAGGTAAGACCTCGAAACAGCTTGAAAGGATTACTAATAGAAACTTGAATCTTCTGGGATATCTTCAGCACTCCAGATAAACATGAATAGCAAGAGGTGGATGATTAAGAAGTGCATCGGCATGAGAAAACGTTTAAAACGAGGAAAGGAATATGATCAACAAAGCTTGAATTGAATCCATCGGAGAAGAAAGAGAACGAAGAATGATGAACTTGAAGCTCCGTTAGTATCTTCCTGAGAATCATCGGAAGAACATTGACGAAAAAGAATGGAGAGACTTCACATCCATAAGATGATACTTGATTAAGAAATATGAGTCCTCGAAGAAAAAGGGTGGGAGGGCGGGAAAACAAAGGCAACTTGGGGACGGATGAAACAAACACCGGTGAGAAAACTAAGATTGGATCTTGCAAATATTGAAAGGATAGGATTAACTGCGAGAGAAGCACATCGGTTGAAAAGGATTGGCATGACCATCTCGATGATCGAAAAGGATTAACACTCCCATAGAAATATGAGAACACCATTTAGGAAAAGGTATGAATTCAACACTTGACATTGAAGCAACTAGAATACCACATCTGAAAACAAAAACAAAGGATTTGGTTTGCAGGATAAACTGGAAACAAACATATGATAGATCCCATATCGTATCATGTGTCTGTTGGAAAGATATACCATGAGATACTTGAATTCCCACTTATAAACTCCCGAAACTTTCTAGTTATGCAATCAGGTGTTGGGGATACACGGGAAGCAATATATCTCACCCAAACTAACAATCCCTACATCCAGTTGTATCCATCCTTCAACACATAACCAAGAAACCTTCGGAAATCATGCACCTCAACCTTTGAAAAGCATCCGTTATACTCCCGCCCTAGTACTGGGTGGCGTTGAGGTTATCTCACCAACAACTGCATAAAAGAGATTTTCGATGTCGGCGAACTCAGGTATTCCAGAACTGCAACGATAAAATTGTGACGACAACACCTCAGAGCTCAACTCCCCAGGACACTGCCACAACCCCTAAATGTCAGGAGGCACCAAGAACAATGTTCTTGTCACAAGACTATTGGAACGATCCCAAGATACCCGAGTGATCCTAAAAAAATTGTGAAATTTGAGGAGAGGGAAGTCAAAACATCTATGTCAGGAGGCCTCACCAGAGTGACGAAGGGACTGAGGAGTAAAAAGAATCCTACTCTCCGATATATATAATCCTAAGACTCAAAACATTTTGTTCTAGACTCAACAATGTCAACGATTCGATCAAGCAGGGGGCTCCTAAGTCAGGGATGGCTCTGATTACCAACTTGTAACACCCACGATGCGGCTATATCTCCCACGTGTCGAGGCACGACTTAGGGGCATAAACGAATTGTGGTTTTGTCGCAAGAGGGGTAATCTCCACACAATCTCATGTACTGAATAAGAAAGGGTTAAAGAGTTGGCTTACAATCGCCACTTCACACAAATAACAAGTTAAACATACATCATACAGAGTACAATCAAGGTCCGACTACGGAACCAAAATAAAAGAAGACAACCCCAAATGCTAGATCCCCGATCGTCCCAACTGGGATCCACTACTGATCAACCGGAAAAGACACATAACAGCTATCAAGATCTTCATCGAGCTCCCACTTGAGCTCGGTTGCGTCACCTGCACTGGTATCATCGGCACCTGCAACTGTTTGGAAGTATATGTGAGTCATGAGGACTCAGCAATCTCACACCCGTGAGATCAAGACTATTTAAGCTTATGGGTAGGAGAAGGTAGTGAGGTGGAGCCATAGCAAGCACTAATCATATATGGTGGGTAACATACGCAAATAAGAGCGACAAGAGAAGCAACGCAACGGTCGTGAAGCTAGAAATGATCAAGAAGTGATCCTGAAACTACTTACGCACCATAACACAAGACCGTGTTCACTTCCCGGACTCCGCCAAAAAGAGACCATCACGGCTACACACACGGTTGATGCATTTTAAATAAGTCAAGTGTCAAGTTCTCTACAACCGGACATTAACAAATTCCCATCTGCCACATAACCGCGTGCACAGCTTTTGAAAGTTTAGACCCTGCAGGGGTGTCCCAACTTAGCCCATCACAAGCTCTCACGGTCAACGAAGGATATTCCCTCTCCCGGAAAGACCCGATCAGTCTCGGAATTCCGGTAACAAGACATTTCGACAATGGTAAAACAAGACCAGCAAAGCCGCCTGATGTGTGGACAATCCCGATAGGAGTCACACGTATCTCGTTCTCAGGACACACCGGATAAGTCAAGCTACGAGTAAAACCATCCCTCAAGTTGCACCGAGGTGGCCCCGCAGGTTGCTCGGTTTGGACCAACACTTAGAGAAGCACTGGCCCAGGGGGGGGGGGGTTTAAAATAAAGATGACCCTCGGGTTGGCCGACCCAAGGGAAGGGTAATAGGTTGTTAGGAAAATGTAAAACCAAGGTTGGGCCTTGCTGGAGGAGTTTTATTCAAAGCAAACTGTCAAGGGGTTCCCATAACACCCAACCGCGTAAGGAACGCAAAATCAAGGAACATAACATCGGTATGACGGAAACTAGGGCGGCAAGAGTGGAACAAAATACCAGGCATAAGGCTGAGCCTTCCACCCTTTACCAAGTATATAGATGCATTAATTAAATAAGAGATATTGTGATATCCCAACATATCCATGTTCCAACATGGAACAAACTTCAGCCACCTGCAACTAACAACGCTATAAGAGGGGCTGAGCAAAAGCGGTAACTTAGCCAAACAACAATTTGCTAGGAAGGAGGGTTAGAGGCTTGACATGGCAATACAGGAGGCATGATATAACAAGTGGTAGGTAGCGCGACATAGCGATAGAGCGAACAACTAGCAAGCAAAGATAGACGTGATTTCGAGGGTATGGTCATCTTGCCTGATATTCCGCAAGGTAGAAGAACGAGTCCATGAAGAAGGCAAACAGACGTAGTCGAACGGATCCTCACAACTCCGAAACGAAACCGAAGCTAACGAGAGAAGCAACCCAGAAAGAAGCAAGCAACATATTAAACAACCATCACATAAACATGACATGATGCACAATCAATCATGATGCATGCCCGGTTTAAAGAGGCATGGCATGGCAGAGTGCAACAAACAATATTACAAATTAAGTGGAGCTCAATATGCAACGGAGTTGCATATTGACGAAACATCACATCAATTATTTAGTTCTCTCTCGTTTAAACTACTCAACAATATTAAATGTTGTTAAACATGGCAAGAGGTTAAGCATAACTAAACTAACTATCTAGGCAAGTTTAAATGAGGCCAGAAATAACAAACAACAATTCTGGAAAATCCCCATGTGCATATTTTAAGGTTGGTACTGTTATGTTCTAAAGCATATTTTAGAATTGTTAAACATGCAAAGTAATGCCACCATGTTAATCTATGCATTTTTCTACCCCATTTACATATAATGTTTATTAAATTTGGAGCTACGGTTATTTAGTTATGAAATAAAGCATTTTAACATGGCAATAAGGCAAAATATAAGCAAACAACATTTTGAACATTTTTAGCATGCATGAAAGTAGCATATTAAGAAACTAGACAAAATTCTAGTCACCTTTCATATATAAAACATTTTAATATGATGCACGGTTCATGAGATATGAAATGCATGATCTAGAGGGATTTTCTGTAAAAACTACAGTCTCTGGTTAATTGCGAAAATCGCAGCATCAGGAAAAAACAACGGGCTGAAACAGGAGGTGCTGGGAGCTGCTCTGGGCCAAGCCCAGCTGGAGGAGAGGCTGGGCCGCAGCGCCTTGCTGGGCCGCGATGAGGCACAAGGCGAGGCCGGCAGGGAGCGGATGCAGGCCTTGGAGCTGCTGGCTATGCTGGGTCGGGGAGGTCGCGGCCCACCCGCGGCCACAAGCGGCCAACGCACGCGAGCGGACGCTGGACGGCAGCAGGAGGTTGATGCCGACGCGAAGGGAGGCCGGGGACGACCACCGGCGAGCGGATCCGGGCGGGATCCGCCGGATCCGACGAGGAAAAGGCCTGGGCGGGCAGATCCGAGAGGACAGCCTCGTTTTCGGTGCGAAACGACGATGAACAACGGCAGCAAGCGGAGCTCCGAGCTCGGCGCGCCATGTAAGCTCCCTGCGAGGAAAACCGAGAGGGCGTGAGGGAGAGAGCGGGGAAAGGAAGGAGGCAAGGGCGCACTGGCCTGCTGGAGGTCTCCGGCGATGGGCGGCGCTCGTCGCCGGCGAGTGCGGACGGCGGGTCAGCGAGGCGGCGAGGACGCGCTGGATCGGCAGCTCTCCCGCACGGGGAGCTCAGACGCGAGGGCGGCGGCGGCTCGGGCCCTGGATTGGCTCGAGGCGGGCTCCAATGGGCCCTAAGGGCCGCGGGATGTGGAGGGAGGCAGGGAAACATGGAGGCGCTCGGTTGGTCGGGGCGCCAGCGCTGGCGGCGGCTGGCCATTGACAGCGCGCCAAGTGGTGGCGAGGAGGTTGGCCGGGCACGGAAATGGAGGTGGAGGTGGTGCCTGTGAGTTGGGGGCACGGAAAACAAGGAGGGAAGGAAGGAATGTCCAGAACTAGAAGGGGGTCTCCTTTTATAGGCAGGGTTAGGGTTTGGGGGATTCATGGGGTTTCCGGACCCTCCGTTGACGATCCAACGGCTCCGGCGAGAGGGGGAGTTCAGGTGGGTGATGATGGGTTGTGCAAGTGGACTAGTGGGCTGAGAAGAGAGGAAGATGGGCAGCCCGACACATGTTTCCGGAGACCGAAAACGTCCGACGTTTTGACCGACTATTATGCCGCTATAGTTAACCGTTGGGGCGTCACACGGACTCCGAATGCGATGAAACTTGGCAGGCGACCTACCGACAACATAACAACACCGCATGCCAACTTTCAACCCATATTTCGGATATGCCGCGGGCGCGTGAAAGTGTTTCTGGGTTCAGAACGAACAACAGACGGAACTGGGGAAACCCGAACGGATGCAAGTTTTGAAAACATGATGATATAATGCGTATGATGACATGGCAAGATGCAACACACAAGCGAATGGCAAGACAACAACAGCAAACAACTGGAAGACACCTGGCGCAACGGTCTCAGGGCGTTACAGTCGCCTTGTTCTTCTTCACGGTTGTCTTGCCCTTCTTCGGCCGCGGCGCATTGGGGAGCTTCGAGGGAGGGGGGGGGGGCGGCGCCGGCGCGACGCCACCCGCCGCCGTGGTCATCCGCGGCGGCATAAAGTGGCTGCGCGCGAGGCCGATGCTCGGAGGAGCTTCGGCGCTGGCGAGGCCAATGCTCCCCGCGCTAGGGTTTCCGGCGGCGGCGGCGAGGGAGGGGTCGCGGCTATAGGATGGGGTGAGCGGGGTGCAGGCGTGAGCGTCAATCGGGTCAAGTTCGCCGGCGCCGGCGCACGCGGGGCGAAGGTGGCGGGGAGGAGAGAGTGCGGCGCGAGTGCTCGTGTGTGCCGCGCGCGGAAGCTGGCGCCCCAAATACACAGCGTGAGTTGGCGTTTCGGACCGCGCGCCCAAGTACATATGCCGCGCGCGCGGTTATTGCGCGCTCGCTGGAGCTTGTCTACACGTGGCGCGCGCGCTAAAATGGCAAAAATTGTGGCGCGGCGCTTGTTTAGCATGGCTGTTGGAGATGCTCTTAAAGCATCTGCAGTCCGACGTCCCAAAACCGGCTCAAATGCCTCGATGAACGGCCCGGTCACTGAGCGGTCACGAATCAAACATGCCTCAAATGACCGGCCTGACCGGCGGGATATGGCGGCACCCGGGCGCGTCTGTCACGTCGGACCGACAATGGGGTCCCATGCGGAATCGCTCATAAACTCGGTGGTCCGACGAATGTCTCCTTCGGTGGGGGTGTAAACGTCACGTGGCGCCACTTCGGCTCGCCGCCCGAGGACAAATTCAGCTATTTAAGCCGGTCGGGGTCCCCAACCCTAGCCTATCTATGACGCCCCCGAAATTAATCGTGCACTAAACATCCACGCAACATGCACGATCAATATTAGTGACTCACAGTATAATATCACAACACAACTCTACGACTCAAATATAAACAAAGAAACAATATAATACAAGCCAGGGTCGCAAGACCCGATATTATATCAAGAGTTAGGTCTTACTACAGACAATTACAAAGGTGCCTTGAGAATATGAAAACAAAAACGACTCTAGATCGAAAAGTCGTGGGCCTCCTACCTGGGACCTCCGAACTACTCCTCGACATCGAACTCCACGTAGAAATCATCGGCGATGGAACCCGCATCCGGCACACTACTATCTAATAGCAGCAACCGGGTGGAAGAAATGGGGTGCAAAGCAACGATGAGTAGTCATCCGAAGTACTGGCAAGACTTACATCAGATCTATACTACATATGCATCGGTATCGAAGGAATGGGGTATATCTGTGGATTATACTGCAGAAATGTGAGAACTAGAGGGGGAAGCTCTGTGTATCACAAAGGCCACCATCTTGCACCAATAGATCAGAGGAGAGCAGATCATCTTGCAGCAAGGGAAGGAGTATAAGAATATACGATACCAACTTATAATTAACACAAATATACAATACCTTGAGATCCTTTCTCGACTCCCAGCGAGAAAAGATCCGCGGGCATTCCATATTTATTGAGCAATGTATTTCGTCAAGTATATGGTTAAAGTTGTATAAGATCGGGATACAACTCCGAGCGTCCGTTACCATGGACACGACTGTTCAAATAGATTATTTCCCTGGAGGGGTGCACCAACTTACCCATCACGCTCGATTAACTGCGACCGGACATACTTTTCTGGGTTATGCCCGGCCTCGGCTGGTCGACATACCGTAGTCTTACCAAGGCTCTCTGGAGAGGCCAACATGCCGATCTACATCCTAAGCGTGAAGGGTTGTTCAGTCGCTCGCCCTAAACACTCCTGCATGTTGTGTGTGCAGTCCAACTTAACATGATCTGCAGGATATTTGCTAGTCTCCGTGCCGTATCTCTGAACTATGACATCTGAAGAGCTTTCAGGAGAATAGTACGACGCCGAGTGCCCATAATTTATCTCGTGTGGTGGTTAGTGCAAAAAGCCAGAGGCCTACTCAGATCACATATCCAAACCCGTGTGTTGGGAGCTCGCGGTGACGATCAATGCTCTTGTCGCCCCGTCTCACTGTTGGGGAACGTAGTAATTTCAAAAAAAAATCCTACGCACACGCAAGATCATGGTGATGCATAGCAATGAGAGGGGAGAGTATCGTCCACGTACCCTCGTAGACCGTAAGCGGAAGCGTTATGAGAACGCAGTTGATATAGTCGAACGTCTTCACGATCCCACCGATCCAAGTACCGAACGCACGACACCTCTGAGTTCAGCACACGTTCAGCTCGATGACATCCCACGAACTCCGATCCAGCAGAGCTTCACGGGAGAATTCCATCAGCACGACAGCATGACGACGGTGACGATGTTGCTACCGACGCAGGGCTTCGCCTAAGCACCACTACGATATGATCGAGGTGGATTATGCTGCAGGGGGGCACCGCACACGGCTTGGAACAATCAACTTGTGTGTCTTTGGGTGCCCCCCGCCCCCGTATATAAAGGAGCAAGGGGGAGGCTGGCCAGCCTTGGTGCGCCCCAAGGAGAGGAGGAATCCTCTTCCTCCTAGTACTCTTCCTACTAGGAAGAGGATTCATCCTTTCCTAGTCCAACTACGAAGAGGGAAGGGGGGAGGAAAGAGAGGGAGAGGGAGAGGGAAAGAGGGGCTGCGCCCCCTTCCATAGTCCAATTCGGACTCCCTATGGGAGGGGGCGCGCCACCTCCTGGGCTGCAGCCCTCTCTCTCCCCTCAGGCCCACTAAGGCCCAATACTTCCTCAGGGGGGGGGGGGGTTCCGGTAACCCCTCCGGCACTCCGGTTTTCTCCGAAATCATCCGGAACACTTTCGGTGTCTGAATATATCCGTCCAATATATCAATCTTTACGTCTCGACCATTTCGAGACTCCTCGTCATGTCCGTGATCACATCCGGGACTCCAAACTACCTTCGGTACATCAAAACACATAAACTCATAATGCCGATCGTCACCGAACATTAAGCGTTCGGACCCTACGGGTTCGAGAACTATGTAGACATGACCGAGACACGTCTCCGGTCAATAACCAATAGCGGAACCTGGATGCCCATATTGGTTCCTACATATTCTACGAATATCTTTGTCGGTCAAACCGCATAACAACATACGTTGTTCCCTTTGTCATCGGTATGTTACTTGCCCGAGATTCGATCGTCGGCATCTCAATACCTAGCTCAATCTCGTTACTGACAAGTCTCTTTACTCGTTCCGTAATGCATCATCCCGCAACTAACTCATTAGTTGCATTTCTTGCAAGGCTTATAGTGATGTGCATTACCGAGAGGGCCCAAAGATACCTCTCCGACAATCGGAGTGACAAATCCTAATCTCGATCTATGCCAACTCAACAAGTACCATCGGAGACACCTGTAGAGCACCTTTATAATCACCCAGTTACGTTGTGACGTTTGGTAGCACACAAAGTGTTCCTCCGGTAACTGGGAGTTGCATAATCTCATAGTCATAGGAACATGTATAAGTCATGAAGAAAGCAATAGCAGTAAACTAAAACGATCAAGTGCTAAGCTAACGGAATGGGTCAAGTCAATCACATCATTCTCCTAATGATGTGATCCCATTTATCAAATGACAACTCATGTCTATGGTTAGGAAACATAACCATCTTTGATCAACGAGCTAGTCAAGTAGAGGCATACTAGTGACACTCTGTTTGTCTATGTATTCACACATGTATTATGTTTCCGGTTAATACAATTCTAGCATGAATAATAAACATTTATCATGAAATAAGGAAATAAATAATAACTTTATTATTGCCTCTGGGGCATATTTCCTTCAGTCTCCCACTTGCACTAGAGTCAATAATCTAGATTACACAGTAATGATACTAACACCCATGGAGCCTTGGTGCTGATCATGTTTTGCTCGTGAGAGATTCTTAGTCAACAAGTCTGCAACATTCAGATCCATATGTATCTTGCAAATCTCTATGTCTCCCACTTGGACTTGATCGCGGATGGAATTGAAGCGTCTCTTGACGTGTTTGGTTCTCTTGTGAAATCTGGATTCCTTTGCCAAGGCAATTGCACCAGTATTGTCACAAAAGATTTTCATTGGACCCGATGCACTAGGTATGACACCTAGATCGGATATGAACTCCTTCATCCAGACACCATCATTTACTGCTTCCAAAGCAGCTATGTACTCCGCTTCACACGCAGGTCCCGCCACGACGCTTTGTTTAGAACTGCTCCAACTGATAACTCCACCGTTCAATATAAACACGTATTCGGTTTGCGATTTAGAATTGTCCGGATCAGTGTCAAAGCTTGCATCAATGTAACCATTTATGACGAGCTCTTTGTCACCTCCATAAACGAGAAACATATCCTTAGTCCTTTTCAGGTATTTTAGGATGTTCTTGACCGATGTCCAGTGATCCACTCGTGGATTACTTTGGTACCTCCCTGCTAAACTAATAGCAAGGCACACATCAGGTCTGGTACACAACATTGCATACATGATAGAGCCTATGGCTGAAGCATAGGGAACACTTTTCATTTTCTCTCTATCTTCTACAGTGGGCGGACATTGAGTCTTACTCAACTTCACACCTTGTAACATAGGCAAGAACCCTTTCTTAGCTTGATCCATTTTGAACTTCTTCAAAACTTTATCAAGGTATGTGCTTTGTGAAAGTCCAATTAAGCGTCTTGATCTATCTCTATAGATCTTGATGCCTAATATATAAGCAGCTTCACCGAGGTCTTTTATTGAAAAACTCTTATTCAAGTATCCTTTTATGCTATCCAGAAATTCTATATCATTTCCATTCAACAATATGTCATCCACATATAATATTAGAAATGCTACAGAGCTCCCACTCACTTTCTTGTAAATAAAGGCTTCTCCAAAAGTCTATATAAAACCATGTGCTTTGATCACACTATCAAAACGTTTATTCCAACTCCGAGAGGCTTGCACCAGTCCATAAATGGATCGCTGGAGCTTGTACACTTTGTTACCCCCCCTTTGGATCGATAAAACCTTTAGGTTGCATCATATACAACTCTTCTTCCAGAAATCCATTCAGGAATGCAGTGTTTACATCCATTTGCCAAATTTCATAATCATAAAATGCGGCAATTGCTAACATGATTCGGACAGACTTAAGCATCGCTATGGGTGAGAAGGTCTCATCATAGTCAACTCCTTGAACTTGTCGAAAACCTTTCGCAACAAGTCGAGATTTGTAGACAGTAACGTTACCGTCAGCGTCAGTCTTCTTCTTGAAGATCCATTTATTCTCGATGGCTTGCTGATCATCGGGCAAGTCAACCAAAGTCCACACTTTGTTCTCATACATGGATCCCATCTCAGATTTCATGGCCTCAAGCCATTTTGCGGAATCTGGGCTCATCATCGCTTCCTCATAGTTCGTAGGTTCGTCATGGTCAAGTAACATGACCTCCAAAACAGGATTACTGTACCACTCTGGTGCGGATCTTACTCTGGTTGACCTACGAGGTTCGATAGCAACTTGATATGAAGTTTCATGATCATCATCATTTGCTTCCTCACTAATTGGTGTAGGTGTCACAGGAACCGGTTTCCATGATGGACTACTTTCCAATAAGGGAGCAAGTACAGTTACCTCATCAAGTTCTACTTTCCTCCCACTCACTTCTTTCGAGAGAAACTCCCTCTCTAGATAGGATCCATTCTTAGCAACAAATGTCTTGCCTTCTGATCTGTGATAGAAGGTGTACCCAACAGTCTCCTTTGGGTATCCTATGAAGACACATTTCTCCGATTTGGGTTTGAGCTTATCAGGTTGAAGCTTTTTCACATAAGCATCGCAGCCCCAAACTTTAAGAAACGACAACTTTGGTTTCTTGACAAACCATAGTTCATAAGGCGTCGTCTCAACGGATTTAGATGGCGCCCTATTTAACGTGAATGCAGCTGTATCTAAAGTATAACCCCAAAATGATAGCGGTAAATCAGTAAGAGACATCATAGATCACACCATATCTAGTAAAGTATGATTACGACGTTTGGACACACCATTACGCTGTGGTGTTCCGGGTGGCATGAGTTGCGAAAGTATTCCACATTATTTCAAATGAAGGCTGTCGGTGTCAAAACCAGCGGATCTCAGGTAGGGGGTCCCGAACTGTGCGTCTAGGCCGGATGGTAACAGGAGGCAAGGGACACGAAGTTTTACCCAGGTTCGGGCCCTCTCGATGGAGGTAAAACCCTACGTCCTGCTTGATTAATATTGATGATATGGGTAGTACAAGAGTAGATCAGAGAGGCTAAACCCTAGAAGCTAGCCTATGGTATGATTGTTGATGTGTATGTTGTCCTACGGACTAAAACCCTCCGGTTTATATAGACACCGGATATGGTTAGGGTTACATCGAGTCGGTTACAATGGTAGGAGATCTAAATATCCGTATAGCCAAGCTTGCCTTCCATGCCAAGGAAATTCCCTTCCGGACACGGGACGAAGTCTTCAACCTTGTATCTTCATAGTCCAGGAGTCCGGCTGAAGGTATAGTTCGGCTATCCGAACACCCCCTAATCCAGGACTCCCTCAGTAGCCCCTGAACCAGGCTTCAATGACGACGAGTCCGGCGCGCATATTGTCTTCGGCATTGCAAGGCGGGTTCCTCCTCCAAGTACTTCATAGAAGATTTTGAACACAAAGGTAGTGTCCGGCTCTGCAAAATAAGTTTCCACATATTGCCATAGAGAGAATAATATTTACACAAATCTAATCTGCTGACGCACTCCGTAGTGTGACATCACACCATGGCCAAGCTTTTATTCGAACCGTTTTATTGTCCCATCTCAGCGCGTTATGCGAGGTGGTTTCCTTGGCACGTCTTGTTAAAGCAGAGATTGTGTCCCCTTATTCCGGGATTCTCATCAATACGGGCGTGGGTAACCCAACCGCGCCTTTGATTACGACGCTTGGGAGATAAGCGAGTTTTACAGGCTGGTGGGGACATGTAGTTGCGTCCACCCATATAAGGGGATAAGGATCCACCTTTTCACCTACGCCTTCTTCCTCCTTCGCCTATCATTCTTGCGCACTCGAGCTCCAGCGCCCAAGTCCGCACTCCTCACCTCAACCTTCTCCAGCCATGTCCGGAGCGGGAGGCAAGTGGATGGTCTCCTCCGTCACGGAGGGACACATCAAAAAGCTGAGGAAGGCCGGATATCTGGCTAGCGACATCACGCACCGGCTTCCTGAAACGGGGCAGCTCATCCCCACCCCAAGGCCCCATGAGAGGGTGGTGTTCCTCCCCCACTTCCTCCGCGGACTGGGTTTTCCTCTCCATCCATTTGTCCGGGGCTCATGTTCTACTATGGCCTGGATTTCCACGATCTGGCCCCGAATTTTGTCCTCAACATCTCGGCGTTTATCGTCATGTGCGAGGCTTTCCTCCGCATCCGCCCCCATTTCGGCCTATGGCTCAAGACCTTCAACGTCAAGCCAAAGGTGGTGCGCGGCAACCAGGCGGAGTGCGGAGGAGCCATGGTGGGCAAGATGGCCAACGTCCTATGGCTCGAGGGCTCCTTTGTGGAGACCCTAAAGGGGTGGCAATCGGGATGGTTTTACATCACCGAGCCGCTCGACGCCGAATGGGTCGCACCCCCTGAGTTCCGGTCTGGACCCCCAACGCGGCTCACGTCCTGGAAAGAGACGGGCCTGTCGTGGGGTAAAAAAGGAGAGCTGACCGGACTCCAAACATGCATCAAAACCCTAGTGGACAGGAAGCTTAAACTTGTCAACGTAGTCCAGGTTATGCTCATCCGCTTGATCCTCCCGTGTCAACAACGGGCTTTCAACCTGTGGGAGTTTGACCCGGCGCGGCACCAAACTCTGAGCAGGCTCTTCGACACGACATACGAAGATGCCTGGAAGGTGCTTTTCAAGGGCGCCGTGGCTCCCGCATCCGCTACTGAGGATCGCGGATTCAGTGCACAGCGTCACGCTCTTGCGGTAAGCTGTCTTTTTCCTTTTACAGGGTATCAGTGTTTCATAGTTTGACTCCATGCGGGATCTAAGCTCCCTTTCCTTTGACAGGATTGGCAGGTGACGTCCGGACAGATCAACTATCCGGCTCCTTTGCCCGAAGGCCCAGCGGACGCTCAATTGGCGAAGCTGCTGGTTCTGGCACCCTATGTGGTGCCGGAGAAGAAGGCCAAGAAGAAGGCCACAGGGACTCGAAAGAGTGCCCGGCACCCGGAGGTGTCGGATTCATCATCCGACGAATCCAAGACGCACTCCTCCCACGAAGATGAGGAGGAGGAAGAAGAGACTGAAAGTGCAACTATCCCTAGGTGGTTTTGGTAATTCATAACAACATATAGTTCATTGAGCTAATGATATTTCAAGATGATTATTTCAGGAAAGCTCAATGATTGGCATGGCATGGATATGAAAGTGGAACCCTCAAAATGCTAAGGACAAAGAATTGGCTCAAGCTCAAAAGTTCAAGACTCTTCATTTTATATTTTAGTGATCCAAGATCACATTGAGTCTTTAGGAAAAGCCAATACTATCAAGGAGGGATGAGGTGTTGCTTAATGAGCCTCTTGCTTTATGTGCTTGGTGATATGCTCCAAAATCCTCAACCACTTTTCCATAGCCACAAATGACCTAAACCCTAAGCCAAACTCGGTCATACCGATTTCTTCAATCCGGCGCCACCGAGTTTCACTTGTCATTTGCCACTGCCAAACCCTAGCAATTCGGTCCTACCGATAAGGATCTCGGTCTCACCGAGATGGGCTTGCAAACTCTCTGTTTCCCTTTCGTAACTTTTCGGTCTCACCGAAGGAGCGAATCGGTCCCACCGAGAATGCAATGTAAACTCCATGTTTCCTTCTTGTAACTTTTCGGTCTCACCGAAAGAGCGAGTCGGTCCCACCGAGTTTACTTGACCAACTCTCTGGTTAGCTTATTGCCAAACTCGGTCTCACCGAGTTTGTGCAATCGGTCTCACCGAGATTACGTTATGCCCAAGCCCTAACCGAATCGGTCTCACCGAGTTGCATGTCAGTCCCATCGAAATTCCTAACGGTCACTAGGTTTACTATTTCGGTCCGACCGAGTTTTTTGATTCGGTCCCACCGAGATTGGTAAATTGAGTGTAACGGTTGGATTTTGTGTGGAGGCTATAAATACCCCTCCACCTCCTCTTCATTCGTGGAGAGAGCAATCAGAACCTATACACCATTCCAACTCATATGTTCTGAGAGAGAACCACCTACTCATGTGTTGAGACCAAGATATTCCATTCAAACCATATGAATCTTGATATCTAGCCTTCCCCAAGTTGCTTTCCACTCAAATCTTCTTTCCACCAGATCCAAATCCTATGAGAGAGAGTTGAGTGTTGGGGAGACTATCATTTGAAGCACAAGAGCAAGGAGTTCATCATCAACACACCATTTGTTACTTCTTGGAGAGTGGTGTCTCCTAGATTGGCTAGGTGTCACTTGGGAGCCTCCGACAAGATTGTGGAGTTGAACCAAGGAGTTTGTAAGGGCAAGGAGATCGCCTACTTCGTGAAGATCTACCGCTAGTGAGGCAAGTCCTTCGTGGGCGATGGCCATGGTGGGATAGACAAGGTTGCTTCTTCGTGGACCCTTCGTGGGTGGATCCCTCCGTGGACTCGCGCAACCGTTACCCTTCGTGGGTTGAAGTCTCCATCAACGTGGATGTAGGATAGCACCACCTATCCGAACCACGGGAAAAACATCCGTGTCTCCAATAGCGTTTGAATTCTCCAAACCCTTCCCTTTATATTCTTGCAAGTTGCATGCTTTACTTTCCACTGCTAATATACTCTTTGCATGCTTGCTTGAATCGTGTGATGATTGCTTGACTTGTACTAGAATAGCTAAAATCTGCCAAGAACTAAAATTGGGAAAAGGTTAAGTTTTTATTCGGTCAAGTAGTCTAATCACCCCCTCTAGACATACTTTCGATCCTACAAGTGGTATCAGAGCTTTGGTCTCCATTTGCTTTGATTTCCATAGCTTTTGGTGGTCATAGCCTTGGTTTCACAACCTAGGAGAGTATGGCGTCTAGCGAGGGAAACTATCACCGTAGAGGTCCTTACTTTGATGGCACTAATTTTGCTAGTTGGAAGCATAAAATGAAAATGCATATTCTTGGACATAACCCCGCCGTATGGGCTATTGTTTGTGTTGGTTTGCAAGGTGACTTCTTTGATGGGAAAGAACCAAACCATGAAGCTACTGCGGATGAGTTGAAGATGTTGCAATACAATGCTCAAGCTTGTGATATTCTCTTCAATGGATTGTGCCCCGAAGAATTCAACAAAATCAGCCGCCTTGAGAATGCAAAGGAAATTTGGGACACTTTGATTGATATGCACGAAGGTACCGACTCCGTCAAGGAATCCAAGTTGGATGTGCTCCAAAGTCAACTTGACAAGTTCAAGATGAAGGATGGTGAAGGTGTCGCTGAAATGTACTCTAGGCTTGCTCTCATCACAAATGAGATTGCCGGCTTAGGAAGTGAAGAGATGACCGATAGATTCATCATCAAGAAGATCCTAAGAGCCTTGGATGGGAAATATGATACCATGTGCACATTAATCCAAATGATGCCTAATTACAAAGATCTCAAGCCAACGGAAGTAATTGGAAGGATTGTTGCTCATGAGATGTCACTCAAGGATAAAGAGGAACTTCACAACAAATCAAGTGGTGCTTACAAAGCGTCATGTGAAGTCCCCACATCATCAAGTGAGAAACAAAACTTCAATGAAGAATTGAGCTTAATGGTGAAGAACTTCAACAAGTTCTATAAGAGAAGAAGCAAAGATGGAAGCTTCAAGTCAAGGTCCTACAATGACAAAAGATCTTCTAGTCGAGAGCGAAACTGCTACAATTGTGGAAGACCCGGACACTTTTCCAATGAGTGTACGGCTCCCTACAAGAGAAGAGAAGATTCTCCAAAAAGAAGAAGCAAAGAATTACCACCAAGAGAGAGAAGGAGTAGAGATGATCGTTATGAACGGAGATACTCACAGAGAAGCAAGGATTCGGAAAGGAAGGAACAATCATCAAGGATCTACACAAAACGAAGACATCAAGCTCATGTTGGTGAATGGGTATCCGGCTCCGACTCCGACAGCCACTCCAAGAGAAGTTATCACTCCGACTCTGAAGATACTCAAGATGAAGGTGTTGCCGGTCTAGCACTTGTGTCAACCAACTCCTACGACATATTTGATTCACCAAATGAAGGAATTGGAAGATGCTTCATGGCCAAAGGTCCTAAGGTAACACACCCCGAGTATGTTGATTTTAATAGTGATGAGGATGACTTGTTAGGTGATGATGATTTGCTTATTGACAACTCTAGTGATGAGTACTATGATGAAACATCAATTAATCATGCTAATCAAGATAAAATGAATGACAGTGATAAGGAGAAGATTGAGGCTCTAACTAAAGAACTAAACACTCTTAAGTTAGCTCATGAAACTATCTTCGAAGATCATCAAGAACTTTTAAGAGCTCATGAGAAATTACGCTTTGAAAAGCTCAATCTTGAACAAGAGCATGAGTTCTTAAAAGCAATCAATGATGATCTCCGCAAGAAAAGTTCTTCTTACATTGCCAAGCGTTTACTCTTATCCACTTACATGCCTCAAGTCAAGTCTAGTAACAAGAACAAGAAAGATTCTTCCTCTAGTAGTAACAATGATCATGCTAAATCCAATATTGTTGCTTCTAGTAGTTCTCTTGATTCCACTAATGATTCTCTTAGCCAAGTTACACTTGAGCAAGAAAATAGCTTATTGAAGGGGATTATAGAGAAAGGAGTATACAAAAGCCTTGCCGGAAGTAAGAAATTCGAGGAAATTGTGCGCAAGCAAGGGATGCACCGGAAGAATCAAGGTGTTGGTTTTGAACGAAAGTTCAATGCCAATGGAGTTGAATGGGAAGAAGATCAATACCCCAAGACAAAGTTTGTTCCTCAACAAGAGAAGTATGATACCTCTTTCAAGGGGACACAAGCTCAAGATGATCTTCCACCACAACACTACAAGCAAAAAGGCAAGGACAAGCTTCAAGAGGAGATTGATGCATTTGAAGAAGCTCCTAAGACCTTAGTCAAGTGGATTCCCAAGACCACGTCAAGTTCCACTTCATCAAGTATGACTACAACTCCAAGGATTCTCATCAAGATGGTGTGAATCCAAAAGAAGAAGAACTAGAGAGTTCTTGAGGGTGACTCCGCCAACATATTTCACTCTCATCATTTTGGCAAGAACAAGTGCAATCAACTTCCACATCGTGCACTAGTTCAAGGAGTCACAAACCCTCTTGTTGGTAAGGCAAGGGACAAGGTAACTTAAAGTTTTCATGGACATCATCTTGCGCATGCATCACTCTATGTCTATGGATATCCTTGTTTGTTCCTTGTGGGACTAACCCATGTAGGTATTGAAAGTGCAATTCACTCAAATGGATAGCTCCAAGTGATCTACATCAACATTGAGCATCCACATCTTCAACATCTACATGAAGTCATCATCTACAAAACCCAAGGTTAGTTCATCCCTCTTAGGGGGGATATCACATCTAGGGGGAGCTTTACTCTAAAACTTGAGTTAAAGTAACTCTAAAGATGTGAACACAACAATGCTTTATGTAAAAGTGGTAACCCCACTCGAGCTTAAATGATGAGTATGACCTACGATCAAGTGTTCTCACTTGACTCCTAAGTCAATATACTCATATATAGATGACCTAGTCATCGCAAATTGCTTGATAGATGCTAGAATTGTTTGTGCATGCTTTGCCACATATTTCATTTGCCATCTTATTGTGTGAGCATGTTGGTTGCATATTTTACTCATTCAAGGACATCCACTTGTTGTTTTGAGTGCTTGGCTTTATTTCCTTTTGCCAAGTGGATGGACAAGAATGCCTAAGAACCTCCTCTAGCTATCTATGCTTTTCTCGTCTCAAAGTCTATTCATGCTGCATCACAAAATTTGATCAAGTCAGATTCGAACCACTCTGTGTGAGGAGCGCCCGGAGTCCCCGATTCGTCATAGACTTAAACTTCCAAAACCTCTTTATGAATCTTGGTCTGACCGATACCCCACTTTCGGTCCTACCGAGTTCATTAAGTTGATCTAGGTTTCGATCTCGGTGCAACCGATTTGAACTTTTCGGTCACACCGAGTTGCAATAACTGCACACAGTTTTGCATCTCGGTGCCACCAAGTTGTTCCACTCGGTCACACCGACAGGGTCGGGCTATATATAGTGACGGGCAAAATTTTGGAAATTTCTCCGAAACCTCTTCGCCCGCGCATAGCTCGCTCTGCCTCCTGGGTCTCTGGATCGTCCTCCTCGCCGCCAGCAGCCTCCAGTCGCTGGTCTCCGTCACCGTCAACGGAAATTCTGCCCCGCCATTGCCGCCGTAGCGAGTCTCCGCCGAACTAGGGTATGGACTCGATCTTTGTGCTATTCACCAATCCAATTCCTAGCACATTGTGATCATCATGATTCTTGCCACATTTGATAAACTCCTATCCATTCAATGAACTCGTAGATTAGGTTTAATTTGAAAATTTTAGGGTTAGGTTTCCGACGAAACCATCTCGGACCCATCGAGTTGAAAAACTCGGTCCCACCGATCTGGCTTATGCCATTGGACAAGTGAAACTCGGTCTGACCGAGAGTCACTTATCAGTGCGACCGATTTTGGAACTCAGTGAAACCCTAGCAGTCTTGGTGCCACCGAACTGTGACTCGGTCTGACCGAGTTCACTAGTTTAGGTTCCAAAACTGCTTCGGTGTCACCGAGTTTGAAAATCGGTAGATCCGAGATGATTTCAGTGGGAAACTAAAACCAAGTTTTTGAATTATTCTTTTGCAAAAATCTCTGCTTTTTGTGATGCTCATCTACTCTATCTCATCCATAATCTATTCACAGGGTCAGCAGTCAGTTTGCAACATGTCTGATCAAAGTGACAGCCAGAACCTCTCAGAGCAGCAAGTAGTGATGAGTGAGGGCACTAGCCCCTCAAGTTCTTCAGATGATGGCAGCAGGAGCACCCCCAGCAATCTGCCTAAGGCTGCCACACATCAAAGGAAGAAGAGAACTTCTGATTCTGAAGATGAAGACTATGTGGCAGAGGAAGAGGCCACATCAAAGAGAGTTGAGCCAGCTCAAGGCACAAAGCCAGGGCTGAAAATCAAAAGGCCAGCAGGCAGGCAGCCCATGTCAAAGGCTAGAGCGTCAACTGAGAAGCCTGCTCCTATTGAGCCCATTGCTGCTGAGGGCAAAAAGAGGAAAGAAAGAGTGAAGAAGACTGTAGCCAGAGTGCTTGGGAAGGCCTCCATCATGGAAGATGAGGAGGAAGAAGAAGAGGTTGCTGCACCAGCACCCAAGGCAGCCAAACTTATGGGAGATGCCATAAGGTCAGGGACAACTGCATCCAAGCCCAAGGAAGCACCCAAGGATGCATCTAAGCCTAAGAGTGCACCAAAGAGAAACACAAGAAGCATACCAGCCACTGAGAAGAACAAGGCCCCAGTGCCTGAAGCTACAGAGGAAGAGGATGAAGAGCAAGTTCTCAGAAAGCTCAAGCCCAAGATCCCAGACCACAATGATGCTCATCCTGTGGCTGAGGACATGAAGCTCAGGAGAGACTCAGGGCTGAGGAAGTGGAGAGAAGCAGATCCGTATGCTTCAAGGAGAAGGACTGCAGTGGACTACATGTTTCACACCAAGGAGCAGCAGGATTTCTATGAGACAGTTTTGCTTGACAAGAAGCCAATCATTTGTGACATGAGATGGGTCGACTGGACCTACATGAAGGAAAATGAAGAGTACTACCCCGGAGTGTATGACAGCTTCAGTGTGTGTGGAGTTGCAGACTTTGTTGGGCAGAAGCTCACAAAGTGGAACGAGGAGCTAATCATGCAATTCTACTCCACAGCACACTTCTACCCGGATGGCAGGATCACATGGATGTCTGAAGGTACGAGGTACAAATCAACCGTTGAGGAATGGGCGAAGTTGATCAATGCCCCAGAGGAGCAAGCAGATGACTTGCACATTTATGCCAAGAAGAAAATGGATCACAACTCAATGTCCAACATGTACAAGGAGATCCCGAATGAAGCACTTGACACTTTCAAGTTTGGCTCAGTGCATTATCTTCTCTCTGGACTGCCCACTATCAATTGGATACTAAGGCACACTCTGCTGCCTAAGTCTGGAGATCACAATATGATCAGAGGTCACGCGATCAACTTGCTTCATGTCTTTGACGTGCCTCAGAAATTCAAAGTCATGAGCCTCATATTGGAAACAATCAAGAGGACTGCAGCAGACCAGAAGAGGAGCTGTGGATATGCACCTCAGATTCAGGAGCTCATCAACTCAAAGATGGGCACGGGCATATACTTGTTGGATAAGGAACACCTGCCCATCCGTCCAGATTTTGAAGATAACCAAGTGGTTATGACTGAGAATGAGCCATCATCTGCCCATGCACAAGCTAAGAAGGAGAAGGCGAAGAAGGAGAAAGCTGCCAGGATGCCTACTCAAGAGGAGGCATCTGATTACTTCCTGAAAACTAAACAAGAGCAGCTTGGTTACCTGATTGCGTCCACCCTGCGGATTGAGCAAAGACTTGCCACCCTGACTCAGAACCAGGCAAGCTTAGAGAGGATCATAGAACAGAGGTTCTATGACATGGACATCAAGCTGACAGAGATACAGACTGCCGTCGAGCAGCTTCAGGATGACATGAACGAAAGGAGAGGCAGGACCACGACTGATGCTTTTGCCAGGGTGCCACGAGGTCCGAGGTCGTCTGCACTGCCAGTTGCTGACACCAGAGCTACAACATCTGCACCAGCTACAGCCTCAGTTCCACCAGCTCCAGCATCCACTTCAGCCTCAACTCCTACCACATCTACCGAAGGCTTCGTCCTTGGCGTGCTCCGGACTCCACCACCACCTGAAGATCAAGCCTGAGCGTCGACTTAGCACTATGCATTTTCTAGGAACTTTTTGGTAACTTGTTGCCAAAGGGGGAGAAAATGTATAGATCATAGGCTTCGAGAGAGAGTGTTGCTTTTTTCTCTCTAGTTTTATTTGGTGGTTTTTCGAACTTTGTTTGCTTGTGTGTGAGATACTACGTCCTTATGTCTGCATGAGACATCGATGATCAAGTGTTTGATCATAAGCTACACTTAATGTTTGCTTAATGGTTGCTTAAATATTGTCATTCTATCTATCTCTTGTGATCATTCACTATTCTTGGTGATGAGTGCATGTACTTCTTTCTTATCATTTTTTGAGCGCTCCACCAAGATGTATGTGACATGGAAGAGTAACCCATAATTCTAACTCTTTGTGTGTTTGCAGTCCAAAGCAAATTTTAAAAATGCACAAATTTAGGGGGAGCTCTTACTTATCACATACTTCTCAAAGCGACAATGCACTTCATGATTATTATAATTTGTCGAAGCTTTGATCTATATGTTGTCATCAATTACCAAAAAGGGGGAGATTGAAAGTGCAACTATCCCTAGGTGGTTTTGGTAATTCATAACAACATATAGTTCATTGAGCTAATGATATTTCAAGATGATTATTTCAGGAAAGCTCAATGATTGGCATGGCATGGATATGAAAGTGGAACCCTCAAAATGCTAAGGACAAAGAATTGGCTCAAGCTCAAAAGTTCAAGACTCTTCATTTTATATTTTAGTGATCCAAGATCACATTGAGTCTTTAGGAAAAGCCAATACTATCAAGGAGAGATGAGGTGTTGCTTAATGAGCCTCTTGCTTTATGTGCTTGGTGATATGCTCCAAAATCCTCAACCACTTTTCCATAGCCACAAATGACCTAAACCCTAAGCCAAACTCGGTCATACCGATTTCTTCAATCCGGCGCCACCGAGTTTCACTTGTCATTTGCCACTGCCAAACCCTAGCAATTCGGTCCTACCGATAAGGATCTCGGTCTCACCGAGATGGGCTTGCAAACTCTCTGTTTCCCTTTCGTAACTTTTCGGTCTCACCGAAGGAGCGAATCGGTCCCACCGAGAATGCAATGTAAACTCCATGTTTCCTTCTTGTAACTTTTCGGTCTCACCGAAAGAGCGAGTCGGTCCCACCGAGTTTACTTGACCAACTCTCTGGTTAGCTTATTGCCAAACTCGGTCTCACCGAGTTTGTGCAATCGGTCTCACCGAGATTACGTTATGCCCAAGCCCTAACCGAATCGGTCTCACCGAGTTGCATGTCAGTCCCATCGAAATTCCTAACGGTCACTAGGTTTACTATTTCGGTCCGACCGAGTTTTTTGATTCGGTCCCACCGAGATTGGTAAATTGAGTGTAACGGTTGGATTTTGTGTGGAGGCTATAAATACCCCTCCACCTCCTCTTCATTCATGGAGAGAGCAATCAGAACCTATACACCATTCCAACTCATATGTTCTGAGAGAGAACCACCTACTCATGTGTTGAGACCAAGATATTCCATTCAAACCATATGAATCTTGATCTCTAGCCTTCCCCAAGTTGCTTTCCACTCAAATCTTCTTTCCACCAGATCCAAATCCTATGAGAGAGAGTTGAGTGTTGGGGAGACTATCATTTGAAGCACAAGAGCAAGGAGTTCATCATCAACACACCATTTGTTACTTCTTGGAGAGTGGTGTCTCCTAGATTGGCTAGGTGTCACTTGGGAGCCTCCGACAAGATTGTGGAGTTGAACCAAGGAGTTTGTAAGGGCAAGGAGATCGCCTACTTCGTGAAGATCTACCGCTAGTGAGGCAAGTCCTTCGTGGGCGATGGCCATGGTGGGATAGACAAGGTTGCTTCTTCGTGGACCCTTCGTGGGTGGATCCCTCCGTGGACTCGCGCAACCGTTACCCTTCGTGGGTTGAAGTCTCCATCAACGTGGATGTAGGATAGCACCACCTATCCGAACCACGGGAAAAACATCCGTGTCTCCAATAGCGTTTGAATTCTCCAAACCCTTCCCTTTATATTCTTGCAAGTTGCATGCTTTACTTTCCGCTGCTAATATACTCTTTGCATGCTTGGTTGAATCGTGTGATGATTGCTTGACTTGTACTAGAATAGCTAAAATCCGCCAAGAACTAAAATTGGGAAAAGGTTAAGTTTTTATTTGGTCAAGTAGTCTAATCACCCCCCCTCTAGACATACTTTCGATCCTACAGAGACCCCTCCCCCTCCAGCGGGGGAAGGGAAGAAAAGGAAGGCCGCCCCAACTGGGGAGGCCGAGGGGTCCAAGAGAGGGAGAACCCCTCCTCCGGACTACTCCACCAACGCCGACGACGGCGAAGAAGAGTGGCCGCCCAGGGCCAAGCCCCTGGCGAAATCGTAAGTATCCGGATACCGGAGTGATTTCGTAGTATTCGTTTATTGCACAGATTTCCTTATGTCGAATATGTTTATGCAGCCCACCCAAAGACCGGCTCGACGCGTCGTCGAGCGGCTCACTGGACTCGTCGGACGTGAACTTGCTGCCGATGGCTTCCTCCCCCCGCCCTACGGACGACACCGAAGTGTTGTCCCAACAGGTTCCAATCCGGGAGGAGGTGGTCCTGGAGGTGCCGCAAGGCGACCTCCCGGACTCCTGGAGTAAAGGGGACGAAACCCCCCAGGGCTCCAAGTCCGGCCCTAGGCCGGACACCGCTCCGGAACCTTCAAAGGTTCCAGAGTCCGGTGGGGGACCTCCTTCCAAGAGGAGCAGGCCCGCCATGCCGATGACCTCCATCCAACCAGAGGCGCCGGACAATATGTTGGAGGCGCTCCAAGGCGCCTCCATCGATGAGGGGCACCGCACTATTATGAGTGCGGTGATCCAGAAGGTTCAGTCCGCCAAGAGCGGAGTGACTGACGCTTGTACAAGCCTTTTAACAGGCTTTGAGGTAAGTAAAGAATGTGTAAAAACATTACCGCATAGACAGTAGCCCCTGATGCTCTTTTTGGCGTTCGGGAAGAAAATCCGAATAGAGGATCAAATAAAATTCGCAGGAGTCTAACAAAAAGAAGTCAATATGCGTGTGCAGGCTTCCCTGCTGGCGTCCGCCGCACTGACTGCGGAAGTGGACGTGCTAAAGCAGGACCTCGAGCGGTCCGAGCAAGAGCTCGGACGTGCCAAGAAGCAGCTCGAGGACAATGAAGGTAAGAAATACCTTGTTTAAATTATATATATATATATATAAAGGTGCAATTGCAAAAAACGACAAGATTATCGCGGCTATTGTAGGGGCCACGTCTGAGGTGGCGACCCTGAAGCAAGTGCTGCTTGAGGCCGAGAAGAGGTTAGCCACGGAGCGCACTAAGCGAGAAAAGTATGAGGCCAAGGTTGGCAAGGTGCGGCAAGAGCTCCAGGCTCTCATGGAAAAACATGAGAGTTTGGAGCGTGACTCAAGAACGCAAGCGTCCGAGCTCGCGGCGGCTACTGAAAGTGCCAAGTCTGCCAAGGCCGAATCCCAGAAGACCCTCCAGGAGTTGGATGAGGTGAAGAAGATAGCGGCGGGTAAGGCATTCTTTATGCAAAGTAAACACATAAGCGTGAGTTACTTGTTACTTACCCGAATCCGGAGTTCTCCAGGCGCGTTCGCAGATCTTCCCCGGAGTATATCTGATGCCGCCGCATTCTATCGAGCCGAGGAGGGCAGCTCGACGGAGAAGGTGTTCTGGTCTCAGTACGCTGAGGCCGGACACCCCGTGCCCCTGAGCGACCAGTTGAAGCAACTGGTCGAGCTCCACAAGGCGGCCGAACAGGCCATGAAAGGCCTCATAGTTCGGCTGTGGCCTGGAGAGGCTCAGCCAGAGAGCTATTTCGGGCTGGTGCGGCGGCTGGTGGAGGCCTGTCCAAGGCTCGAAGTCATCAAGCGCTCCGTCTGCATTGAAGGTGCCCGTAGGGCCCTTGCCTGTGCGAAGGTGCACTAGGGTAAGCTGGATGCTGAGAAGCTCGTGAAGGACGGGCCACCGCCGGGGAAAGAGCATCGCAAGCCCGAAAATTATTATAAGGATGTACTGAAGGGTGCCCGCCGGCCTTGTGGCGGATGAATGTTCTATGGATGTAATTTTTTAGTAAAACTCGCTCGTTTTGTCCTGTGCGCTGAAAACTTATTCATATGCGCTTAAGCAATGCTATAGAATTTAAAATATTACCTTCTGTGTGGCTATTTATCAATTCTAAGAGATGGCAAGTCGTCGGCTTCTGCCCCCGTGCCGCTAGTGCTGGGGTGTTCGGGGATAAACCTGAGGGCTCTTTTCCCCATGTTTGGGTCCTTCGAGGGAGGTGCTCAGCCCAACAAACAAGGCAATCAGACTATAATGCGTGAACACTCTCACTTAGCCATAGAATTCTATAATTTTAAATTTCGGCGAAGCCCCTGGTATTCGGAAGACCGAGTTCGGGGCACTATCCACGCCTTGGCCGGATAGAGCCGGCTCCTCGCCCTAAGCGGCATAAGTCTTTAAGGACTCGAAAAGACCTCTCGAACAGCGACCAGCTCTCGCCTCATCATGACGGTCAGTTTTAGCTTTCTCCACTGAGGTGCTCGACCCAGCTCAACCGGGGCACAATCGCAGTGGTTCTCCTAGTGCTACCTTAGCCAATATAGCGGAACGTAAGGCACCAAAACATAGGAGCCGGGCAAACCCAACTATTGACCCAAGACATGATTCGGAGCTGATGCATATAATGCTATAAGTTCGGGGTGCCGCACTTGTGAAAGTGTTCGGACTTCTCACACCATGTTGAGGGGTACTGAAGCCCTTGGCGTATTTCGGCCGTACCAAAGTGTACGGGTGCAACATGTCGTTAAGGAACATATATAAATATAAAAAAAGAGTAATGCAAAAATAGACAAAAGCTATGCATTGTTTATTAAAAAGAGCTGCGATCAAAGCAGGACGATACAAATAATGCGATAAGCAAAAGGTTGGACTATGTAACATGTCCGCTCCAGGGGCAAGCTGCGGAATAATATGCGAAACAGGTATACTGCTCGTGATAGAGACCACCTGGGAGTTCCGTAATGCGGTGTGGCTTGTCTGCTTCCCTGGTTCTTGCATCGTTTGTGCGGCAATTGAACTGCCGAACAGGCCGTCCGAAGAATGGAGTCCTGAAAGTAAGAGAAAATTTTAAAAAATCGGCAGCCCCTGGTATGGTTTAAGCCGTGTTTTGGGCGTGCCGCGATGGTGCCCCTCCCCCTGTGCCCATGGTATCTCTAGAGCGTAGTTATGTACGCGAAGTACTGACGTCGCCTTTTTGCGAGGGTTGGGGTTGGGGCCGCATTGCTACGCCTGCTCGGATCGTGCCAGGCGGTCTTGTTGTAGGTTACTCCGGGCGCGCTTGACGGTGTCCGGTCGTTTAGTGGCCGGACTCGAGAAATACCTGGAGAGGCTGCTTTGTACTTCCGCTGCAAGGGCCGCCGTGTGCTCCTCCGTTCGGTGTTTCCATTGACCGTAATTACTCCTCGAGGGCCTGGCATCTTGAGCTTAAGGTATGCGTAATGCGGTACCGCATTGAACTTAGCGAATGCGGTTCGCCCGAGCAGCGCATGATAACCACTGCGAAACGGGACTATGTCGAAGATTAACTCCTCGCTTAGGAAATTATCCGAAGATCCGAAGACCACTTCAAGTGTGACTGAGCCTGTATAGTTGGCCTCTACACCTGGTATTATGCCTTTAAAGGTCGTTTTGGTGGGCTTAATCCTCGAGGGATCTATGCCCATTTTCCGCACTGTATCCTGGTAAAGCAGGTTCAGGCTGTTGCTGCCGTCCATAAGGACTCTAGTGAGATGAAATCCGTCAATAATTGGGTCTAGAACCAATGCAGCGAAGCCGCCGTGATGGGTGCTAGTGGGGTGGTCCCTTCGATCAAAGGTGATCGGGCAGGAGGACCATGGGTTGAACTTTGGTGCGACTGGCTCTATCGCGTATACGTCCCTTAACGCACGCTTCCGCTCCCTCTTGGGGATGTGGGTTGCGTATATCATGTTCACCGTCCACACTTGTGGGGGAAAACCCTTCTGTCCCCTGTTGTTCGGCGGCCGGGGCTCCTCGTCGTCATCGCTATGCAGCCCCTTGTCTTTGTTTTCGGTGTTTAACTTGCCTGCCTGCTTGAACACCCAACAATCCCTGTTGGTGTGATTGGCCGACTTTTCGGGGGTGCCATGTATCTGGCATGAGCGGTTGAGTATTCGGTCCAAGCTGGACGGGCCCCTAGGATTCCTTTTGAATGGCTTCTTTTGCTGACCGGATTTAGAGCCTCTGAATCCGGCATTAACTGCCGTATCCTCAGCATTGTCGCCGTTAATGCGGCGCTTCTGCTTGGTTCGACGCGACCTGCCACTACTGTCCCTGGTGTCCGAATTACCAGGGTTCTTGGTTATATTGTTACTACGAGCAAGCCAGCTGTCTTCTCCCGTGCAAAAGCGGGTCATGAGTGTCGTGAGTGCTGCCATAGATTTCGGTTTTTCCTGTCCAAGGTGCCGGGCCAGCCACTCGTCACGGATATTGTGCTTGAAGGCTGCTAGGGCCTCAGCGTCCGGATAGTTGACTATTTGATTTTTTTTGTTAGGAACCGTGTCCAGAATTGCCTGGCCGATTCATATGGCTGCTGAATTATGTGACTTAGGTCATCGGCATCTGGGGGTCACACATAAGTGCCCTGTAAATTGTCGAGGAATGCGGCTTCCAGGTCCTCCCAACAGCTGATTGATCCTGTTGGCAAGCTGTTAAGCCAATGCTGAGCTGGTCCTTTAAGCTTGAGTGGGAGGTATTTGATGGCGTGGAGATCATTGCCGCGGGCCATGTGGATATGAAGGAGATAATCCTCGATCCATACCGCAGGATCTGTTGTGCCATCATATGAATCAATGTTTACGGGTTTGAAACCCTCGGGGATTTGATGATCCATTATTTCGTCTGTGAAGCAGAGTGGGTGTGCGGCGCCTCTGTACTGGGCTATATCATGACGTAGCTCTAGTGAGCCTTGTCTACTATGTTCGGCCCTGCCGAATTTGTGGCCGGCGTGACGGATACCGTCTCGAGCCGTGGGGCGCCCACGCGATCCGTAGATCGATCTTGTTTGTTTAGCCTTGTCCTCCAACATATCTCGTAAGTCCGGCGCATAGTCTCGTGGCTTGGTACGGGGTGCGGCTTGAGTGGAGGGCCGAGAGGCCTCTCTGTCGCCGCCACGAGGTGGTCGGTCGGCCGCATCAAGTGCTTCCTCCTCTAATTGGGGTAGCAACCTGCGCTTTGGGTAGCTCTTGGAGGGGCGTTCGAGTTTATGCTCTTCGGCCGCAAGGACTTCAGTCCATCTGTCAACTAGCAAATCTTGATCAGCTCTAAGCTCTTGCTGTTTTTTCTTGAGGCTTCTTGCCGTGGCCATAAGCCTGCGTTGAAAACGCTTTTGCTCGACGGGATCCTCTGGCACGACGAATTCGTCGTCGTCGAGGCTTGCCTCGTCTTCGGAGGGAGGCATATAATTATCGTCCTCGACCTCTCTGTCTGCCGCTCTCTCATGAGGGCTGGTTTCTCAATCCTCCTATGCTAAATCTTGCTGGAGGGGGTTTTCTTCGGCGCTTTCTGGAGTATTATTATCTCCCGTGCTGGAATCACCATGTTTGTTTTGGCGGGATTTTGAGCGGCGCCGCTGACGTCGGCGCTTAGGCTGTTTCTTGGAGGGGTCATCCTCCGCTGTTCCGTCGCCATCTCCCTCTTTTGGGGTGTCCACCATGTATATGTCATACGACGTGGTGGCTTTCCAGGGCCTAGTAGGCGCTGGTTCTTCATCATCTCCTTCATCGGCGTCCATACCGTTGATGTCTTCGGAGTCGAAGTCGAGCATGTCGGTTAAGTCGTCGACAGTGGCTACAAAGTGGGTGGTGGGTGGGCTTTGAATTTCTTCATCGTCCGAATCCCAAACTTGCTGGCCGTAGTCCGGCCAGGGCTCTCCTGATAAAGAGAGAGACTTCAGTGTCTTCAGAATATCGCCAAAAGGCGAGTGCTGAAAGATGTCCGCGGCAGTGAACTCCATGGTCGGCGCCCAATCGGATTCGATTGGCAGGGGCGCGGAGGGTTCGGAGTCCGGCTCCTTGGAGTCACGAGTCTCGCAGAGTACAGGGCTGGTGTTCGGCTCAATCGCCGTTGGGATCGCAGCCCCCGAGGTGGCGTCCAACCGCCCATCCTCGATCGGCGCAGTTGGCTCCGAATTAAGGACCGGAGCCGATGCGGGTGCAGCCTCCAGGGCACTGTTCGGCGGCAGAGCTAGATCATGCTCGTCGGGACAATGCGGCGCGCTTGGCAGTGGCTCGAATCCGTTGAAGATCAAGTCCCTGCGGATGTCAGCCGTGTAGTTTAAGCTTCCGAATCTGACCTGACGGCCAGGGCGTAGCTTTTGATCTGCTCCAGATGGCCAAGTGAATTGGCCCGCTGTGCGAAGCCGCCGAAGACGAAGATCTGTCCAGGGAGGAAGGTCTCACCCTGGACTGCATCGCCATTGATGATCGTAGGAGCCATCGAGCCTGACGGCGATGACACAGAGGAACTCTCAATGAAAGCACCAATGTCGGTGTCAAAACCGGCGGATCTCGGGTAGGGGGTCCCGAACTGTACGTCTAGGCCGGATGGTAACAGGAGGCAAGGGACACGAAGTTTTACCCAGGTTCGGGCCCTCTCGATGGAGGTAAAACCCTACGTCCTGCTTGATTAATATTGATGATATGGGTAGTACAAGAGTAGATCTACCACGAGATCAGAGAGGCTAAACCCTAGAAGCTAGCCTATGGTATGATTGTTGATGTGTATGTTGTCCTACGGACTAAAACCCTCCGGTTTATATAGACACCGGATAGGGTTAGGGTTACATAGAGTCGGTTACAATGGTAGGAGATCTAAATATCCGTATCGCCAAGCTTGCCTTCCACGCCAAGGAAAGTCCCTTCCGGACACGGGACGAAGTCTTCAATCTTGTATCTTCATAGTCCAGGAGTCCGGCTGAAGGTATAGTTCGGCTATCCGAACACCCCCTAATCCAGGACTCCCTCAAAGGCCAAACTCGTAACTCAAATATTCTCCTCCACGATCAGATCGTAGAAACTTTATTTTCTTGTTACGATGATTTTCCACTTCACTCTAAAATTCTTTGAACTTTTAAAATGTTTCAGACTTATGTTTCATCAAGTAGATATACCCATATCTACTCAAATCATCTGTGAAGGTGAGAAAATAATGATACCCGCCGCGAGCCTCAATATTCATCGGACCACATACATCAGCATGTATGATCTCCAACAAAACTGTTGCTCGCTCCATAGTTCCGGAGAACGGCGTTTTAGTCATCTTGCCCATGAGGCATGGTTTGCAAGTACCAAGTGATTCATAATCAAGTGATTCCAAAAGTCCATCAGAATGGAGTTTCTTCATGCGATTTACACCAATATGACCTAAACGGCAGTGCCACAAATAAGTTGCACTATCATTATCAATTCTGCATCTTTTGGCTTCAACATTATGAATATGTGTATCACTACTATCGAGATTCATTAAAAATAGAGCACTCTCCAAGGGTGCATGACCATAAAAGATATTACTCATATAAATAGGACAACCGTTATTCTCTGATTTAAATGAATAACCATCTTGCATCAAACAAGATCTAGATATAATGTTCATGCTCAACGCTGGCACCAAATAAAAATTATTCAGGTCTAAAACTAATCCCGAAGGTAGATGTAGAGGTAACGTGCCGACGGCGATCACATCGACTTTGAAACCATTTCCCACGCGCATCGTCAGCTCGTCCTTAGCCAATCTTCACTTAATCCGCAGTCCCTGTTTTGAGTTGCAAATATTAGCAACAGAACCAATATCAAATACCCAGGTGCTACTGCAAGCTTTAGTAAGGTACACATCAATAACATGTATATCACATATACCTTTGTTCACCTTGCCATCCTTCTTATCCGCCAAATACTTGGCGCACTACCGCTTCCGGTGACCAGTCCCTTTGCAGTAGAAGCACTCAGTCTCAGGCTTAGGTCCAGACTTGGGTTTCTTCTCTTGAGCAGCAACTTGTTTGTTGTTCTTCTTGAAGTTCCCTTTCTTCTTCCCTTTACCCTTTTTTCTTGAAACTGGTGGTCTTGTCGACCATCAACACTTGATGCTCCTTCTTGATTTCTACCTCTGTAGCTTTTAGCATTGCGAAGAGCTCGGGAATCGTCTTATCCATCCCTTGCATATTATAGTTCATCATGAAGCTCTTGTAGCTTGGTGGCAGTGTTTGAAGAACTCTGTCAATGACATTATCAATAGGAAGATTAACTTCCAGCTGAGTCAAGTGGTTATGGTACCCAGACATTCTGAGTGTATGTTCACTGACAGAACTATTCTCCTCCATCTTGCAGCTGTAGAACTTATTGGAGACTTCATATCTCTCAATCCGGGCATTTGCTTGAAATATTAACTTCAAATCCTGGAACATCTCATATGCTCCATGATGTTCAAAACATCATTGAAGTCCCTGTTTTAAGCCGTAAAGCATGGCACACTGAACTATCGAGTAGTCATCAGCTTTGCTCTGCCAGATGTTCATAACATCTGGCGTTGCTCCCGCAGCGGGTTTGGCACCTAGCGGTGCTTCCAGGACGTAATTCTTCTATGCAACAATGAGGATAATCCTCAAGTTACGGACCCAGTCCGTGTAATTGCTACCATCATCTTTCAACTTTGCTTTCTCAAGGAACGCATTAAAATTTACGGAACAAAAGCACATGCCATCTATCTACAACAACATAGACAAGCAAAATACTATCAGGTACTAAGTTCAGGATAAATTAAGGTTCAATTAATCATATTTAAGAACTCCCACTTAGATAGACATCCCTCTAATCATCTAAGTGATCACGTGATCCAAATCAACTAAACCATGACCGATCATCATGTGAAATGGAGTAGTTTTCAATGGTGAACATCACTATGTTGATTATATCTACTATATGATTCACGCTCGATGAGGGAGTCCTGGATTAGGGGGTGTCCGGATAGCCGGACTATAACCTTTGGCCGGACTCTTGGACTATGAAGATACAAGATTGAAGACTTCGTCCTGTGTCCGGATGGGACTTTCCTTGGCGTGGGAGGCATGCTTGGCAATACGGATATGTAGATCTCCTCCCATTGTAACCGACTCTGTGTAACCCTAGCCCTCTCTGGTGTCTATATAAACCAGAGGGTTTTAGTCCATAGGACGAACAACAATCATACCATAGGCTAGCTTCTAGGGTTTAGCCTCTTTGATCTCGTGGTAGATCTACTCTTGCACTACCCATATCATCCATATTAATCAAGCAGGAGTAGGGTTTTACCTCCATCGAGAGGGCCCGAACCTGGGTAAAAACATTGTGTCCCTTGTCTCCTGTTACCATCCGCCTAGAGACACAGTTCGGGACCCCCTACCCGAGATCCGCCGGTTTTGACACCGACATTGGTGCTTTCATTGAGAGTTCCTTTGTGTCGTCACCTTTAGGCCCGATGGCTCCTCCGATCATCAACAACGATGCGGTCTAGGGTGAGACCTTTCTCCCCGGACAGATCTTCATGTTCGACAGTTTTGCATTGTGGGCTAATTCGCTTGGCCATCGGGAGCAGATTGAAAGCTACGCCCCTGGCCATCAGGTCAGATTTGGAAGTTTGAACTACACGACCGACATCCGTGGAGACTTGATCTTCGACGGATTCGAGCCACAGCCGGGCGCGCCGCACTGTCACGATGGGTATGACCTAGCTCTGCCGCCGAACAGTACCCTAGAGGCCGCGCCCGCATCAGCTCCGACCCTTAGCTCGGAGCCAACTGCGCCGATCGAGGACGGGTGGCTAGACACCACCTCAGGGGCTGCAGTCTCAACGGCGATCAAGCCGAACACCAGCCTCATCCTCTGCGAAGCCCGTGACTCCAAGGTGTCGGACTCTTTTCCGGACTCCGAACCTTCCGCACCCCTGCCAATCGAATCCGATTGGGCGCTGATCATGGAATTCACCACCGCGGATATCTTTCAGCACCCGCCCTTCGGCGACATCCTGGATTCACTAAGGTCTCTCTCTTTGTTAGGAGAGCCCTGGCCGGACTATGGCCAACAGGATTGGGATGCGGATGAGGAAGAAATTCGACGCCCAGCCACCACCCACCTCGTAGCCACTGTCGATGATTTAACCGACATGCTCGACTTCGACTCCGAAGACATCGACGGTATGGATGACGATGTAGGAGACGAACATGAACCAGCGCCTATAGGGCACTGGAAAGCCACCTCGTCATATGACATATATATGGTGGATACACCCAAAGAAGGCAATGGCAACGGAACAACAGGGGATGACCCCTCCAAGAAGCAACCCAAGCGCCGGCGTCAGCGGCGCCGCTCTAAGTCCTGCCAAAGCAAAAACGGTGATGCCGACACGGGAGATAATAACACCCCGGACAGTGCCGAAGACAATTCCCTCCAGCAAGATTCAGCGCAGGAGGATGGAGAAGCCAGCCCCCCTGAGAGAGCGGCAGACAGAGAAGAAGAGGATGATAATTACATGCCTCCCTCCGAAGACGAGGCAAGCCTCGGCGATGACGAATTTGTCGTGCCTAAGGATGCCATCGAACAAGAGCACTTTAAGCGCAGGCTTATGGCCACGGCAAGTAGCCTTAAGAAAAAACAGCAACAGCTTAGAGCTGATCAAGACTTGCTAGCCGACAGATGGACGGAAGTCCTTGTGGCCGAGGAATACGAACTCGAACGCCCCTCCAAGAGCTACCCAAAGCGCAGGTTGCTACCCCGTTTAGAGGAGGAAGCATTTAAACCTACATCACCAGCGCATGATGCGGCTGACCGGCCACCTCACGGCCGCGACAAAGAGTCCACCCGGCCCTCCACTCAAGCCGCACCCCGGCGTCGCTCAAAAAATACCAAGGCACGGGGAAATGCGCTAGACCTACGAGATATGTTGGAAGACAGGGCAAGGCAAACAAGATCGATCTACGGATCGCGCGGGCGCCCCACGACACGAGACGATAACCGTCACGCTGGATACAGTAAATCCGGCCGGGCCGAACACAGCAGACAAAGCTCATTTGAGCTACGTCGTGATATAGCCCAGTACAGAGGCGCCGCACACCCACTATGCTTCACAGATGAAGTAATGGATCATCAAATCCCAGAGGGTTTCAAACCCGTAAACATTTAATCATACGATGGCACAACAGATCCTGCGGTATGGATTGAGGACTATCTCCTTCATATCCACATGGCCCGTGGCGATGATCTACACGCCATCAAATACCTCCCACTCAAGCTTAAAGGACCAGCTCGGCATTGGCTTAACAGCCTGCCAGTAGAATCAATTGGTTGTTGGGAGGAACTGGAAGCCGCATTCCTCGACAATTTCCAGGGCACTTATGTGCGACCACCAGACGCCGATGACCTGAGCCACATAATTCAGTAGCCAGAAGAATCTGCCAGACAATTCTGGACACGGTTCCTAACCAAGAAAAATCAAATCGTCGACTGTCTGGACGCAGAGGCCCTAGTAGCATTCAAGCATAACATCCGTGACGAGTGGCTTGCCCGGCACCTTGGACAGAAAAAGCCGAAATCTATGGCAGCCCTCACGACACTCATGACCCGCTTTTGTGCGGGAGAAGACAGCTGGCTGGCTCATAGCAATAACATGAGCAAGAGCCCTGGTAATTCGGATACCAAGGACAGCAATGGCAGGTCGCGTCGCAACAAGCACAAGCGCCGCATTAACAGTGACAACGCTGAAGATACGACAGTTAATGCCGGATTCAGAGGCTCTAAGCCCGGTCAGCGGAAAAAGCCATTTAAGAGGAACACTCCGGGCCCGTCCAGTTTGGACCGTATACTCGATCGCTCGTGCCAGATACATGGCACCCCCGAAAAACCAGCCAATCACACCAACAGGGATTGTTGGTTGTTCAAGCAGGCCGGCAAGTTAAATGCCGAAAACAGAGACAAGGGGCTGCACAGCGACGAGGAAGAAGAGCCCCGGCCGCCGAACAATAGTGGACAGAAGGGCTTCCCCCCACAAGTGCGGACGGTGAACATGATATACGCAACCCACATCCCCAAAAGGGAGCAGAAGCGTGCACTCAGGGACGTATACGCGTTGGAGCCAGTCGCCCCAAAGTTCAACCCATGGTCCTCCTGCCCGATCACTTTTGATCGAAGGGACCACCCCACTAGCATCCTCCATGGCGGATTAGCCGCATTGGTTCTAGACCCAATCATTGACGGATTTCACCTCACTAGAGTCCTTATGGACGGCGGCAGCAGCCTGAACCTGCTTTATCAGGATACAGTGCGAAAAATGGGCATAGATCCCTCAAGGATTAAACCCAGAAAAACGACCTTTAAAGGCGTCATACCAGGTGTAGAGGCCAACTGGACAGGCTCAGTTACACTTGAAGTGGTCTTCGGATCCCCGGATAATTTCCAAAGCGAGGAGTTAATCTTCGACATAGTCCCGTTCCGCAGTGGCTATCACGCACTGCTCGGACGAACCGCATTTGCAAAGTTCAATGCGGTGCCGCACTACGCATATCTCAAGATGCCAGGCCCTCGAGGAGTCATTACGGTCAATGGAAACACCGAATGCTCTCTCCGAACGGAGGATCACACGGCGGCCCTTGCAGCGGAAGTACAAAGCAGCCTCTCAAGGCAATTCTCTAGTCCGACTATTAAACGTCCGGACACCGTCAAGCGCGCCCGGAGTAACCTACAACAAGACCTCCTGGCACGTTCAGAGCAAGCGTAGCAATACGGCCCCAACCCTAGCCCTCGCGAAACTGCGAAATCAGTACTACGCCTACATAACTACGCTCTGAAAATACCATGGGCATAGGGGGAGGGGCACGACCACGGCACGCCCAAAAATGCGGCTCAACCGCACTAGGGGCTCCTGATTTTGTCATTATTTCCTACTTTCAGGACTCCACTCTTCGGAAGGCCTGTCTGTTGGGGAACATAGTAATTTCAAAAAATTTCCTACGCACACGCAAGATCATGGTGATGCATAGCAACGAGAGGGGAGAGTGTGATCTACGCACCCTTGTAGATCGACAACGGAAGCGTTTGGTTGATTTAGTCGTACGTCTCCATGGCCCGACCGATCAAGCACCGAAACTATGGCACCTCCGAGTTTTAGCACACGTTCAGCTCGATGACGATCCCCGGACTCCGATCCAGCAAAGTGTCGGGGAAGAGTTCCGTCAGCACGACGGCGTGGTGACGATCTTGATGTACTACTGTCGTAGGGCTTCGACTAAGCACCGCTACAATATTATCGAGGACTATGGTGGCAGGGGGCGCCGCACACGGCTAAGAATATGATCACGTGGATCAACTTGTGTGTCTCTAGGGTGCCCCTGCCTCCGTATATAAAGGTTCAAGGGGGGGTGCGGCCGGCCTAGAGGTGGCGCGAGAGGAGGAGTCCTACTCCCTCTGGGAGTAGGATCCCCCCCCCAATCCTAGTTGGAATAGGATTCGCGGAGGGGGGAAAAGAGAAAGGGGGGGCCGGCCCCCTCTCCTTGTCCTATTCGGACCAAGGTAGGGGAGGGGCGCGCGGCCCATCTCAGGCTGCCTCTTCTCTTTTCCACTAAGGCCCATATAGCTCCCGAGGGGGTTCGGTAACCTCCCGGTACTCCGGTAAAATCCCGATTTCACCCGGAACACTTCTGATATCCAAACATAGGCTTCCAATATATCAATATTTATGTCTCGACCATTTCGAGACTCCTCGTCATGTCAGTGATCACATCCGGGACTCCGAACAACCTTCGGTACATCAAAACGTATAAACTCATAATATAACTGTCATCGAAACCTTAAGCGTGCGGACCCTACGGGTTCGAGAACAATGTAGACATGACAAAGACATGTCTCCGGTCAATAACCAATAGCGGGACCTGGATGCCCATATTGGCTCCTACATATTCTACGAAGATCTTTATCGGTCAGACCGCATAACAACATACGTTGTTCCCTTTGTCATCGGTATGTTACTTGCCCGAGATTCGATCGTCGGTATCCAATACCTAGTTCAATCTCGTTACCGGCAAGTCTCTTTACTCGTTCCGTAATACATCATCTCGCAACTAACTCATTAGTTGCATTGCTTGCAAGGCTTTAAGTGATGTGCATTACCGAGAGGGCCCAGAGATACCTCTCCGACGATCGGAGTGACAAATCCTAATCTCGAAATACATCAACCCAACATGTACCTTTGGAGACACCTGTAGAGCACCTTTATAATCACCCAGTTACGTTGTGACGTTTGGTAGCACACAAAGTGTTCCTCCGGCACACGGGAGTTACATAATCTCATAGTCATAGGAACATGTATAAGTCATGGAGAAAGCAATAGCAACATACTAAACGATCGGGTGCTAAGCTAATGGAATGGGTCATGTCAATCAGATCATTCAACTAATGATGTGATCCCGTTTAATCAAATGACAACTCTTTGTCCATGGTTAGGAAACATAACCATCTTTGATTAACGAGCTAGTCAAGTAGAGGTATACTAGTGACACTCTGTTTGTCTATATATTCACACATGTATTACGTTTCCGGTTAATACAATTCTAGCATGAATAATAAACTTTTATCATGATATAAGGAAATAAATAATAACTTTATTATTGCCTCTAGGGCATATTTCCTTCACTGTGCAGCAGTACAACCGCCAAACACACGATGCAACAACCAAGGAGGTAGAAAGCTACGTCGAATTCCCAGGTGGTCTCTATAACGAGAAAAATACCCGTCTTACATACCATCTCGCAGCTCGCCCCTCGAGGGAGACATGTCAAATAGTCCCATCTCTTGCTTATCGCACTATTTGTATCGTTCTGCTTTCACAACAGCCTTTTAAAATAAACAATGCTTAGCTTCATCTTATTATTGCATTCTTTATTCATTTCTTTTTCAATACATATGTTCAGTTATGACATTTAGCACCCGTACACTTTGGTACGGTCCATACGCCAGGGGCTCAAGCACCCCACAATACGGCGTGAGAAGTCAGAACACTTTCACAAAGTGCGGCCCTCCGAACTTATAGCATTATATGCATGAGCTCCGAATCATGTCTTTGGTCAATAGTTGGGTTTGCCCGGCTCCCATGTTTTGGTACCTTACGTTTCGTTATAGCGGCTAAGGTAGCGCTGGGAGAACTACTGCGATTGTGCCCCGGTTGAGCTGGGTTAAGCACCTCAATAGAGAAAGCTAAAACTGACTGTCATGATAGGGCGAGAGCTGGTCGCTGTTCGGGAGGTTTCGAGTCCCTAAAACTTATGCCGCTTAGAGCGAGGAGTCGGCTTTGTCCGGCCTAAGCGTGTATAGCGCCCCGAACTCGGTCTTCCGAACACTAGGGGCTTCGCCGAAATTTAAAATTATAGAATTCTCTGGCTAAGTGAGAGTGATAACGCATTATAGTCCGATTGCCTTGTTCTTTGTGCTGAGCACCTCCCTCGAAGGACCCAAGAATGGGAAAAAGAGTGCTCAGGTTTATCCCGAACACCCCAGCACTCGTGGCATGGGGGCAGAAGCCGATGACTCGCCATCTCTCAGACTTGATAAATGGCCGCATAGAAGGTAATATTTTAAATTAAAACAAGCGTTGCATAGTGCATATGAGCAAGTTTTCAGCGCATAGGATAAAACGAACAAGTTCACTCAAATATTACATCTTTGGAACATTCTTCCGCCACAAGGCGGGCGCCCTTCAGGATGCCCTCATAATACATCTCGGGGTGGCGATGCTCCTTGCCCTGCGGTGGCCCGTCCTTCACAAGCTTCTCCGCATCCATCTTGCCCCAGTGCACTTTAGCACGGGCAAGCGCCCTACGGGCACCTTCGATGCAGACGGAGCGCTTGACGACTTCAAGCCACGGACAGGCATCCACCAGCCGCCTCACCAGCCTGAAGTAGCTCCCAGGCAGGGCCTCTCCAGGCCACAGCCGAACTATAAGGCCCTTGATGGCCTGTTCGGCCACCTTATGGAGCTCGACCAGTTGCTTCAGCTGGTCGCTCAAGGGCACCGAGTATCCGGCCTCAGCATACTGAGACCAGAACACCTTCTCCGTCGAGCTTCCCTCCTCGGCCCGGTAGAAGGCGGCGGCATCTGACATGCTACGGGGCAAATCTGCGAATGCTCCTGGACAGCTCCGGATTCGGGTAAGTAACAAGTAATTCACTTTCACGTGCTTGCTTTGCATAGAGAATGCCTTACCCGCCGCTATCTTATTCATCGCCTCAACTTCCTGGAGGGCTTTATGGGCTTCGGCCTTGGCAGACTTGGCGCTTTCAAGGGCCGCCGCGAGCTCGGACTCTCGCGTCTTTGAGTCAAGCTCCAAACTCTCATGTTTTTTCATGAGAGCCTGGAGCTCTTGCTGCACCTCGCCAACCCGTGCCTCATGTTTCTCCCGCTAGGTGCGCTCCGTGGCCGCCTTCTTTTTGGCCTCGAAAAGCGCTTGCTTAAGGGTCGCCACCTCAGCCGTGGCCCCTAGGACACCAATAGCGATCCTGTCATTTTTTGCAACTACATCTTTTTAAATATACTCCACAAGGTATTACTTACCTTCTTTTTCCTCGAGCTCCTTTTTAGCAAGGCCGAGCTCTTGCTCGGACCGCTCGAGGCTCTGCTTCAGCGCATCCACCTCCGCAGTCAGTGCGGTAGAGGCTAGCAGCGAAGCATGCATACGCATATTGACTTAATTATGTTAGACTCCTGCGAATGTTGTCAGATCCTCTATTCAGCTTTTCTTTCCGAACGCCAAACAGAGCATCAGGGGCTACTGTCTATGCGGTAATATTTTCACATATTTTTCACATACCTCAAAGCCTGTTAGCAGGCTGGCACAGGCTTTAGTCAGCCCGCTTTTGGCGGACTGAACCTTCTGGATCACCGCATTCATAATAGTGCGGTGCTCCTTGTCGATGGAGGCGCCGCTAAGCACCTCCAGCAAATTATCCGGTGCCTCCGGTTGGACGGAGGTCACCGTGTCGTAGGCTTGCCCTTCTTACTAGGGGGCCGCCTGCCGTACTCCGGAACCATTGAAGGTTCCGGTGCGGTGTCCGGCCCAGGGCCGGACTTGGAGCCCTTGGGGTTTTTTTTCCCCTTTGCGCCTGGAGTCCGGGAGGTCGCCTTGCGGCGCTTCCAGGACCACCTCTTCCTGGCTTGGAACCTCTTCGGATAGCACCTCGGCGTCGTCCGTAGGGCGGGGGGAGGTAGCGGTCGGAAGTGAAAAACTATTCACATCCGACGAATCCAGGGAGCCGCTCGACAAGACGTCGAGCCGGGCTTTGGGCGGACTGCATTATTATATTCGACGTCAAGAGAAGCTGTGCAATAAAGGAACGCCATGAGTCACTAAGGTATCTGAATACTTACGATTTTGCCAGGGGCTTGGCCCTGAGCGGCCACTCCTCTTCGCCGTCGTCGGCGTTGGTGGAGTAGTCCGTAGGGAGGGTCCTCCGTTTCTTGGACCCTCCCGCCTCCCCAGTTGGGGCGGCCTTCCTTTTCTTTTATCCCCCTGCTGGGGAAGAAACCTCTCTTTCCTCCTCCTCGTCTTCGTGGGAGGAGTGCGTCTCGGAGTCATCGGACGATGAGTCCGACTCCACCGGGCGCCGGGAACTCTTCCGGGTTCCCGTGGCCTTCTTCTCCGGCACCACGGAAGGTGCCGGAACCAGCAGCTCCGCCAAGCGGGCGTCCGCTGGGTCTTCGGGCAAAGGAGCTGGACAGTTGATCTGTTCGGCCGTCCTCTGCCAGTCCTGTCAAAGGCATGGGGGCTTAGATCCCGCATAGAGTCAAACTATGAAAGACAAATATCCTGTAAGAGGTAAAAACAGCTTACCGCATTGGCTTGACGCTGTGCGCTGAATCCGCGATCCTCGGTAGCGGATGCGGGAGCCTCGACGCCCTTGAATAGCACCTTCCAGGCATCTTCATACGTTGTGTCGAAGAGCCTGCTCAGAGTTCGGTGCTGGGCCGGTTTGAACTCCCACAAGCTGAAATCCCGTTGTTGGCACGGGAGGATCCGGCGGATGAGCATGACCTGGACTACATTAATAAGTTTGAGCTTCTTGCTCACCAGGTTTTGGACGCATGTTTGGAGTCCGGTCAGCTCTCCTTTTTTACCCCACGGCAGGACCTTCTCTTTCCAGGAGGTGAGCCGCGTAGGGATTCCGGATCGGAACTTAGGGGCTGCGACCCATTCAGGGTCACGCGGCTCGGTGATGTAGAACCACCCCGATTGCCACCCCTTTATGGTCTCCACGAAGGAGCCCTCGAGCCATAGGACGTTGGGCATCTTGCCCACCATGGCGCCTCCGCACTCCGCCTGGCGGCCCCCCACTACCTTTGGCTTGACATTGAAAGTCTTCAACCATAGGCCGAAGTGGGACTGGATGCAGAGGAAGGCCTCGCACACGACGATGAACGCCGAGATGTTGAGGATGAAGTTCGGGGCCAGATCATGGAAGTCCAGGACGTAGTAGAACATGAGTCCCCGGACAAACGGGTGGAGAGGGAAGCCTAGTCCGCGGAGGAAATGGGTGAGGAACACCACCCTCTCATGGGGCCTGGGGGTGGGGATGAGCTACCCCTCGTCTGGGAGCCGATGCGCGATGTCGTCAGACAAGTATCCGGCTTTCCTCAGCTTCTTGATGTGTCCCTCCGTAATGGAGGAGACCATCCACTTGCCTCCCGCTCCGGACATGGCTGGAGAAGGTTGAGGTGGGGAATGCGGACTTGGGCGCTGGAGCTTGAGTGCGCGAAAATGGATGAGCAAAGGAGGAAGAAGGCATGGATGGAAAGGCGGATCCTTATCCCCTTATATGGGCGGACGAAACTATGCGTCCCCACTAGCCTGGTAAAACTCGCTTATCTCCCAAGTGTCGTAATCAATGGCGCGGTTGGGTTATCCATGCCCGTATTGATGAGAATCCCGGGATAAGGGGACACGATCTCTGCTTCGACAAGATGTGCCAAGGAAACCGCCTCGCAAAACGCGTTGAGGTGGGACAGTAAAAACGGTTCAAATAAAGGCTTGGTTGTGGCGTGATGACACGCTACGGAATACGTCAGCAGATTAGATTTGTGTAAATATTATTCTCTCTATGGCAGTATGTGGAACTTATTTTGCAGAGCTGGACACTATCCTCGTGTTCAAAATCTTCTATGAAGTATTCAGAGGAGGAACCCGCCTTGCAATGCCGAAGACAATCTGTGCGCCGGACTCGTCGTCATTGAAGCCTGGTTCAGGGGCTACTGAGGGAGTCCTGGATTAGGGGGTGTCCGGATAGCCGGACTATAACCTTTGGCCGGACTCTTGGACTATGAAGATACAAGATTGAAGACTTCGTCCCATGTCCGGATGGGACTTTCCTTGGCGTGGGAGGCAAGCTTGGCAATACGGATATGTAGATCTCCTCCCATTGTAACCGACTCTGTGTAACCCTAGCCCTCTCCGGTCTCTATATAAACCGGAGGATTTTAGTCCATAGGACGAACAACAATCATACCATAGGCTAGCTTCTAGGGTTTAGCCTCTTTGATCTCGTGGTAGATCTACTCTTGTACTACCCATATCATCAATATTAATCAAGCAGGAGTAGGGTTTTACCTCCATCGAGAGGGCCCGAACCGGGGTAAAAACATTGTGTCCCTTGTCTCCTGTTACCATCCGCCTAGACGCACAGTTCGGGACCCCCTACCCGAGATCCGCCGGTTTTGACACTGACACTCGACCATTCAGTCTCAGTGTTCCGAGGCCATATCTGCATATGCTAGGCTCATCAAGTTTAACCCGAGTATTTCTGCGTGTGCAAAACTGGCTTGTACCCGTTGTATGTGAACGTAGAGCTTATCACACCCGATCATCACGTGGTGTCTCGGCACGACAAACTTTGGCAATGGTGCATACTCAGCGAGAACACTTGTACCTTGAAATTTAGTGAGAGATCATCTTATAATGCTACCGTCAATCAAGCAGAACAATATGCATAAAGGATAAACATCACATGCAATCAATATAAGTGATATGATATGGCCATCATCATCTTGTGCCTTTGATCTCCATCTCCAAAGCACTGTCATGATCACCATCGTCACCGGCGCGACACTTCGATCTCCATCGTAGCATCATTGTCGTCTCGCCAAATATTGCTTCTATGACTATCGCTACCGTTTAGTGATAAAGTAAAGCAATTACAGGGCGATTGCATTGCATACAATAAAGCGACAACCATATGGCTCCTGCCAGTTGCCGATAACTCTGTTACAAAACATGATCATCTCATACAATAAAATATAGCATCATGCCTTGACCATATCACATCATGCCCTGCAAAAACAAGTTAGACGTCCTCTACTTTGTTGTTGCAAGTTTTACGTGGCTGCTACAGGCTGAGAAAGAACCGTTCTTACCTACGCATCAAAACCACAACGATGTTTCGTCAAGTTAGTGCTGTTTTAACCTTCAACAAGGACCGGGCGTAATCACACTCGGTTCAACTAAAGTTGGAGAAACTGACACCCGCCAGCCACCTGTGTGCAAAGCACGCCGATAGAACCAGTCTCGCGTAAGCGTACGCGTAATGTCGGTCCGGGCCGCTTCATCCAATAATACCGCCGAACCAAAGTATGACATGCCGGTAAGCAGTATGACTTGTATCGCCCAGAACTCACTTGTGTTCTACTCATGCATATAACATCTACGCATACGCTTACGCATATAACAGTGGTGTTGATACCACTGTTGGGGAACATAGTAATTTCAAAAAAATTCCTACGCACACGCAAGATCATGGTGATGTATAGCAACGAGAGGGGAGAGTATCGTCCACGTACCATCATAGACCGTAAGCGGAAGCGTTATGAGAACGCGGTTGATGTAGTCGAACGTCTTCACATTCTGACCGATCCAAGTACCGAACACACGGCACCTTCGAGTTCAGCACACATTTAGCTCGATGACATCCCACAAACTCCGATCCAGCAGAGCTTCACGGGAGAGTTCCGTCAGCACGATGGCGTGATGACGGTGATGATGTTGCTACCGATGCAGGGCTTCGCCTAAGCACTGCTACGATATGATCGAGGTGGATTATGGTGGAGGGGGGCATCGCACACGGCTTGGAACAATCAACTTGTGTGTCTTTGGGTGGCCCCGCCCCCATATTTAAAGGAGCAAGGGGGAAGGCCGGCCAGCCTTGGTGCGCCCCAAGGAGAGGAGGAATCCTCTTCCTACTAGGAAGAGGATTCATCCTTTCGTAGTCCAACTATGAAGAGGGAAGGGGGAAGGAAAGAGAGGGAGAGGGAGAGGGAAAGAGGGACTGCGCCCCCTCCCCTAGTCCAATTTGGACTCCCTATGGTAGGGGGCGCGCCACCTCCTGGGTTGCAGCCCTCTCTTTCCCCTCAAGCCCACTAAGGCCCAATACTTCCTCGAGGGGGGGGGGGGGTTCCGGCAACCCCTTCGGCACTCCGATTTTCTCCGAAATCATCTGGAACACTTCTGGTGTCCGAATATAGCCGTCCAATATATCAATCTTTACGTCTCGACCATTTCAAGACTCCTCGCCATGTCCGTGATCACATCCGGGACTCCAAACTACCTTCGGTACATCAAAACACATAAACTCATAATGCCGATCGTCACCGAACATTAAGCGTGCGGACCCTACGAGTTCGAGAACTATGTAGACATGACCGAGACACGTCTCCGGTCAATAACCAATAGCGGAACCTGGATTCTCATATTGGTTCCTACATATTCTATGAAGATCTTTATTGGTCAAACCGCATAGCAACATACGTTGTTCCCTTTGTCATCGGTATGTTACTTGCCCGAGATTCGATCGTCGGCATCTCAATACCTAGCTCAATCTCATTACCGGCAAGTCTCTTTACCCGTTCTGTAATGCATCATCCCACAACTAACTCATTAGTTGCATTGCTTGCAAGGCTTATAGTGATATGCATTACCGAGAGGGCCCAGAGATACCTCTCCGACAATCAGAGTGACAAATCCTAATCTCGATCTATGCCAACTCTACAAGTACCATCAGAGACACCTATAGAGCACCTTTATAATCACCCAGTTACGTTATGACGTTTTGTAGCACACAAAGTGTTCCTCCGGTAATCGGGAGTTGCATAATCTCATAGTCATAGGAACATGTATAAGTCATGAAGAAAGCAATAGCAGTAAACTAAAATGATCAAGTGCTAAGCTAACGGAATGGGTCAAGTCAATCACATCATTCTCCTAATGATGTGATCCCGTTTATCAAATGACAACTCATGTCTATGGTTAGGAAACATAACCATCTTTGATAAACGAGCTAGTCAAGTAGAGGCATACTAGTGACACTCTGTTTGTCTATGTATTCACACATGTATTGTGTTTCCGGTTAACACAATTCTAGCATGAATAATAAACACTTATCATGAAATAAGGATATAAATAATAACTTTATTATTGCCTCTAGGGCATATTTCCTTCACTCGCAGTCTTACGACAAGGGCCATGCCCATCCCTTTCCTGGGGCGGTATCCGCTTGCCCGGTCGTGCCACGTCAATAACTCTCGTGGGTACCCTTGGGGCTGACCCGACTTATCAAGAGACTGTTGGGAACTCAGATCCACCTCTACTGGGGCGGTACCACCTGTCCCTTAAGTCCCGCAGTAACAGTTAATGGGGAACAATTAAATTAGTTGTGGGTACATACCATCAAGGTGAACTCATAGGAATCACCCTCGGTAGGTTCACACCTGAGGTAAAATGTCAAGGTGAACTTGGAGGAATCACCCTCGATGGGTTCACGCTTGAGGAGTTGCACGACATATACATCATTGGGAGTGGTGAGTGAGGAATCACCCTCGGTTAACCACACTCGATGTGCTACCCTACAGAGATATCATCAGAAGTGGGATACGAGGCATCACCCTCGGCACTTGATACTAAACTCTGCAGGGTCGTACAACTAAGGGGGTATTGGTGGTGTATTCAGTCTCAATACATTGATCGCACTGATCGAGTCACCGGCGAGGCCACTGATGGATCACTAACCAGCCTATACTAAGCATAGAGGACAACAGATAAAATATCAACAACGGGTTACGAAATCAGGCTATGCATCAGAATATGAGCTATTGAATACAGTAGCAAAATCGAATGCAAGCACGAGAGAGAAAGAATGAGCGATATAGGAATGATCAAGGGGGTTTTGCTTGCCTAGAAGCTCTGCGGCAAGTGGCTGGACGTCTGTAGCGTAGTGTTACTCAGTGGCGTCAGCGTCAGTCTTGGGGTCTACCGGAGAAGAAGAGGGGGAAGAAACAATAAATATAAAGCGCTCAGATGCAGCACAATGCATGACATGGTGATGCTATGTTTCAGGTGACCTAATGCAGTGCTAGGTCTTACAGATGAAGCGGGAAAATATCTCAAACGATTCGGAGGGGAAGGTTTCATGTTTACTGTGTTGGGGGAATGTGGCAGGTATGTGGATCACGTATTCGGATTCGCCTATTTTTCTACTCATTTTTCATATATAAATTATTTTCATCGGAGCTACGGTTTATTTTATATGAAGTTCCAAAGTTTAAATTATTTTTTGCATTTATTTAATTCAAATTATAAACAGTAAAATACTTTTATACATAGCAGGGGCTAGCCACAGTCAAAGACATGTGGGGCCAGGGGGCGGGTTGACCCAGTCAATATTTGATTGGTCAACAGAGGAATAGTGTAAGGGGGTCCTGTGTGTCATAGACTTAGGCACTTTTAATTTAATTTAACTTTTAACTTAACAACGGGCCTCACTTGTAGTGTCAATTAGAGCTAACACGGGGTTTGGGCTAACTTAATTCGACCTACCCTAATTAACAGAGGTTAGGGACCAGCTGGCAGTGGCCGGGTCAACAACTCCTGGCCAGGCCCACGCACGACATAGGATGGCGCCGGCAACGAGTGCCAACAAGCCCAGTGAAAACGAGGGTTTTGCATTTTTTTGCTGTACTAAACGAACTTAGTTGCAAATGAAAATTGGCACATAAATATTAGGCTATAATCCGAAGTAGCACACAAAGTTTTAATTTATGTTAAATAGTTTAAGTATTTATTTGAATTGAAATGAATCAATTAAATGTCGCTGGTTCAATTTTAAATAGGTTAAGGGCATTTTAATTATTCAAATAATGTTGTTTTATGCATGAAATTTTGTTAGAGATTATTTGCAATATTATGAACACTTTTGTTTGCATGTTTGAAGATGCAATTATTTGACTTGCATTTTACATTTGAATTTGAATGTTGGATTAATTCCTAAATGCAATTTAATTAAAATGATCATGATGACATGGCACATTAGCATGTGGTCACTGTAGCTAACCACTGGGGGTGTTACACCATCCAACTCCTCCCTTTCCACGCCGCCGGCCCGAGCCCATCCACCTCCTCTCTCCCGCTCCGCTGCTCTTCCCATGCTCTCTGGCTTCGCCATGGTCCAGCAGAAGATAACCACGTACGTTGTGCTCACACCGAAGCGCCGGTACTACATCGAGCAGGAGATCCGGACGAGGCGCGTCGCGCGCATCGCTGCCGGGATGCCTTCGGGCTCGCCGGAGTCGGAGGAGCAGGAGCAGCCGAAGGAGGAGGAGGGAGAGGAGCAACAGCCGGCTCTGATGGAGGTGGTGGATCTGGAAGAGAATGAGGGGAAGCAGGAGCTGGCGCCGGCTCTAGGCTTCAACATGGAGGAATCATAGGCAAAGTTCGCCGTCGCCAAGCAGCCGAGATGGCAGAGCAGTGACCCATCCTGGAGTCCATCCAGGATGAGGCCTATGTCGAGGCCAACTGGCAGTTTATCCGGCAGGAACGGGCGGCGACCGACGCGCTCTTCAACGAGGTCGTAGCAGAGATGGATGAGGAGGCCGACGTGGAGGAGCAGGAGGAGCCGCAGTTGCGGCTGCCGCCCATGTACCCGGAGCCGGGCATGGAGATAGTGGACATCTCTGGCAAGGACTAGGGTAGTTGATCTACGTACCATGTGGATTTTATCCTTTGCATGATTTTGTATGGATTTAAGATTTCTAGTATGAGGTATCTGGATGTAAATGAGAAAATTGGAGCACTGACCGATCGGATGCGTCTGCGGGCATTTGAGGGGATTTGCCTAGTCTTGTTGTAGATGCTCTTACATATCATCATGACGAGTGTCGCACGTACTGCAAATGTATTGTATTTGAAAATGTATTGTTCAGTTTTCTTAGCGAAATAAGGGACTTCTTTTCCGATTTCTATTAAAGAAAAACCAACTGGTTCAACTATAAGCAGCACTAGAACTAACACGAAGCTCACAAGACAAGAACACGGCGCAAACTTAGGCATACCCAAGAATACCACCACACATCAAATGCCAAACTTCTGTTCAAACGAAACTAAACCCAACCTCCTAGGCACAAGCGCCAGGTGCGGTAAACCACGGACACCAGCTTAAAGTCTCAGCCTAAAATAGACTTACTTCTATTATTACATATCACAAAGCTAGCATGAGCAACTACAGAAAGGAAGACCAGAAACTCGCGGATTTTGAGAAGGCATATGATAAAGTTAAATGGCCTTTCCTTCAGCAGGCAATGTGCGGGCGGAACCAGGTGGGTTTTCAAGTCCAGAAGGGTAGTGTCGGAATCAAGGTTAATGATGATATCGGACATTTTTTTCAGACACACAAGGGCCTGAGACAGGGCGATTCCATGTCTCCCTTGTTGTTTAACATAGTGGACGATATGTTCACCATTCTTATTGGCAGAGCCAAGCAGCATGGTCAAGTCGAGGGGTTAGTTCCTCATCTGGTTGATGGAGGAGTATCCATCTTACAATACACTGACGACACTGTCCTATTCATGAAACATGACATAGCTAAAGCGCGTAACATGAAACTTATATTATGTCTCTTCGAACAATTATCTGGGTTAAAGATAAACTTTCACAAGAGTGAATTGTTCTGCTTTGGGAAGGTCAAAGACGAGCAGAATACTTATAAACAATTGTTCGGGTGTGAATTAGGTTCTTTACCATTTAGTTATCCGGGCATACCTATTCACCACCTTAAGTTATCTAATAAAGAATGAAATGTATCGAAGATCGAATTGAGAAAAAGCTAAGCTGCTGGAAGGGTAAGTTTATGTCTTATGGAGGTAGTTTAGTACTCATTAATTCGGTATTGACTAGTATGCCGATGTTCCTACTATCGTTCTTCGAAATTCCGAAAGGAGCACAGAAGCGACTTGATTTCTTTAGATCTCGGTTTTTCTGGCAGTCAGATGAGGCCAAGAGGAAATACCGACTCGCGCGATGGGATATCCTTTGCCGCCCAAAAGACAAGGGGGTTTGGGTATTGAAAATTTAGAAATCAAGAATAAATGTCTTATGAGTAAATGGCTCTACAGGTTAGAGACAGAGCTGGAGGGCATGTGGGCACAACTTTTGCACAACAAATATTTGCAGTCGAAAACACTCGCTCGGGTTACCATGAGACCAACTGACTCGCCATTCTGGAAAGGACTTATGAGGACGAAGGATGTGTTCTTTCGTAGGGTAAAATTCTTGGTTGGCAATGGGATGTCAACAAGATTTTGGGAGGATACGTGGTTGGGAGAGACGCGTTTAGCTATCCAATATCCAACCCTTTATAATATTGTGCAACGTAAGGAGGACTACATAGGCACAGTTTTCCAAATGATTCCTTTGAATATCCAGTTCAGACGGGCGCTAGTTGGGGAGCGATGGACAACCTGGATGCACCTAGTTTGAAGATTGATGGATGTTCCACTCTCCGACCAGCCAGATTCGATGCAATGGAAATTAGCTAAAAATGGGGGTTTTACGGTGAAGTCGTTTTATTTGGATTTGATTAATTCTGACCCAATCTCAAGATCGTTGCATATCTGGAAGATTAAGGTTCCCTTGCGGTTTTTTTATGTGGTTTGTCCACAGGCAAGTTATTCTCACCAAGGACAATCTAATTAAGAGGCGTTGGGTAGGTAGTTCACGTTGTTGTTTTTGTGATCATGATGAAACAATACAACATTTATTCATTGAATGCCCAATAGCCAAATTGCTTTGGAGAACGATTCATATAGCCTTCAATTAATCCTCCAGTTAACGTTGACTCGTTGTTTGGAACAGGGTTAGCTGGGGTTGAACATACTATTGCGGCTCGCATTCGGATTGGAATATGTGCGCTTTTGTGGGCTATATGGAACTGTCGGAATGATTTTATTTTAACAGAAAATACAATTTAAATTTCTTGCAGGTTATCTTTAGAGCTATTGTTTGGGTCCGTACGTGGTTCTTACTCACTCCTATGGACTCCAGGAGCCTTTGGTTACTGGATGCAACCAGTGGGAGATGGTACCATGGGCTATATTCAACCGGTTCGATGGCGGCCGCATAGCAGGATAGGACTCTAGGAGTCGTATCATACATATTGCCATACCGGTTGTGTTTCTCAGCGTGTACTTTTTTCTTTTTTATTTCCTTTGCTCCGCTTGCGAGCTGGAACACTTTTATGACTTTGTGCTACTCTGCGAACTTTTAATAAGATGGCTGCATGCATCATTATGATGCAGAGGCCGGGGGTAAACCTCCATTTCCAAAAAAAAAACTCCAAGCACAAGCAGCATCACGATGTACACCAACTCACATCACCCGTTCAAGCGCAGCACATTGAACCTTCAACCTTGTGAAACTTTGTAGACATCATTTGCTACACGTTCTAATACTTTTGTTTCCAACTCCGACATATCTCCGGTTTGCTCCTTTGTCTACAGGATAGACCACCCCATAATCCAATGGCACATTAGTTTCACCAAAGTCATGGGATCACTATATCTTTTTAAATAAAAATTCACACTATTTCTACACTTCCAGATAGTCTAGAAGAGAGAAGAAATCCCAACCAGTATCATTTTTTTGTCATGTTCTCAAAAGGTTTTAAGCCAAAGCATTCTTCTATTAAAGAGGGAGTGGATCTCAACCCAAAAGTACATTTCAGCAGTCTTAACACGAGAGAAGCAGCAGAACAGGTAAACATCAAATGATTAACTGTTTCATCTTTGTCACAAAACACACATATTTTACTCCATTTCCACCCACTCTTAAGGAGGGAATCGCTAGTTAAGATACTTTTTGTATTAACCAGCCATAAGAATTGTTAGATAATAACGAGAAATAAATGAGACAGAGAGACACGGATTTTTACGTGGAAACCCTTGCGAGAGAAAATCACGGACGCACGAAGGCGCAATCATTATGAGAAGGAGTATTACAAGTACGAGACGACAAACCGTCTTAGGTGTGACTACATGGGTATATATAAGGGCAATACATAAGAGTCCTTGGAGGACAAGTAAACGAGTTGTACTCGTAAGCGTCGACGTCAACGCAGAGGCTGGCACCGGTTGTACTACCTCTAGTCTAACACAGTATAATTTTGGATCACAATTTAACAAGAATACCTTAATTTTAGCGGGAACTTTTACTTTCCGCAGAAATTTTTGTGGAAAGTAGCATTCTACAACTATCAGTTCTCTATACAAGGATTTCACTGAGAATTTTTTGTCAGCACTCAGGGACAGTTCCATCATATCTTTGACCACAACCATATCTATTTCCTCACATCTAGTTTTCAAATTATTCCATAGATCTAAGTAATCGCCATGGAGGGATCTTCTAAACTTGAACCCCCCTCCCCCCATCCACCCTCTCTTAATGGCTTCATCCACAGTTATATTATGGTCAAAGCAGAGAGCATAGAGTCTAGGGTATTGATATTTAAGGGCCTTTTCATCTACCCAAACATCTTCCCAAATTTGGTATCCCTCCCATCTCCAATTTTTTTCTTTGCATATCTATATAAAATATCTTTGAATTTCAACATGCTAGACCAGAACTATGAGTCACCAACTTTCTTCTTAACTCGGAAATGCATCTATCGGGCACATATTTCTCAAGGAGGACTGCCTGCCAAAGCGCTTCTTCTGTCTCCATCTTCCAGAACCATTTGGCCAACAAGGCTTTATTTATAATATCCAAGTTAAGAATCCCCAAACCCCCAAACTCTTTTGGGAGGTAACAAGATTTCTAGTTAATTAAATAGTCCTTCCCATTTTCATCTCCCGGCTAGACCAGTCTGGCTCTGTAGAAGTCAGCTTTCTTCACAATGTCAGTAGGTATGGGATAGAAGGACATCATATAGTTAAACAAGCTTGCACTAGGGTAATCCTACCAGGAATAAATCCCAGGAGATTTCCCTACCAACAACTACATCTTTTTCAATTTTATCCACCACCCAGGCCCAATGCTTGTTTCTAATTCTAATATCTGACACATGCATACCAAGATATTTCATGGGTAATTATCCCATCTTGCATGTAAAGATTTCCTGGCAAATGTTTTGTTTACCCATAGCTTCTCCAAATAAAAGGAGCTCACTTTTATGAAAATTGATTTAAGCCCTGACATCTGTTCAAAGGCACATAAAATAAATTTCAAGTCTATATCATCTTTCAATAAAAAACTGTGTCATCTACATATTGCATCATATTGACCCCTTTATTTGAATTTCCCCTAGGAATCCCTTAACCACATCATTTTCCTTGGCATTATCCATGATAACAGCAGGAGCATCAGCCGCTAGATCAAAAAGTAGAGGAGATAAAGCATCTCCCTACCTCGCCCCCTTGAAAGTTTTAAAATAGGGACCAAATTTGCCATTAATTCTCACCCCTACATGTCCCCTTCTCATAGTTTTCATAGCCCAATCACACCATTTGTCAGGGTACCCTTTTAATTTTAGCATCTGAATAACAAAATGCCATTTTATTTTGTCATATGCTTTCTCAAAGTCTACTTTGAATATCAAAGCACTTTTTTATGTATAAATGGAATTGAGTGCCTCATGCAGCACCCCCCCCCCTCCATAATATATCTCCCTTGAACAAATGCAGTTTGGGTAGTAGAAATCACCGGGGACACACATTTACTCAATCTATTCGTTAGCACCTTAGTGCTTATTTTGAAACTGGCATTCAGAACACAAATGGGTCTAAACTTCTGAATTTGTTTTGCATCTTCAGTTTCGGGGACAGTGTGATAATACCATAACTCAACCTGGCTATATCTAAAGTACCATTAGCAAAGTCATCAATTAAAACTTTCAAGTCTCATTGAACTAAATCCCAAAATTCCTGGTAAAATCCAGCAGGGAAACCATCTGACCTTGGTCATGTATTGGTCAGTTGGACGAGTATTTTCTTTTTGAAAAGGAGGTTGAAACCCCCGGCCTCGGCATGCATGCTTGTGATTCACACAACTAATTTTCATTAATTATTGAACAGAGTATAGAACAAATACAACCATCCGCGAATCATTACAAGGTATGAGACACCTAAAAGTAAGTCTACATCTTTCGCAACAACACCTTCAAAAGGGATAAACGTTCTCGTGTCATCATTGACATGTTCGGCCTAAGACGCCTAGACAAGGATTTTCATTTGGTTGCCAAGATCGATCAATGAAGGCCAGCGCAACAACAAGTAGACAATGCCTCCTGTAAGATAATGTCGCAAGTTCGTCGCTGGTGAGTCCAACCAATAAATGTTAGAACAAGAGTTTTACTCTGGACATGAAGCTATGTTGCAATAAGCATCTTTCACTAGATAATTGCATCTGCCAATACTCCAAGCCAGGCCAAAAAGGCACCAACAGATTGGTGGGATGACTTCTTCCCAGCTTAGACCACTGTCTTGGCCACCACGGGACAGCCCATGTCTCGGCGTGGATCTGTCCGCTGCTATCCCACATCGGCGCGAGATGCACTGCAACATCCATCATACCATTGGAGGCACTGCTCCGATGCTAGATGTCGGTAAGGTATCATCAGTGTGCCCCAAACTCATCAATGCCAGAAGTTGTCGTTGCCGCCATGATCGTGTGCGATAGTGCGGTCAATCACCCACAACTAATTTAGAGGAAACATATGTGATAGTACATTTATGTCTGACGGGTGGTGGACAGAAAATTATGTGTGATCCTTTTGAAATACATATTCAGAGACCCAAGACATAATTAATGACAACAGGGATCCATGAGTAAAAATAGTTCTAACAATACTAAGTCGTAACAGACAAAGGTTGCTGACATGGGGAAAAATGGGTCTATCAGGTTCTTGGCTAGTTTTCCAAATTGATCTGCAAGTCAATATTTTGCTTTGAATTACCTCATGTCTGTTAGTTGTTAGTATTATCTGCAAGTCAATGATTTTTCCTCAGTCTACGTGCAACTAAACAATTAGATGCAGATGTATATTAGGCACACACAGGTTCAAACACAGTACATACACAGATACGGACAGACATCACTTTTTTCAAAGGGAGTTTCAGGGCGCAGACGTATATTAGGCACACACGGACACGGGCATATAAACCCATTAGCAACTACTTGCACTTGCATGCTTTAAAAAATGATTCAGCACTGTGTATCATATTAGCATATGAGCACGGCAAAAATTGCATGATTTTTCTTTGCAAGAAATAGACAAAAATTGTCATAGTAACAATGTATTCAGAAATTTGTCGCTCTTGTACAGTTCACGACCAATTATTTTGTGACAAATTTTCTTACTAAGCATAGCCTCATAAATTGCATGATGTATTGTGTATTCTGCTGGTCAGAGTTCTAGCTATTTAAAACGATGGTTGTTGTAGATATTATTTTAGTATTTTTTTTCTCAAATACGCAAAGCTTGCGTATCATTGCATTGATAGAAGAAGTAAGAATAATTATAGGAGTTGGTACAACACATGACACGGACGCAAGGGGCGTGAACATGGTGCCCGAGGCAAAGAGATGAAAGATGCACGACCCAAACAAAGAAGAACACGGCTAAACTCCCTGACCAGAGAAGCAAACCAATCTACAACTAGGCGACCAAAACTCCGAAGCCCGCACCGAGGACGCTGCGAGCAACCAAGACAACGCCTTCAAGAAGGAGAACGACACCGAGACGCCGTCATCGTCCGATCTGGAAACCCGGACCTAGGGTTTCCCCTGATGCTCGAAGAGGGGCACAGAACGGCCATGACAACGCCTCCAGGAAGGTGACGGCACCCACGGGTGTCGCTGCTGCCAGCAAAAGATGCAGTGCTTTCGCTCTGGCCAATTCCAAGTAATCCCAAGCCATCGGAACACGAGCTGAAGAGGAGTTCATCGGATGTAGGTTGGTGGTGCGACTGCAGGAAGGGGAGCCGCGCGCGGTGCCAAAGAAGGCATCAAGCATCGCCGGGCACGCGAACTCCGGAGGAGGACAAGGATGCATGGCTGCGCAGAATGAAGTGGGGATGGATGGTGACCATAGCCCCCGATAAGCCAGGATCCGAAAGAAACGCGGATCCAGGCCACTGGGACCAGTGCAGTAGGGACGACGGCAGGCCCAGGAAACTGGAAGGGGACGCAGCTGCCGAAGCATACCGGAGATGAAGATGCACCATGATGGATGGCCAATCAAGACACCATAGGATGATGATGGTGCGTATATGCCGAGGAGCCAAAGAGCCAAGAAAGCCGAAAAAAGCGCAGCTTTCGAGGCTTGTCAGGTCCGAAGCCGCGCCGGCCGGCAATAGACGCAGGTTTATTGCCGCCGGGCCAAAGCCGCCCCTGCAGCCGGGCCGAAGCCGCGCCGGACGGCAATTTAGAAAAATTAAAACTGTACACTAACAGAGCCCTCTCAGGCCATTAGGATTCCCAGCAGTAGGATCTGGTGTTCTGGCTGTTAGATCTCGTTCTTAACCCGCATGGGATTTGTAAGCTGACCACTAACCTGCTCAACAGGAATGGGCTGCTGCTCCGGTAACTAAATCGGACATCTCCTGTGATTTTGGGCCAATTGGGTTGATGTGATGTAGGCCTGCGGTCTGACCACGCCAGCGACAGGGTAGCGCTCTCAGAGAGGGCGGCAACGCCGTCATCATCGTTGTCGACTCGCCAGTTATTGGCAACGTAAATCGCAGTTGCTGCAGGTCATTACTGGCAATCGATGTGCGATGATAATTGCAGGTCAGTTACTATTGTGATTCACCTTCTTCCTTTCCAGGCTCGCATATATAATCACCAGCAGGCCTTCCAGGTCGTATCCTCCTCGCCGATGCCTACCACCTCCCAGCAACGGCGACCCCGCTCGATGGCCGCAAGTGACGGCGCGTGCGAGCTGTGCGAGCTACAATGGTCATCCATTCCCTTACAGCCCTACCTTGTTCATGCGCTACTGGATGGGACACCATCTGTAAGACGACCCCTTCAAACCTTAAATCATTCATGTCTGAATCTAATGGATGGAAGGGAACTTTGTATTAACTTGCTCTGTCCAATAATTCATCTACCAATTTGTTGTCAAAATCATCGCGAGAAATATATTGTGATCTTAGATCCAAACTAAGTTTTCTTATTGATCTGGTGTGCTAAAAATTCCATCGCAGGAGAGCTATTCCGTATGATCATCTAATTTCTACACGTGCCTTTCCTATGGAACTGCAGAGTGGTTGCTCAAGATGTCAGCCCATTCTTCATGGTAAGACATGCATGCTGAGTATATATTCTAATAATTCTCATTTCCCAGTCTGAGACTCCGAGTCCCAGTACCAGTCCACCATATTTAGAAACATTAAAACTATGCACTAACAGAGCCCTCTCAGGCCATTAGGATTCCCAGCCGTAGGATCTGGTGTTCTGGCCGTTAGATCTCGTTCTTATCCCGCATGGGCTTTGTAAGCTGACCACTAACCTGCTCAACAGGAATGGGCTGCTGCTCCGGTAACTAAATCGGACATCTCCTATGATTTTGGGCCAAATGGGTTGATGTGATGTAGGCCTGCGGTCTGACCACGCCAGCGACAGGGTAGCGCTCTCAGAGAGGGCGGCAACGCCGTCATCATCGTTGTCGTCTCGCCAGTTATTGGCAACGGTAAATCGCAGTTGCTGCAGGTCATTACTGGCAATCGATGTGCGATGATAATTGCAGGTCAGTTACTATTGTGATTCACCTTCTTCCTTTCCAGGCTCGCGTATATAATCACCAGCAGGCCTTCCAGGTCATATCCTCCTCGCCGATGCCTACCACCTCCCAGCAACGGCGACCCCGCTCGATGGCCGCAAGTGACGGCGCGTGCGAGCCGTGCGAGCTACAATGGTCATCCATTCCCTTACAGCCCTACCTTGTTCATGCGCTGCTGGATGGGACACCATCTGTAAGACGACCCCTTCAAACCTTAAATCATTCATGTCTGAATCTAATGGATGGAAGGGAACTTTGTATTAACTTGCTCTGTCCAATAATTCATCTACCAATTTGTTGTCAAAATCATCGCGAGAAATATATTGTGATCTTAGATCCAAACTAAGTTTTCTTATTGATGTGGTGTGCTAAAAATTCCATTGCGGGAGAGCTATTCCATATGATCATCTAATTTCTACACGTGCCTTTCCTATGGAACTGCAGAGTGGTTGCCCAAGATATCAGCCCATTCTTGATGGTAAGACATGCATGCTGAGTATATATTCTAATAATTCTCTTTTCCCAGTCCGAGACTCCGAGTCCCAGTACCAGTCCACCATATTTACAAACATTAAAACATTGCACTAACAGAGCCCTCTCAGGCCATTAGGATTCCCAGCCGTAGGATCTGGTGTTCTGGCCGTTAGATCTCGTTCTTATCCCGCATGGGCTTTGTAAGCTGACCACTAACCTGCTCAACAGGAATGGGCTGCTGCTCCGGTAACTAAATCGGACATCTCCTGTGATTTTGGGCCAATTGGGTTGATGTGATGTAGGCCTGCGGTCTGACCACGCCAGCGACAGGGTAGCGCTCTCAAAGAGGGCGGCAACGCCGTCATCATCGTTGTCGACTCGTCAGTTATTGGCAACATAAATCGCAGTTGCTGCAGGTCATTACTGGCAATCGATGTACGATGATAATTGCAAGTCAGGTACTATTGTGATTCACCTTCTTCCTTTCCAGGCTCGCGTATATAATCACCAGCAGGCCTTCCAGGTCGTATCCTCCTCGCCGATGCCTACCACCTCCCAGCAACGGCGACCCCGCTCGATGGCCGCAAGTGACGGCGCATGCGAACCGTGCGAGCTACAATGGTCATCCATTCCCTTACAGCCCTACCTTGTTCATGCGCTGCTGGATGGGACACCATCTGTAAGACGACCCCTTCAAACCTTAAATCATTCATGTCTGAATCTAATGGATGGAAGGGAACTTTGTATGAACTTGCTCTATCCAATAATTCATCCACCAATTTGTTGTCAAAATCATCGCGAGAAATATATTGTGATCTTAGATCCAAACTATGTTTTCTTATTGATCTGGTGTGCTAAAAATTCCATTGCAGGAGAGCTATTCCGCATGATCATCTAATTTCTACACGTGCCTTTCGTATGGAACTGCAGAGTGGTTGCTCAAGATGTCAGCCCATTCTTCATGGTAAGACATGCATGCTGAGTATATATGCTAATAATTCTCTTTTCCCAGTCCGAGACTCCGAGTCCCAGTACCAGTCCACCATATTTAGAAACATTAAAACATTGCACTAACAGAGCCCTCTCAGGCCATTAGGATTCCCAACCGTAGGATCTGGTGTTTTGGCCGTTAGATCTCGTTCTTATCCCGCATGGGCTTTGTAAGCTGACCACTAACCTGCTCAACAGGAATGGGCTGCTGCTCCGGTAACTAAATTGGACATCTCCTGTGATTTTGGGCCAATTGGGTTGATGTGATGTAGCCTGCGGTCTGACCACGCCAGCGACAGGGTAGCGCTGTAACGCCCCAAGACCGGAGCTTCCGTTGCCTTCCAGGGTTTCCGGGTTTTCGTCGTGTGTTTTGTTTGGTCCGCTGCTTTTCATCTTTGCATCATGTGCATTGCATCATGTCATCATGCAACCCGTTTTAAAACTCAGCTAAACAAATGGTATGGATCTTTGATCCATTTAAATCAAGGGATTTCACATGGTGATTCTCTTTACAACTTATCCTCTCGATATTTAGATAGCTATAGTAATTATTCCAATTATGTGGAATTACCTTAACACACTTGCAAAAATCCCAGTGCCTTTTATTATTTCAACTCTTGGCCTCTAACTTTGCCACTTGACCTTTCATCATTTTCCGTAGCTCCACCTAATTTCTCAACATTTTTGGGCACTTCGAAAAACCTTCTTGGAGTGTTCATCAAGATTCTTTTCAGATGAGCTCAAGCATTCTTCATCTTGCAATCCGGAGTGCAATTCTTTCTACCATATTATTGGAGGTGGTATTATGTCATTCTTGATAATTTGGGTTCATGTTTCATGATTCACATGTTGTTATGAATGAGGTATTTTAAATCCATCAATCTCGTCGTTGGAGCTATCTTGGGTTATATTTCACCTAAAGCCTTCCCTAAGGATTGTTACTATTACGGTGCTTATATATGACCCAAGTTCTTCTTTTATCCTTCCGATGAATAAGTTTAAAGTCTCCTAGTTCATACCAATCCAATTCTTTTTCCGTGAGTGGCAGGCTGTCACCTCATAACATGGAGATGTATTCCATAAGACCATATCAAGCTTATTCTTTTCGTTGTTGATTTTCCATTCTCACTTTTGTTCCGGAGGCTTTGTGGTGCTGCTCTCTTAAACCCATCTTGTTTTGTCAGGACCATGTTTTGTTCGTGCTTATCCTTTTTAACCGGAGTTTTGTGTCCTTTTGCTCAAGCTCTTTCATTTTATCAAGTTTTCCATCTCTTCTAAACCGGAGTGCCGTCTGAAATAGTTCCGGAGGCAGTGTTTTGTAATGTCATCAAGTATCCTCTCATCTTATCAAGTTCTCATTCAATTATTTTCTTTTCAACCGGAGTGCTGCCCAAAGTTGTTCTTCCTTGTTCCTCTTTGCTTACAGAGTATTTTCAACTTGATTTATCTCCGTTGTTTTCTTTTCTCGAGATGGCTTAACTTTTTCAAGGTTCTTTGGTCTTACTCGTTTGTCAAAGAAGCAACTTAGTTTTACCTCTCCTCTTTTCTCTTCCGTTGTCCCTCCGGTGCCATTCTAGATCTCAGGGCGAGATCCTCTCGTAGTGGTGGAGTGTTGTAACGCCCCAAGACCGGAGCTTCAGTTGCCTTCCAGGGTTTCCGGGTTTTCGTCGTGTGTTTTGTTTGGTCCGCTGCTTTTCATCTTTGCATCATGTGCATTGCATCATGTCATCATGCAACCCGTTTTAAAACTCAGCTAAACAAATGGTATGGATCTTTGATCCATTTAAATCAAGGGATTTCACATGGTGATTCTCTTTACAACTTATCCTCTCGATATTTAGAGAGCTATAGTAATTATTCCAATTATGTGGAATTACCTTAACACACTTGCAAAAATCCCAATGCCTTTTATTATTTCAACTCTTGGCCTCTAACTTTGCCACTTGACCTTTCATCATTTTCCGGAGCTCCACCTAATTTCTCAACATTTTTGGGCACTTCGAAAAACCTATCCTAGTTCAAACCTTTTGAATTAAATTCAAAGGAATTTGAATTTAATCTTTCGACTTGACCTTTTTCTATTTTCTAGGACCGTGCACATTTTTCTGAGTCCGTGAAAATTATCCCCGTGCCCAAATTCTTCCTCTAACCTTCTCTTCTCTCTTTTCCTTTCTCCTATTTTTTTGTCTCTGTTTTTGTTAAGAGTAGAATCAAGAGAGGGAGAGAAGGGAGCCCAGCAGGCCATTTGGGCCCAGCTGCATCTAACCTAGCCGGCTCCAAGGCCCACTCCCTAACCTAACCCTAGGCCCAGCCTCTCCCCTCGCTACCCTCTCCCGATCTCATCTCTCCCTCGTTTCCCTACGCGCGCCGCCACACGCTCAACGCACGCATCGGGCCAGGGAGGAGCCCGATCCCCATCACCAACGCTCGCAGGCTCCTCTGCTCGATCCCCACTTCTCCCCCTCACACCTCACTTGCCTCCCCTTGCGCCGCCCTCTCTCTCTCTCTCGTTCTCCTCCCTCACGCCGCCAGTGAGCGCCCTCGCTCAGCCCAGCCTCCTCGCTAGCTCCCCATCTCTTCCTCCTGGCCAGGCGTGCCCCTCCATGGCGCTGCCTTGCTACTCCCTCCGGCGAGCACCGTGCCGTCTCCCTGCCTTGCCTGCTCTATCGGCGTCACCAACAACAGCGGTCCGGCGCCCAAGCTCCTCTGCCGCCCTGCCCATTCCCGACCGGATCCCGCCGGCAGGACCTCGCGTCCCCGCTTCAGACGACCGTCGCTGCGTCACGACCTCAGCTCCACCTGCGAAGCCCGATGCCCCTCGGCGCGTCAGCTTCGACCTCGATCAGATGCGCCCGAGGAGCTCCCTGAGCGAGCTCGCCGGCAGCCCCTGCGTTCCCCGTGACCTCTACTGCCTGCCGGCCCTTCTCCGCCTCGCCGTCATTTTGCTGCAGGAGTCGAGGTGTCGCCTCCTGCAGTTCGTCAGCCGACATCGCGGCCTCAACCTCCATGGACGGCCTCCTGTACTTCGAACGGGAGGAGAACCGCTGCGTTGACTGGATCGGTGCCGCTCCAGGCCACTGCACTGTACAACTGCTTTGAGAGAACACGGATACGTTAAGACCCGGACCAACAAGTACCACGACGTCCGTCGATCGCCAAGTACCCCTTCGGATACGCAAGTCCCTCGAAGGTCCACCGATGCCTAGTACGACTACAGGACCGGAACGAAGTACCACGATAACCGTTGACATGTACCACTACACCGCACCGAAACGTCAAGACCGTCCCAGATATTGTCAAGTACCACTTCGGTTTCGGAACGCGACGAGTACCAGGACTACCCTCGTGGACTTTGGTTCCATCAAGTTCGACTACAACGTGTGACAACTACCGCCGCCGTGATTTTCGACAAGACATCATGTGCCTCTACTTCCACTACCGAACGTCCCGAGAACGTCTACTTCCCCTACACCTCATCAAACTCGAACCGCTCCGATAACGCACGCTTCGAAGGTATAACCCCGAGACGACGTCCGTGAACGAATGCTTGCGATGTTTGAAATGCTCGTGTTTGCTCCGTGTAGGAGTTGTTCGGTGCACGTTGCCCCTCTTTTGCCTTGCCACCGACATGTGGGAACCCCGTAATCAGGAGCACCCCACCATCCTTGCATGACACGCTCCCGTCACTTCCTTTTGCACCGTTATCCCCATGGGCTATCGGAGAACCGATATGTTGTCGTGGCATCATTTTCGGATTCGTCGTCGTGGCACCCTTTTCCTTTCCACCACGATGTCAAATGCTTCATATTAATGCTCTTGTCAAGTTTTAATAAAAATTTCATAAACTTGTTCATGTTATCTGCATCATGATAACAACAATTAAAAATATTTAAATTGTTGTTTGCATTAATTTACTAATGCATATGGGGATTTACCGGATTTGTTGTTTGCTATATCCGGCCCCATTTATATTGTTTAGATAGACAATCCCTTTATGTTTCACCTCTTGACATGCTTAACAACATTTAATATTGTTGGGTACATAAACGAGAGAGAACTAAATAATTGATGTGGTGTTCCGTCAATATACAACCCGTTGCATATTGAGCTCCACTTAATTTGTAGGATTGTTTGTGCTCTTTGCCATGCCATGCCTCTTTAAACCGGACATGCATCATACTTGTTTGCGCATCATGCCATGATTATGTGGTGGTTGTTTACTAGGTTGTTTGCTCTTTTCCGGTGTTGCTTCTTCGGGTTGGTTCCGATAACGTCGCGTTTGTGAGGAACCGTTCGACTACGTCCGTTTGTCTTCTTCATGGACTCGTTCTTCTTCCTTGCGGGATCTCAGGCAAGATGATCATACCCTCGAAATCACTTCTATCTTTGCTTACTTAGTTGCTCGCTCTTTTGCTATGCCTATGCTGCGATACCTACCACTTGCTTATCATGCCTCCCATATTGTTCAACCAAGCCTCTAACCCACCTTGTCCTAGCAAACCGTTGTTTGGCTATGTTACCGCTTCGCTCAGCCCCTCTTATAGCGTTGTTAGTTGCAGGTGAAGATCGAAGTTTGTTCCTTGTTGGAACATGGAGATCGTTCCTTGTTGGAACATGTTTACTTGTTGGGATATCACAATATATCTTATTTAATTAATGCATCTATATACTTGGTAAAGGGTGGAAGGCTCGGCCTTATGCCTGTTGTTTTGTTCCACTCTTGCCGCCCTAGTTTTCCGTCATATCGGTGTTATGTTCCCGGATTTTGCGTTCCTTACGCGGTTGGGCTATTATGGGAACCCCTTGACAGTTCGCCTTAAGTAAAGCTTTTCCAGCAATGCCCAACATTGGTTTTACCATTTGCCACCTAGCCTTTTCTTTTCCCTTGGGGGTCGCGCGCCCAAGGGTCATCATTATTTTACCCCCCCGGGCCAGTGCTCCTCTGAGTGTTGGTCCAACCTGTCAGCTGCCGGTGGCCACCAGGGGCAACTCTGGGCTGGCTTACCCGTACCTAGGACAATCTGAGTGTGCCCTGAGAAAGAGATATGTGCAGCTCCTATCGGGATTTGTCGGCACATTCGGGCGGTGTTGCTGGTTTAGTTTTACCCTGTCGAAATGTCTTGTTGTACCGGGATACCGAGTCTGATCGGAACGTCTCGGGTGGAGGTCTATTCCTTCGTTGACCGTGAGAGCTTGTGATGGGCTAAGTTGGGACACCCCTGCAGGGATTTGAACTTTCGAAAGCCGTGCCCGCGGTTATGGGCAGATGGGAATTTGTTAACGTCCGGTTGTAGAAAACCTGAAGTTGACCTTAATTAAAATGAATCAACCGCGTGTGTAACCGTGATGGTCTCTTTCCGGCGGAGTCCGGGAAGTGAACACGGTTGTTGGAGTTATGCTTGACGTAGGTTGCTATAGGATCACTTCTTGATCATACTTTTATCGCCCGTGCTTTGCCTTCTCTTCTCGCTCTCATTTGCGTACGTTAGCCACCATATATGCTAGTCGCTTGCTGCAGCTCCACCTCATACCTTTTACCTTACCCATAAGCTTAAATAGTCTTGATCGCAAGGGTGCGAGATTGCTGAGTCCCCGTGACTCACAGATACTTCCAAAACCAGCTTGCAGGTGCCGATGAGACCTTGCAGATGACGCAACCAAGCTCAGGAGGAGCTCGATGAAGATCTTGTCCTTTGTGTTGTTTCGTTCTAGTTGATCAGTAGTGCAGCCCAATTGGGGTTGATCGGGGACCTTTGTCGCATTTGGGGTTCTTCTTTTATTTTGGTTCCGTAGTCGGACCTTGATTGTATTTGGATGATGTAATGCTTTATTCATGTAATTGTGTGAAGTGGCGATTGTAAGCCAACTATGTATCTTTTTCCCTTATGTATTACATGGGTTGTGTGAAGATTACCTCACTTGCGATATTGCTTTCAATGCGGTTATGCCTCTAAGTCGTGCTTCGACACGTGGGAGATATAGCCGCATCGAGGGCGTTACAAGCGCTCTCAGAGAGGGCGGCAACACCGTCATCATCGTTGTCGACTCGTCAGTTATTGGCAACATAAATAGCAGTTGCTGCAGGTCATTACTGGCAATCTATGTGCGATGATAATTGCAGGTCAGTTACTATTGTGATTCACCTTCTTCCTTTCCAGGCTCGCGTATATAATCACCAGCAGGCCTTCCAGGTCGTATCCTCCTCGCCGATGCCTACCACCTCCCAGCAACGGCGACCCCACTCGATGGCCGCAAGTGACGGCGTGTGCGAGCCGTGCGAGCTACAATGGTCATCCATTCCCTTAAAGCCCTACCTTGTTCATGCGCTGCTGGATGGGACACCATCTGTAAGACGACCCCTTCAAACCTTAAATCATTCATGTCTGAATCTAATGGATGGAAGGGAACTTTGTATTAACTTGCTCTATCCAATAATTCATCTACCAATTTGTTGTCAAAATCATCAAGAGAAATATATTGTGATCTTAGATCCAAACTAAGTTTTCTTATTGATCTGGTGTGCTAAAAATTCCATTGCACGAGAGCTATTCTATATGATCATCTAATTTCTACACGTGCCTTTCCTATGGAACTGCAGAGTGGTTGCCCAAGATGTCAGCCCATTCTTCATGGTAAGACATGCATGCTGAGTATATATTCTAATAATTCTCTTTTCCCAGTCCGAGACTCCGAGTCCCAGTACCAGTCCACCATATTTAGAAACATTAAAACTGTGCACTAACAGAGCCCTCTCGGGCCATTAGGATTCCCAGCCGTAGGATCTGGTGTTCTGGCCATTAGATCTCGTTCTTATCCCGCATGGGCTTTGTAAGCTGACCACTAACCTGCTCAACAGGAATGGGCTGCTGCTCCGCTAACTAAATCAGACATCTCCTGTGATTTTGGGCCAATTGGGTTGATGTGATGTTGGCCTGCAGTCTGACCACGCCAGCGACAGGGTAGCGCTCTCAGAGAGGGCGGCAACACCGTCATCATTGTTGTCGACTCGTCAGTTATTGGCAACGTAAATCGCAGTTGCTGCAGGTCATTACTGGCAATCGATGTGCGATGATAATTGCAGGTCTGTTACTATTGTGATTCAGCTTCTTCCTTTCCAGGCTCGCGTATATAATCACCAACAGGCCTTCCAGGTCGTATCCTCCTCGCCGATGCCTACCACCTCCCAGCAACGGCGACCCCACTCGATGGCCGCAAGTGACGGCGTGTGCGAGCCGTGCGAGCTACAATGGTCATCCATTCCCTTACAGCCCTACCTTGTTCATGCGCTGCTGGATGGGACACCATCTGTAAGACGACCCCTTCAAACCTTAAATCATTCATGTCTGAATCTAATGGATGGAAGGGAACTTTGTACTAACTTGCTCTGTCCAATAATTCATCTACCAATTTGTTGTCAAAATCATCGCGAGAAATATATTGTGATCTTAGATCCAAACTAAGTTTTCCTATTGATCTGGTGTGCTAAAAATTCCATTGCAGGAGAGCTATTCTGTATGATCATCTAATTTCTACACGTGCCTTTCCTATGGAACTGCAGAGTGGTTGCCCAAGATGTCAGCCCATTCTTCATGGTAAGACATGCATGCTGAGTATATATTCTAATAATTCTCTTTTCCCAGTCCGAGACTCCGAGTCCCAGTACCAGTCCACCATATTTAGAAACATTAAAACTGTGCACTAACAGAGCCCTCTCAGGCCATTAGGATTCCCAGCTGTAGGATCTGGTGTTCTGGCCGTTAGATCTCGTTCTTATCCCCCATGGGCTTTGTAAGCTGACCACTAACCTGCTCAACAGGAATGGGCTGCTGCTCCGGTAACTAAATCGGACATCTTGTGTGATTTTGGGCCAATTGGGTTGATGTGATGTAGGCCTGCGGTCTGACCACGCCAGCGACAGGGTAGCGCTGTCAGAGAGGGCGGCAACGCCGTCATCATCGTTGTCGACTCGTCAGTTATTGGCAACGTAAATCGCAGTTGCTGCAGGTCATTACTGGCAATTGATGTGCGATGAGAATTGCAGGTCAATTACTATTGTGATTCACCTTCTTCCTTTCGAGGCTCGCGTATATAATCACCAGTAGGCCTTCGAGGTCGTATCCTCCTCGCCGATGCCTACCACCTCCCAGCAACGGCGACCCCGCTCGATGGCCGCAAGTGACGGCGCGTGCGAGCCATGCGAGCTACAATGGTCATCCATTCCCTTACAGCCCTACCTTGTTCATGCGCTGCTGGATGGGACACCATCTGTAAGACGACCCCTTCAAACCTTAAATCATTTATGTCTGAATCTAATGGATGGAAGGGAACTTTGTATTAACTTGCTCTGTCCAATAATTCATCTACCAATTTGTTGTCAAAATCATCGTGAGAAATATATTGTGATCTTAGATCCAAACTAAGTTTTCTTATTGACCCGGTGTGCTAAAAATTCCATTGCAGGAGAGCTATTCCGTATGATCATCTGATTTCTACATGTGCCTTTCCTATGGAACTGCAGAGTGGTTGCCCAAGATGTCAGCCCATTCTTCATGGTAAGACATGCATGCTGAGTATATATTCTAATAATTCTCTTTTCCCAGTCCGAGACTCCGAGTCCCAGTACCAGTCCACCATATTTAGAAACATTAAAACTATGCACTAACAGAGCCCTCTCAGGCCATTAGGATTCCCAGCCGTAGGATCTGGTGTTCTGGCCGTTAGATCTCGTTCTTATCCCGCATGGCCTTTGTAATCTGACCACTAACCTGCTCAACAGGAATGGGCTGCTGCTCCGGTAACTAAATTGGACATCTCCTGTGATTTTGGGCCAATTGGGTTGATGTGATGTAGGCCTGCGGTCTGACCACGCCAGCGACAGGGTAGCGCTCTCAAAGAGGGCGGCAACGCCGTCATCATCGTTGTCGACTCGTCAGTTATTGGCAACGTAAATCGCAGTTGCTGCAAGTCATTACTGGCAATCGATGTGTGATGATAATTGCAGGTTAGTTACTATTGTGATTCACCTTCTTCCTTTCGAGGCTCGCGTATATAATCACCAGCAGGCCTTCCAGGTCGTATCCTCCTCGCCGATGCCTACCACCTCCCAGCAATGGCGACCCCGCTCGATGGCCGCAAGTGACGGCGCGTGCGAGCCGTGCGAGCTACAATGGTCATCCATTCCCTTACAGCCCTACCTTGTTCATGCGCTGCTGGATGGGACACCATCTGTAAGACGACCCCTTCAAACCTTAAAGCATTCATGTCTGAATCTAATGGATGGAAGGGAACTTTGTATTAACTTGCTTTGTCCAATAATTCATCTACCAATTTGTTGTCAAAATCATCGTGAGAAATATATTGTGATCTTAGATCCAAACTAAGTTTTCTTATTGATCTGGTGTGCTAAAAATTCAATTGCAGGAGAGCTATTCCGTATGATCATCTAATTTCTACACGTGCCTTTCCTATGGAACTGCAGAGTGGTTGCCCAAGATGTCAGCCCATTCTTCATGGTAAGACATGCATGCTGAGTATATATTCTAATAATTCTCTTTTCCCAGTCCGAGACTCCGAGTCCCAGTACCAGTCCACCATATTCTTATAAATTCTGAATATTGTCTGTCCAGCTTATTTCAAATTATAAAATTTAACAGTATAAGATTATATTCATAGTCAATACTTGCACAAAAAGCTGCTCATGTCCTTGCTGTGGAATGGAGACTTGCAGTTGCTTAACTGGTCAGTGAACTCTCTATAGTTATCTACTCCCTCCGTTCCTAAATAACGTATAAGACCTTTTATAGATAATCTAATAGGGACTACATATGGAGCAAAATGAGTGAATCTACACTCTAAAATATGTCTATACATCCGTACGTATAGTCTATATGGAAATTTCTAAAAGTGCTTATACTTAGAAAGGGAGGGACTAAATGTCAATATAGCTCAAGATACCCTGAAGGTCTTGAATGAAAGTAGTGGAGCGCTGTACAAGCAGTCAAGCATAAGCAAATTGATGGCCACTTATTCGGTGTTACAGCTAAACCAGAAAGCACACTTCTTATTTTATCCATGAATGCTCTCACTGTTGCCATTGTTTTGTGCCATCTCTTACTTGTTTCACAGAAATTTCATCGCAGATCTATTGCAGTGTCATTTTCAATCCTGATCATTCATGGATGCATTCACTGTTGCCATTTTTGTACCCTGAAGATCTACGACAGTGTCGACTAAACCATGTGCTTTCTCATATTTAAAAACGTCTAATGAAACTGAACGAAATAACATGACTTCTACATGGATTTCCCTGATGAACATTAGCCTGTTATGGAAATCCAACCAAGTAAAATATTGTCTTGTCACCGAAAGATGAATTGAAGTCTTTCTGTAACAAGACCAAATTCAGGTACAGTACGGGATTAGTTAATCTCAACTCTGGAGGGAAATTATCAAACTTTGTTCTTACCTTGTTTCAAACTGAGCAAAGCAATGGCAAGTTTATGTTGACCTCTGTATGGGAGACAGCCTGTGTGCTTGTGATTGTTCAATATGATTTTCAGTTAATACAAGTCTAGCTACTATCGTCGAAGCTGGTTTATTGTTATATAATTTTACTTTAGATGTACATGATGCGAGTTTAAAGTATTTGATTAAGTCATAGCTAAGTGTGTTTTAGCCAACTTGAATAATTATCGGGGTAGGCTGTGCTTAGAGATTACATGCTAAACGGGTGTTAACTATTTACTCTAGCTATTTCGTTAAACTGTTTAGTGGCGGGCTACATCAAGTTCCCAAGAGTTTACTAAAGATGTGGCTATGTGATCTTTGTGTAAACAAGAGCTTAGTAACGATGTTTTTGTGCCACAATGGAGACAACTCATCAGTACCATTCTGCTCCTTTTCTTATTATTTTTGGAGTGTCACTAATCCAACCATCTCAGTCTATTTAGCGTTTCTAGCCATCAGATCGAGACTTTGGGTAATTATGAATTCATGGTGTAAAAAATTCCCATCAATGGACATCATTATTCATGCATGTGAAGGTACGCAACAAAGCTACAGAGAATCATCATTGTCGATAGAATAATAAGAATGTTAAATACTATCACTCTAAATCTGTAGATAGTGTCTAGTTCTAGCTATTTAAACCAAAATTGTATTTTGTATTCTGACAGTCCCGGTTTTATACCCCGCGCGCACACACACAAGGCCATTCTCTTCCGTTATTTGTCGAGACGTACTTAGTATCTATCAAATTATAGTATATAGTATCAACTTAGTATTTAAACCAAATCTCTATTGTGTATTCAGAGTCACATCTTCTGTTTTGGACTTGACTGGGAACTCTTCACATACTCAGCTATTTGGTGAGCTAAAGAAAATTCTGATCACAAAATTCTTTCATTTTCGTTTTCATTAGGTCAAGTTTAATGCTTAACCTGACACTATTTTCCCAGTACTACCAAATCTAAAACAAAGTATATTGTCATGCTATTATTTGGTAGTTGGTAGATTGCATGCACATGCTTTCCTGATTGTTGTTTCAAGTATAAACAAGCATGTTGAACTCTTTTTTGTTTCATCAGGTTCTGAGGCACCCGAGGAAGCAAGACTAAACAAAGTGGACACTTTTGGCCACTCAAACTGGATGATCATGACATCCAAAGAACAGTTCATCTCCATTACAACATCATTTTCATCCTTTCTTGGTCTGTAATAATTACCAGCCTTATTGCTTGGTCTGCAGAAACATAACTGTTCCTGAGCTATTGCACAAGTAGTCAAGTACTCTGTTGCATTATCATTTTTGCAAAATTATGTCATGGTTGTGATGAACTGTTGTTGCTATGATGAGACATTGATTCCAAGTCATGCAAAAATTAAGTTGTTGCTGTGATGATCCACAGAGATCACATTTCTATTTTGATTATCCAATTATCTTTGTGGCAAATTTATGTCGTGGTTGTGATGTGTTGGAAATATGCCCTAGAGGCAATAATAAAAGCATTATTATTATATTTCCTTGTTCATGATAATTGTCTTTATTCATGCTATAATTGTGTTATCCGGAAATCGTAATACATGTGTGAATAACAGACACCAACATGTCCCTAGTAAGCCTCTAGTTGACTAGCTCGTTGATCAACAGATAGTCATGGTTTCCTGACTATGGACATTGGATGTCATTGATAACGAGATCACATCATTAGGAGAATGATGTGATGGACAAGACCCAATCCTAAACATAGCATAAGATCGTATAGTTTGTTTGCTAGAGTTTTTCCAATGTCAAGTATCCTTTCCTTAGACCATGAGATCGTGTAACTCCCGGATACCGTAGGAGTGCTTTGGGTATACCAAACGTCACAACGTAACTGGGTGACTATAAAGGTAGACTACGGGTATCTCCGAAAGTGTCTGTTGGGTTGACACGGATCAAGACTGGGATTTGTCACTCCGTATGACGGAGAGGTATCACTGGGCCCACTCGGTAATGCATCATCATTATGAGCTCAAAGTGACCAAGTGTCTGGTCACGGGATCATGCATTACGGTACGAGTAAAGTGACTTGCCGGTAACGAGATTGAACGAGGTATTGGGATACCGACGATCGAATCTCGGGCAAGTAACATACCGATTGACAAAGGGAATTGTATACGGGGTTGCTTGAATCCTTAGCATCGTGGTTCATCCAATGAGATCATCGTGGAGCATGTGGGAGCCAACATGGGTATCCAGATCCCGCTGTTGGTTATTGGCCGGAGAACCGTCTCGGTCATGTCTACGTGTCTCCCGAACCCGTAGGGTCTACACACTTAAGGTTCGGTGACGCTAGGGTTGTAGGGATATGTATATGCAGTAACCCGAATGTTGTTCGGAGTCCCGGATGAGATCCCGGACGTCACGAGGAGTTTCGGAATGGTCCGGAGGTAAAGAATTATATATAGGAAGTGCTATTTCGGCCATCGGGACAAGTTTCGGGGTCACCGGTATTGTACCGGGACCACCAAAAGGGTCCCGGGGGTCTACCGGGTGGGGCCACCTATCCCGGAGGGCCCCATGGGCTGAAGTGGGAAGGGACCCAGCCCAAAGTGGGCTGGGGCGCCACTCCCCTAAGGGCCCATGCGCCTAGGGTTGGGGGAAACCCTAAAGGGGGGCGCCCCCTTTCTTGGGGGGCAAGCCCCCCACCCCTGGCCGCCCCCCCCCCTAGGAGATTGCATCTCCTAGGGCCGGCGCCCCCCCCTTAGGCCCCCTATATATAGTGGGGGGGAGGGAGGACCTCTCACCTTTGCCTTTGGTGCCTCCCTCTCCCTCTCCAACACCCCTCCTCCTCCATAGTGCTTGGCGAAGCCCTGACGGAGTACTGCAGCTCCACCATCACCACGCCGTCGTGCTGCTGCTGGAGCCATCTTCCTCAACCTCTCCTTCTCCCTTGCTGGATCAAGAAGAAGGAGACGTTACACTGACCGTACGTGTGTTGAACGCGGAGGTGCCGTCCGTTCGGTGCTAGGATCTCCGATGATTTGGATCACGTTGTGTACGACTTCCTCATCCCCGTTCTTTGAACGCTTCCGCGCGTGATCTATAAAGGTATGTAGATGCAATCCAATCACTCGTTGCTAGATGAAATCATAGATGGATCTTGGTGAAACCGTAGGAAAATTTTTGTTTTCTGCAACGTTCCCCAACATGATGAACCGTTGTTGCTATGATGTGATGAGCTGCAAAGATCATGTTTTTATATTGGTTATCCAATAGTACAAAGGCAGTCCCCAGCTGCCAAACAATATTTTTATGTGCAAGGGAATGTGGGGATTGGGATTGGAGAGAGTGTGGGGAATTTGAGGGGGTTGAGTGAAGGGAAGGGGATCACCAAATCCCATACAACCCCCAACCTCTTGAGGGCTGGAAAAACCCTTGTGCCAAACAAGGCCCGAGTAAGAAATAAAATACCTAGTTGAGCAATTTATACTTGTTGAAGATACCCGTTGGTGCTAATTTAGTTTATCTGGTCTTAATTTCTAATTAAGTGTGCGCTGACTAATGATTAAATAGGGTATACATGATCTCCCACTGCTCCAATTTGGTCAGAGGGACTAACGCTTGTCTGTGGTCGTCCGGTGGCGTTGCAACTCGTGTGGCAATGACGATGGTGGCAAGAAGAGCTGGGTCGTGGCATGTTCTTCTGTTCGACACATCCTAACCGTGGAGTTGGAGCTTGTAGCGATGCAGGCCGACGTGGTCACAATGATGCCATCTGATGGGCAAGTCAAGCTATGCTGGTGCATCACATAGGCCGATAGGGTTCTCATGTGTTGTTCATTTGAATGGGCCTCGAGTTGCTTGCTTTGGGTAGAGGTGATATTGTAAGCAACCTTGACAGTGTCCTCTCCTTGACAGTGTGTGTGTTTTGTGGGTAGCCAGGTCAGTCGAGATGCTCTATTGTGTGGGCATCTTTTAACGGTTTTCGCTCATGTTTCTGGAAATTAACGAGGTAACTCTCTTGTATCTTTTTCTAGTGAATCGGAGCACCAAGGAACATGACGTAAAAAATATTGCTTTCAAAGGAGATGTGCATATCCGGTCATTCCTGTACTAGAACCATATTATTTATCTATATCTATATCTATACCTACTATTAAAGGGAGGTGATATTCTTGGTTTCGTCCTGCTTTGTCTGGTCCCGCTTTAATTAATTTCACGTATGTTATTTGGTGTCGTTACTTGCCATCCGTTTTGGCCCAACGGAGAAAGCCCACCTGGTGGCGCACTGTGGCCTATGCCCGGAGAGCTGGCCAAAAAAATTAAAATTGCCGATGGGAGGGTTTGATCCCATGACTTGCCAACCGGTCACACACAGACTGTCGGCCCACTGTGGGCTAGGCCCGAAGAGCTAGCAAAAAAAAATTGCCGATGGGAGGGTTCGATCCTATGACCTGCCAACCAGTCACCCACGGTCTTTCCAACTGACCCAACTCACAAATGTGATGGAACCTGGTGGCGCACTTTGGCCTAGGCCTGGAGAGCTAGCAAAAAAAATTAAACGATGGGAGGGTTCAGTCTCATGACCTGCCGGTCACGTCCAACTGACCCAACTAACAATTGTGATGAAAAGAGAAGTTTCATTAAATTATTTAAAAAACTCATGTGTTCAAAAATTTAAGTTTAGAAAATACAACTTAATAAAAAACTTCAAATTTTGAAAAAGTTTCTTTTCTTTAAGTAGAGAAAAATTCATGTTTTCCTGAAAGCAAAAGATAATCAAATGTCAGCGAGAATTCGTTTCTCCCGTTGCAACGGACGGATGTATTTCCTAGATAAAGGTTTCACCTGATGCTAGAATTGCTAAATTGCAAGATATTTTTTCTCCTCTCTCGTTGCAACGCCCATGCATGTTTGCTATATTACAAAAACATATTCACAAAATCAAGAGTTTCGACTAATTTTTACTCAAAGATTTTTATATGAGACAGTAAACATCACTAACTTGTCAACAATGGCAGTAGTGTCATGGAAACAACACATGTGGCAGCACGTCTCTTAAATAAAGTTTAATCTTTACCTAATAATAAAGCAAATTGGGTTTCTTTCGTTCGTCATGGCATTTTTCAGAAACGTCCCTCTATTTCAGAGAATTCAACCCGCAGTTCTGTTTTAAGTTAAAACGAATCGTTATTTTTGTATTTTATACAAAAGTCCCTGTCTTTTCTTGAAATCAACCCGCCATCCGGAATTAAGTCACACCTGAACTGTTATTTTACATTTTTCGAATACCCCCTGATGTTTTAGGTAATTCATCGGTGGATCATATTTAAGTCAAACAAATGCTTTTTAAAATCATCTATATCTTTTAAACCGTAACTACGATTTGAACATGTTATATATGAAATTTGATTAGAAAAATATGTAGAATATGAATATGAGATTATTTTTACCTGTTAAGTATTTTAAAATAATTTTTTGGAATATATTTGAGTCAAACCAAATGATTTTTTAAATTATCTATATCTTTTAAACCGTAACTTCGATTTTAAAATATTATATATGAAATTTTATTAGAAAAATGTGTGCAATCTAAATATGATGTTAATTTTACCTGTTAAATATTTTTAAAATTTTTTTTGGAAGCAAACTTATAATTTATAGTGCAAGATCCATTTTTTCCATACCGACGGCGATCCAGATTGCAAATAAACACCCCACTATAACCATATAAGGAAAATAAAACATCGATAACTACACATGCATACCTCTGAAAAATGTATACCTCTGAAAACATCGATAACTACACATGCATACCTCTGAAAACATCGATAACAACAGATTTCTCATCGCGAGAATGAGAGAAAGCGAGCGAGCGAGCGAGAGAGGGAGGGAGGGAGGGAGGGGGAGAGAGAGACGCCTTAGGATTAATCATATTCAACACACGTTTTTTGTTATTTTGTGTGAACACCGAGGCCATCGCCGGCGAGGGTGAGAAGGAGGATAAGCGGCAACACAAATATGATCCTTGCAAAAATAAAGAAGACGAACCTATTGTGATCTTGGGTGATAGTTGTTGAGTTAAGAGTGTGTGTTATGTTTTCTCTCCCGTTGCAACGCACGGGCCGGCCTTGTTGTCATGATCGACTTGGCGACACAGAAACGGCCGGCACCTAGGTGCAGGAGGTGCGATCCTAGCTCGGTACCCTCAGGGATAGCAAATCCCTCCCACTCTTGGAATGCCACGGCAGCACCCAGGTCTGATGCGCAGAGGACGCCACCCCCCTTTGCCGAGACACCAAACCAGAGATCGTACTCCGGAACATATTCTGCAAGTCCTTTAAACGGCAGCGGCCAGGCACCACTCTTGCTCCACTTACCGCTCACCATGTCCAAGCAGTAGGTGCTGAGGCTCCCTGTGGATATCAAGATGCTTGAGCTATTGACCATAGTGCACGCGGTGATCACACCAGAACGGTCGACACCATAGCCAGGGGCATAGACATAAGGCGGCGGGGGGATGGAGTGCCAGAAAAAGTCCACCCCCTTGAACATTTTAGGCCTTTCACCATACATAAGCGCCTCGAAAGATTGATGTTCCATCTTTTGATCATTCTTAGGGATCGCCTCCATGACCAACAGGTTGTCACCAACGGCGAGGGGCACTGATTTCCACTTGGCCTTTTTGAGGCTTGGCAACATGCGGACAGCTTGCAGGCCGTCATCATATAAGACGGCTCGACCTCTCTCGTCTGTGCAGACGATCTTGTTCCTGCTGCTGCCGAAGAGCATGAACTCCATTATCTCCCGTCTATGCTCGGACCGAGGAGGATGGAAAGCCATTGTTGGCGGCGGCACAGAATGGTCCTCCACCGCCGCAGCCGCGGAGTCAGGTGCACCCTTGGGGTAAACAATTGTGACGCCTTGATGCGGTGCAGAGTGTATGAACTCCTTTTGACATTCATGGCCGTCATGTACAGGAATTTTCGGTTCATTGTTCAAAGACAGACTTCTCTATGGATCAATTTTGCCAGTCCCTTCTTCTAATAATCGCCTAAGAGACCACACGATTATCTGAAATACAAATTACACGCCTTAAGAGAAAGAACAGTAAATTATTATACTGGCTGCTTCACAGAACAATGACCCAAGGCTACTGACTAGCGGTAGCAGGTTTCATTATTTTTGCACAACTATACCACAAATCATACACAAGTACTATTGCTCCAACAGAAGGAAAAATACTTGGTGAAATTTCTAGGCTATTTAGCCTCTGTATATACTTTCCCTGTTATTTTGAGTAGGTGGTCGCAGGTATAGGGCATGGGCAAAATTCAAAACAACCTGCAGTCCCTAAGAACAAATGCAAAGGTACTATATACAGGTTGGAAAAATAATACTGACACTAGTTTCTTGGCAACATCACGTGATCTAGTACTTGGATTTGTAGAATAAAACATACATGAGATTATAAAAGGCTCTACGCCTTAATTTGATATGCAGCAGGCTTCTCTAACGTTATAACTTGTACCCTCAACTAAATCACTGATGGATGGATCAAATCTATACTAGAAAATTTAATACTGAAGCAAAGTAGCCATGTACTAGTGCTAACCACCTTCCAGGCTTGCTCAATTTCTTGCTGGAAATTAAAGAAGCGAGGGCTCCAAGGCCAGCTAGAAGGAAGCAAAGCATTCGTAGGAGATCCACAAGGCCCTCGATGTGCCAGCGGCGATACGGGGATGGGGACACGGCAATTTATAGAAACAGCAATACGTCGATATGACGGGTATATATAAATAATTAATAGAATATCATGTAATAAGTCCAAAAAATAACTGATTGTGTGACATGATTTCCAGTATTAATACTGCCCCATTTGTTGCATCCATGCCTCTTTTTTGGTCCTTGTGGTAAGTGCCCACAGATGCCATGTATGTATATGTCACTGCCTAGCCGGAACAAGAGCAACAGCAGCAGGTGAGCAGGAGCAAGCAACAACAGTATACTGTACAGAGCGAAGCAGCAGCAAAGCCAGCACCCTAACCCTAGAGGAGGAGGACAGGCATGAGGCAATAGCATGGGAGGACCGAAGGAGAGCAGGGGTTTGAGAAAGAAGAAGTTACCGTGCTGGCGGCAGGCGGCCACAGCAGAGGCGACTACGGTCTACAGGAGCCGCCGCCGTCACGCGGTCGCTCGATCCAATCCCATGTCCTGTGCAATCGAGCGAACCGAGAAAGACCGATGGCTGCTAGGGTTAGAGCATCTCGACTCGCCCCCCAACAGCCCATAAGGTCCTTTTTTATAGCCGGCGCTAAAAAAACTCAGTCGTGTTTTCAGGAGTCCAATTTTCACCGGTTAGACACAAAATTGACGCTGGTAGATTCAGACTGAACCCGACGCGCTAGGGTGCCCGGGGGCGTAGGAGAAAACGTTTTTGACGCGAAAGCCTGGTGGAACCGCCGAGTCAGCGGCCAGCCGCGTCTCGTCTTCCTCATCTTCTCGTTTTTCCGTGAGGAATCAATGCCAAGGCTGCCGCCGGCCAGCCTTCCATTGTTTCCTCACGGGCGGCGCAGTCATGGCGCGGCGACACGCCCCTCCCCTCCCGCCACGCGTACACACGTCTGCCCCCCCGGCCGCTATAAAAGCCGCCTCCTCCCTCGCCAGTGGCCGCACTCTCCTTCGCCCGCAGTCTCTCTCTTGCCGCTGACACACATCTCATCTCTCTCTATCTCTTCTTTCTCCGTCTACAACCGCCGATGGGAGAGCGATTCCTCGGCGATGGAGCGGCGGCTAACGGCTTCGGCTGCCGCCACCTGCACGAGTGGGAGCCTTACCTCCTCCACGACGCCAACTACCCGGTGCCGCCTGATATGCGCGTGCCGGGGTGGTGGAGGCTCAGCGTCGGAGGTGTCCCCGTCCCCCCACAGCCCGACGCCGACCGCTTCCACGGCGAGATCGCGCGCGTTCGGGCCTCCCTGCTGGAGGAGGTGCGGGGCCACGCAGAGTACGCCGCCAACAACCACGCGCAGTGGGCGGCATACTTCCAACACCACCACGAGGAACAGCTAGCCTCCACCAACAATGCGCCGGTGAGGGGGCGCCACAACACCGACGGCCGCCGCCTGTGGTGGTCCCCGGGCGCACGCTCCACTTCGTCCTCGAGCACCACGAGGGAGGCAACGAGCCGCTGCTCGAGTACCCGGCGGCCCCGGTCCCTCGCCGCGGCGGCGGCTCTTGGTTGCTGAGGCGCATGGCGGGCAGGTGCTCTTCCTCCTCCTCCTCCTCCTCCCGCTCCTCCAGTTCGCCGGCTCTCACCAACGTCAATGCCGAGCTCGTGGAGACACCGCTCGGGCGGCGCACCCGCGGCGGCGCCCTCGTCATCAATGAGGGCAGCGATGGCTCCTCTGCTCCCGCCTCGTCAAGCCGAAGACGGAGCCGGGGCTTGTCGCTGTCAACAGCGAGCACGACGACATGGCCGCTGGCAACGAGGCCGCCATGAAGTGGGCGTGCAAGGATTACGTCCAGCTTGAGATAGAGTGCCAACGCCGCGCCCTTGATGAGATCACCGCTCGGCGCCACAGCCGTGACGAGGGCGGCGTCATCGTCCTCGAGGATAGCGACGACGAGGCGTCGCCGCCAGCCAAACCCGTACGCCAAGGCGACCCAGGGCAGGGGTGCAGTAGGGACGGTGGCGGCATGAAGAAGGAGGAGGACGACGACGTCGGCGACTACAGCGCCATTGGCAAGCTCTTCGCCCTGTAGGCGTGGCGGCGCGGCAGTAGTAGGAGTTCTTTTTTTATTTTGTTTTAGATTATGCTTTCAATATGTAAAAATGATGGAACACCTAAATTTCGCCGAATTCTATGTCGTGTTTGGCTGAATTTTGGCCGACTATGTTTTTAAGAAACGGCGCCTGGGAAACCGATCGCCCATACGCCGATTTTTCAGCTGGCGCGCCCCCAGGCGGTGCTATTTCAAGTCCCTGAGGGCGAACGGCTGGAGATGCTCTTAGGAGGTGGGCTTCTATTGGGCTCGTTGCGCTCCAGTGTCGCCGGCATCCCGGCAGCGTGTCAGCTCTTTTTTTAAATCATATCAGATCAGATCGGAAAATAGGATACTCTGGTGGCACGCGTATCGGCCACATATCCTGCGTATCGGTGTCGTCCCATACACGGACTCAACACATGTGCACGTATCAATGCTTTGGAGAAGAAGAACCCTAGGCGGAGATACCTGAGTACTCCTGCTTATATAGGGTCTTCCCCCTCTCGCGGGGTGCCAAAATAGGGTCTAGATTGGTTTTTTGTGGCTACAGAGGCTTGCGGCGGCGGAACTTCTGATCTAGAGTTATTTCTAGGGTTTCTGTATTTGTAGGATTTTTTGGCGTCGGTCTCACGTCCAAATGGGCTTCAAGGTGCCACTACCCACCAGGGCGCGCTGGAGAGGGGTGGCGCGCCCTGGTGCCTAGTGGGTACCAAGCAGGGGGGCCCCTCCAGTGAGTCTTTACTCCAGTATTTTTCTTTTGTTCCAAAATAATTCTCCAAAAAGTTTTGTCCAATTCTGAGAACTTTTATTTCTACACAAAAAACAACACCACGGTAGTTTTGCTGAAAACACCGTCACTCTGGGTTAGTTCTACTCAAATCATACCAAAATCATATAGAATTGTTGTAAACATGGCATGAATACTTCAGAAATTATAGATACATTGAAGACGTATCAGTCGCTTCCGCCATTCTTATGCCTACATTTGTTTTTATTACCCCGAGGCTTTCCATTGGCGTCGCGTGTTTCTGAGGTGCCTGCCTCGCTGTTATGGGTACTGCAGGCCAGCTAACTATCTTCGCCCTCACAAAAGCATGTCATGAGCGAGGTTAGGGCTGCCATGGTTCTCGGCTTATCCCGCCCGAGCTGGCAGGCGAGCCACTCATTTCGGATGTTGTTCTTGAATGCAACGATAGCCCCGGTGTCGGAGCAGTCTATGATTTGGTTCTTTTTAGTGAGGAATCGATTCCAGAATTTCTGAGATGATGCACCGGGCTGCTGAGTGACACGGCTGAGGTCATCAGCGTCCGGACGGACATAAGTGCCCTAGAAATTTGCCCGAAAGGCACCCTCAAGGGCTTCCCAGCTGCCAATAGAGTGAGGAGGCAGGCTGTTAAACCCCTGCCTCGTCGGCCCCTTTAATTTGAGCGCCAGGTATTTAATGTTGGGGAACGCAGTAATTTTAAAGAAATTCCTACGCACACGCAAGATCCATCTAGGTGATGCATAGCAGCGAGAGGGGAGAGTGTTGTCCACGTACCCTCATAGACCGTAAGCGGAAGCATTATGATAACGCGGTTGATGTAGTTGTGCGTCTTCACGATCCGATCGATCCTAGCGCCGAAGGTACAGCACCTCCGCGATCTGCACACGTTCAGCTCGGTGACGTCCCACGAACTCTAGATCCAGCTGAGGTCGAGAGAGAATTTCGTTAGCACGACAGCGTGATGACGGTGATGATGAAGTTACCGATGCAGTACTTTTCCTAAGCTCTACAACGATATGACCGAGGTGGAAATCTGTGGAGGGGGGCACCGCACACGGCTAAACAATCAACTTGTTTGTCTATGGGGTGCCCCTCCCCCGTATATAAAGGAGTGGAGGAGGAGAAGGCCGGCCCTCTCATGGCGCGCCCAAGGGGGGAGTCCTACTCCCGGTGGGAGTAGGATTCCCCTTCCCTAGTTGGAGTGGGAGAGGACAGAAGGGGGAGAGAGAGGGAAGGAACGGGGGTGGAAGCCCCCCACCCAATTCGGATTGGGCTTGGGGGGCACGCCCTCCACCTTGGCCGTCTCCTCCTCTCTCCCACTAAGGCCCAATAAGGCCCATACACTCCCCGGGGGTTCCGGTAACCCCCTGGTACTCCGGTAAATGCCCGAACTCACCCGGAACCATGCCGATGTCCAAACATAGCCTTCCAATATATCGATCTTTATGTCTCGACCATTCCGAGACTCCTCGTCATGTTCGTGATCACATCCAGGACTCCGAACTACCTTCGGTACATCAAAACACATAAACTCATAATATCGATCGTCATCGAACGTTAAGCGTGCGGACCCTGCGGGTTCGAGAACTATGTAGACATGACCAAGACTCACTTCCGTTCAATAACCAATAGCGGAACCTAGATGCTCATATTGTTTCCTACATATTCTACAAAGATCTTTATCGGTCAAACCGCATAACAACATACGTTGTTCCCTTTGTCATCGGTATGTTACTTGCCCGAGATTCGATCGTCGGTATCTCAATACCTAGTTCAATCTCGTTACCGGCAAGTCTCTTTACTCGTTCCATAATGCAACATCCCGCAACTAACTCATTAGTCACATTGCTTGCAAGGATTATAGTGATGTGCATTACCGAGAGGGCCCAGAGATACCTCTCCGACAATCGGAGTGACAAATCCTAATCTCGATCTGTGCCAACTCAACAAACACCATCGGAGATACCTGTAGAGCATCTTTATAGTCACCCAGTTACGTTGTGACGTTTGATAGCACACTAAGTGTTCCTCCGGTATTTGGGAGTTGCATAATCTCATAGTCATAGGAACATGTATAAGTTATGGAGAAAGCAATAGCAATAAACTAAATGATCATAGTGCTAAGCTAACAGATGGGTCTAGTCCATCACATCATTCTCTAATGATGTTATCCCGTTCATCAAATGACAACAAATGTCCATGGCTAGGAAACTTGACCATCTATGATTAACGAGCTAGTCAAGTAGAGGCATACAAGGGACACTCTGTTTGTCTATGTATTCACACATGTACTAAGTTTCCGGTTAATACAATTCTAGCATGAAAAATAAACATTTATCATGATATAAGGAAATAAATAATAACTTTATTATTGCCTCTAGGGCATATTTCCTTCAGTATCCCACTTGCACTAGAGTCAGTAATCTAGTTCACATCGTCATGTGATTTAACACCAATAGTTTCACATCTTTATGTGATTAGTTCACATCTCCATGTGACTAATACCCAAAGGGTTTACTAGAGTCAATAATCTAGTTCACATCGCTATGTGATTAACACCGAAAGAGGGATCATGTTTATCTTGTGAGAGAACTTTAGTCTACGGGTCTGCTGTAACGCCCCGTGACCGATGTGCCAGGTGTCCTCCAGTTATTCGTTGTTGTTGCCTTGTCATTGCTTGCGTGTCATGCATTGCATATCATGTCATCATGTGCATTTCATTTGCATACATGTTCTTCTCATGCATCCGAGCATTTTCCCCGTTGTTCGTTTTGCATTCCGGCGCTCCGTTCTCCTCCGGTGGGCATTTTCCCCGTTGTTCGTTTTGTATTCCGGCGCTCCGTTCTCCTCCGGGCCGCTCCATCCGCGCGAGGCAGCCGCCGCTCCATCCTCGCCTCGCCGCCCGCCGTCTCGTCGCTGGCGCACTGGCCACCGCGCCGCATCGCCGCTGCTTCGGCCCCGCCGCCGACGCCCGAGGTGCCCGTGCCCTCAACTCCGGCGCCGCCGCCGCCCAACACCCGGGGAGCTCCTCCCTCTCCCTCGACGCTCCGGCCGGCCAAGTCCCGACGTCTTCGGCCACCTTGTTCTTCGGCGAATAGTGCACTCCGGCGAGCTCCCGACCATCCTTGGTTTCCGTGCCAAACCCTAGATCTGTTTTCAGAGGGTATATTTTTCCTAAGTCCTCGAGATTCCCAGTTTCATATGGCCATGTTCATAGCATCATAACTTTGCATCGGTAGATCCATTTTGGGCATATAGCATATCAAAATGTTCATCTCAGAGAGTACATCATTTCATCTCATTGCATAATTTTCATTTGAGTTCATCTTGATGCCCGAAATGCTGTTAGTAGAGTGCTACTTGAGATAATTGTCAGATCTGCTGCTCCATTTAGATATTTGTCATTTTTTGCCATGATTATTGTGTGCATGATATGCTCCTGTGCTCTACATATGTTTTGTTATATGCTTTGCCATCTTTCCAGAGGTGCAACCCATGTATTTTTGTGATGTGTGTGGTGACTAGCACAAGCGTGCAAAGTGAGGCACTTGGTAATGCTGATTTCAGGGACTTAGCATTTCCACTAAGTCCTTGATCTGTTTATCTCATATGGCCATATGTTCATGTTGTTCCCTAGTGATCCGTGCCTCTTTTGAGGATGATCAGTAAGGATGTTTTATTAATCTTGTAGTGCTCTATCCATCCATTTCTTTGTTTGCAATTATGGAGCAACCTAGCTTGAGTCAATCGAGCTCTACTTTTGCTATTTCGTGAATCTGGGCAGATTGTCTACTTGTTAGCGATTTTGCCGAGGATTTTGTAGTTGATCCGTGCATGCTATGTTATTGTTCTTGCCATGTCTAGGTTGTATAATGTGCATTCTTGATGGGTGTATGCTTAGATTTTCATGCCTTGCTCTGTAGTGAGTGCATCGAGCTCGTAAACATGCCTACTTGATATCTGTTTCAGCATGCTCCAGTTTTCACTAAGTCTCAGAACTGATTATGTTTTTGCCATGTTCACATGCTTGCAATTGTATTTTCTGATCCCTTTTGGCTCAAGGTCACTAAGGGACTTTTTTTAAGCTCTTTGAGTAGCTCCATGCCATGCTTTACTTTGCCATGTTCAGTCCCAGTAGCACATAGTTTTATTGCTCCGAAGAGTGCTATCTGATCTGAAATTCCAGACAAGTGTTAATTTCACTAAGTCTGAAATCTGTTTGCCAAATGCATTTTTGCCATGCTTGTTTGAACCTGTTAATGGATGAATTGGCCGTAGCTCAGTGCTAGTATTTTGTTAAGCATCTTGAGTGGATCCCTGCCATGTATTTTGTTGTCATGTTTTGGGTGCTGTAGCATATTTAGCTTGTTACATTTAGATGGCTACTTGCTGTAAATCGCAGACCGGTGTCATATTTGAATCGCTTGCCATTTCCAAACCGTAACTCCGATTCCGGCGTTCTTTATATCATTTTCAAGAGATTTCATCTCACCTTTCCAGTGGCACACTTGGATTTCCAAGTTGAGGCCAGGTTCATTCATTTCTTTGCAAATCATGCATATGCATCGCATACCGCATCTCGCATATCATACCATGTTCTTGTGTTGGTTGTTTACTATGTTGTGTGCTTCTTTCCGGTGTTTGCTTCTTCAGATTGGTTCCGGTAACGTCGTGTTTGTGAGGACCCGTTCGACTATGTCCGTTTGTCTTCTTCATGGACTCGTTCTTCTTCCTTGCGGGATTTCAGGCAAGATGACCATACCCTCGAAATCACTTCTATCTTTGCTTGCTAGTTGCTCGCTCTTTTGCTATGCCTATGCTGCGATACCTACCACTTGCTTATGATGCCTCCCATATTGTTGAACCAAGCCTCTGAAGGAAATATGCCCTAGAGGCAATAATAAAGTTATTATTTATTTCCTTATTTCATGATAAATGTTTATTGTTCATGCTAGAATTGTATTAACCGGAAACATAATACATGTGTGAATACATAGACAAACAGAGTGTCACTAGTATGCCTCTACTTGACTAGCTCGTTAATCAAAGATAGTTATGTTTCCTAACCATGGACAAAGAGTTGTTATTTGATTAACGAGATCACATCATTAGGTGAATGATCTGATTGACATGACCCATTCCATTAGCTTAGCACCCGATCGTTTAGTATGTTGCTATTGCTTTCTTCATGACTTATACATGTTCCCATGACTATGAGATTATGCAACTCCCGTTTGCCGGAGGAACACTTTGTGTGCTACCAAACGTCACAACGTAACTGGGTGATTATAAAGGTGCTCTACAGGTGTCTCCAAAGGTACATGTTGGGTTGGCGTATTTCGAGATTAGGATTTGTCAGTCCGATTGTCGGAGAGGTATCTCTGGGCCCTCTCGGTAATGCACATCACATAAGCCTTGCAAGCATTGCAACTAATGAGTTAGTTGTGAGATGATGTATTACGGAACGAGTAAAGAGACTTGCCGGTAACGAGATTGAACTAGGTATTGAGATACCGACGATCGAATCTCGGGCAAGTAACATACCGATGACAAAGGGAACAACGTATGTTGTTATGCAGTCTGACCGATAAAGATCTTCGTAGAATATGTGGGAGCCAATATGAGCATCCAGGTTCCGCTATTGGTTATTGACCGGAGACGTGTCTCGGTCATGTCTACATTGTTCTCGAACCCGTAGGGTCCGCACGCTTAAGGTTTCGATGACAGTTATATTATGAGTTTATGAGTTTTGATGTACCAAAGGAGTTCGGAGTCCCGGGTGAGATCGGGGACATGACGAGGAGTCTCGAAATGGTCGAGACATAAAGATCGATATATTGGACGACTATATTCGGACATCGGAAAGGTTCCGAGTGATTCGGGTATTTTCGGACGTACCGGGGAGTTACGGGAATACGAGGAAGAAGCAATGGGCCTTAATGGGCCTTAGTGGAAAGGAGCAGGAGGTGGCGCGCGCCCCTCCCAAGCCCAGTCCGAATTGGACAAGGGGTTTGGGGCGCGACCCCTCTCTCCCTTCCTTCCCCTCTTCCTCCCCCTTGCTCCTTTATATACGGGGGCAGGGGCACCCCATAGACACAGAAGTTGATCCTCGTGATCGTTTTCTTAGCCGTGTGCGGTGCCCCCTTCCACCATAATCCTCGATAATATTGTAGCGGTGCTTAGGCGAAGCCCTGCAATGGTAGTGCATCAAGATCGTCACCACGCCGTCGTGCTGACGGAACTCTTCCCCGACACTTTGCTGGATCGGAGTCCGGGGATCGTCATCGAGCTGAACGTGTGCTAAAACTCGGAGGTGCCGTAGTTTCGGTGCTTGATCGGTCGGGCCGTGAAGACGTACGACTACATCAACCGCGTTGTGCTAACGCTTCCGCTGTCGGTCTACAAGGGTACGTAGATCATACTCTCCCCTCTCGTTGCTATGCATCACCATGATCTTGCGTGTGCGTAGGAATTTTTTTGAAATTACTACGTTCCCCAACAGCCTCTAACCCACCTTGTCCTAGCAAACCGTTGATTGGCTATGTTACCGCTTTGCTCAGCCCCTCTTATAGCATTGTTAGTTGCAGGTGAAGATTGAAGTTTGTTCCTTGTTGGAACATGGAGATGTTGTTCCTTGTTGGAACATGTTTACTTGTTGGGATATCACAATATCTCTTATTTAATTAATGCATCTATATACTTGGTAAAGGGTGGAAGGCTCGGCCTTATGCCTGGTGTTTTTTTCCACTCTTGCCGCCCTAGTTTCTGTCATATCGGTGTTATGTTCCCGGATTTTGCGTTCCTTACGAGGTTGGGCTATTATGGGAACCCCTTGACAGTTCGCCTTAAGTAAAGCTCTTCCAGCAATGCCCAACATTGGTTTTACCATTCGCCACCTAGCCTTTTCTTTTCCCTTGGGAGTCGCCCTCCTGAGGGTCATCATTATTTTAACCCCCCCCCGGGCCAGTGCTCCTCTAAGTGTTGGTCCAACTGAGCGATGTCCGGGGCTACCAGGGGCAACTCTGGGCTGGCCTACCCGACGTTTGGCTCATCTGAGTGTGCCTTGAGAACGAGATATGTGCAGCTCCTATCGGGATTTGTCGGCACATTCGGGCGGTGTTGCTGGTTTAGTTTTACCCTGTTGAAATGTCTTGAAGAACCGGGATGCCGAGTCTGATCGGATTGTCTCGGGAGGAGGTCTATTCCTTCGTTGACCGCGAGAGCTTGTGATGGGCTAAGTTGGGACACCCCTACAGGGATTTGAACTTTCGAAAGCCGTGCCCGCGGTTATGGGCAGATGGGAATTTGTTAACGTTTGGTTGTAGAAAACCTGAAGTTGACCTTAATTAAAATGCATCAACTGCGTGTGTAACCGTGATGGTCTCTTTCCGGCGGAGTCCGGGAAGTGAACACGGTGTTGGAGTTATGCTTGACGTAGGTTGTTTTAGGATCACTTCTTGATCATACTTTTATCGACTGTGCTTTGCCGTCTCTTCTCGCTCTCATTTGCGTATGTTAGCCACCATATATGCTAGTCGCTTGCTGCAGCTCCACCTCTTACCTTTACCTTACCTATAAGCTTAAATAGTCTTGATCGCGAGGGTGCGAGATTGCTGAGTCCCCGTGACTCACAGATACTTCCAAAACCAGTTTGCAGGTGCCGATGAGTCCGTGCAGATGACGCAACCAAGCTCAGGAGGAGCTCGATGAAGATCTTGTTCTTTGTGTTGTTTCATTCTAGTTGATCAGTAGTGGAGCCCAGTTGGGGTCGATCGGGGACCATGTCGCATTTGGGGATCTTCTTTTATTTTGGTTCCGTAGTCGGACCTTGATTGTATCTGGATGATGTAATGCTTTATTCATGTATTTGTGTGAAGTGGCGATTGTAAGCCAACTATGTATCTCTTTCCCTTATGTATTACATGGGTTGTGTGAAGATTACCTCACTTGCGACATTGCTTTCAATGCGGTTATGCCTCTAAGTCATGCTTCGACACATGGGAGATATAGCCGCATCGAGGGCGTTACATCTGCAACATTCAGATCCGTATGTATTTTGTAAATTTCTATGTCTACAATACTCCGTACAGAGCTACTCTAGCTAATTGCTCCCACTTTCAATATGTATCTAGATCGAGACTTAGAGTCATCTAGATCGGTGTCAAAATCTTGCATCGATGTAACTCTTTACGATGAACTCTTTTATCACCTCCATAACCGAGAAATATTTCCTTGGTCCTTTTCAGGCATTTCAGGATGTTCTTGACCGCTATCCAGTGATCCACTCCTGGATTACTTTGGTACCTCACTGCTAAACTAATAGCAAGGCACACATCATGTCTGGTACAAAGCATTGCATACATGATAAAACCTATGGCTGAAGCATAGGGAATGACTTCCATTTTCTCTCTATCTTCTGCAGTGGTCGGGCATTGAGTCTGACTCAACTTCACACCTTGTAACACAGGTAAGAACCCTTTCTTTGCTTGATCCATTTTGAACTTCTTCAAAACTTTATCAAGGTATGTGCTTTGTGGAAGTCCAATTAAGCGTCTTGATCTATCTCTATAGATCTTGATGCCCAATATATAAGCAGCTTCACCGAGGTCTTTCATTGAAAAATTCTTATTCAAGTATCCTTTTATGCTATTTAGAAATTTAGTATCATTTCCAATCAATAATATTTCATCTGCATATAATATCAGAAATGCTATAGAGCTCCCACTCACTTTCTTGTAAATACAGGCTTCTCCAAAAGTCTGTATAAAATCATATGCTTTGATCACACTATCAAAGCGTATATTCCAACTCCGAGAGGCTTGCACCAGTCCATAAATGGATCGCTGGAGCTTGCACACTTTGTTAGCACCTTTTTGGATCGACAAAACCTTCTGGTTGCATCATATACAACTCTTCTTTAAGATATCCATTAAGGAATGCAGTTTTGACATCCATTTGCCAAATTTCATAATCATAAAATGCGGTAATTGCTAACATGATTCGGACAAACTTAAGCATCGCTACAGGTGAGAAGGTCTCATCGTAGTCAACTCCTTGAACTTGTCAAAAACCTTTTGCAACAAGTCGAGCATTGTAGACAGTAACATTACCGTCAGCGTCAGTCTTCTTCTTGAAGATCCATTTATTCTCTATGGCTTGCCGATCATCGAGCAAGTCAACCAAAGTCCATACTTTGTTCTCACACATGGATCCCATCTCAGATTTCATGGCCTCGGTCCATTTTGCGGAATCTGGGCTCATCATCGCTTCCTCATAGTTCGTAGGTTCGTCATAGTCAAGTAACATGACTTCCAGAATAGGATTACCGTACCACTCTGGTGCGGATCTTACTCTAGTTGACCTACGAGGTTTGGTAGTAACTTGATCAGAAGTTCCATGATCATCATCATTAGCTTCCTCACATACTGGTGTAGGAATCACTGGAACAGATTTCTGTGGTGAACTACTTTCCAATAAGGGAGTAGGTACAATTGCCTCGTCAAGTTCTACTTTCCTCCCACTTACTTCTTTTGAGAGAAACTCCTTCTCTAGAAAGGATCCATTCTTAGCAACGAATATCTTGCCTTCGGATCTGTGGTAGAAGGTGTACCCAACAGTCTCCTTTGGGTATCCTATGAAGACACATTTCTCCGATTTGGGTTCGAGCTTATCAGGTTGAAGCTTTTTCACATAAGCATTGCAGCCCCAAACTTTAAGAAATGACAACTTGAGTTTCTTGCCAAACCACAGTTCATAAGGTGTCGTCTCAACGGATTTCGATGGTGCCCTATTTAACGTGAATGCTGCCGTCTCTAAAGCATAACCCCAAAGCGATAGCGGCAAATCAGTAAGAGACATCACAGATCGCACCATATCTAATAAAGTGCAGTTATGACGTTCAGACACACCATTATGTTGTGGTGTTCCAGGTGGCGTGAGTTGCAAAACTATTCCGCATTGTTTCAAATGAAGACCAAACTCATAACTCAAATATTCACCTCCACGATCAGATCGTAGAAACTTAATTTTCTTGTTACGATGATTTTTCCACTTCACTCTGAATTTTTTTGAACTTTTCAAATGTTTCACACTTATGTTTCATCAAGTAGATATACCCATAGCTGCTCAAATTATCAGTGAAGGTCAGAAAATAACGATACCTCCACGAGCATCAACACTCATCGGACTGCATACATCAGTATGTATTATTTCTGTAGCGACCCGACCAGAATGGATCGAGTCTCTATGCTTAAGTGTCATCCCTGGATCGGTATGCTGACACACACAGTACTCGAGGATTTATAACAGAGGTAAATCACATGTAAAAGTAACGTAAATACTATTATCTCAATCCAAAATAGCGGAAGTAACAAGGTTATGGATTCCCATCAACACCAACGGCAAAGTTGAGTGTAGAAATCGTAACCCTAACGTATCACTTACTCGTCGTAAGATATCCTGCAACATGAGGCGTTGCAGCCACAAAGGGTCAGTACATTGAATGTACTGGCAAATTCACACCATAGAGAATGATGAACAATGGCTATCACTACATGCATATATGGCTGGTGGAAAAGCTCTATGGTTATATGTTTTTGCGAAAAGCCAATTTTTCCCTACTGCAAAGGAATAAATTTTTTTTCACTACCATGGTGGTTGTTAAACATTGAGAATGGTTGACAGCATTCTCAATCCCAATTAAGCATCATCATTAAAACCCAACCAATTATTTAAGTAACGTGATGAGATCAACAGGATAATCCAAGAACTAGATACTCAAGACGTCCATAACCGGGGACACGGATAATCATGATTAGTTTGTACACTCTGCAGAGGTTGCGCACTTTTCCCCACAAGACTCGATCTCCTCCGTTGAATTTCTCACACTACATGGTGTTTGAGAAATGGATGACCAAGACATAGTATTTCAGAAGCGCTAGCACCTTACGATGGGTAGACCGTTATACCTACTTTCCCCTACATCTGCTAGTCTACCACCGTAAGAGTTCGCACGACTTAGTCAACTATGCTAGAGCCCATAGTAGCTTGTGGCTGCACACGGAAGAGCTTTGATTTGCAAAAAGAATCAACTCAAACGGAGCTATGAAACTCAAGTTATGATCAAACGAAGTTTGAATTCAAATCTGATCTAATTTAAATTTTAAAATTTTCAAAAACATGTTTGAGTTATTTTACTGGATAGAGGGGATCATAATGAAGAAGTGGGCATTGGTTTCGTTGGATTTAGACAAACGAGTAAAAAGTTATGGCTATTTGAAAAAATCAGGGCCAAGCTGTTTTACGGAAGAAAAAATAGCTACGGGCTAGGGTCTAATGTATAAATACGTAGACTAATTGATAATCTAATTATTTTATCATATTAGTCCAAAAATAATAAACTACGGAGGTATAGGAAGAAAAAAAGACAAAGAAAAATACCTTTATAAGGCAGAGAAAAGACAACTTTGAAGAAAGGAGACAATTTCCAAAAGTCGCGCCGGAGAGGAGAAATATATTTTTCTTAAATGAATCTAGTCAAACCAAAATATTAATTTAACCCGAATCAGATGATTTTTAAAGGCTCTATGGGTCTATATTTATTGGTGAAAAAGAGGCTTAGGGTCAAAGGCTAGGCAATGTGGGACTAAACGTAGACGAAAATAAACGAAACAGAGAAGAAAAGAGGCGGATGGCCTAAAGGCCTTCGGCCGGCCGCGCGCACGCTGCGGTGCAGTTTTTTTTTTACAAAATTCGGCCTAAGAGAAAAAAAAAGGCTGGCTGGGCCTGGCCTATTTAAGAGAAAAACAATGGGGCGCCAGAAGCTACTATACTGTGCATGTAGGCGATAAATAAATATGAGCCGCACGTACAGTTTTTTTAAAAAATAGAAAGAGAAGGAAAACCGAATAACAAAATAAAATAAAAATTTTATATAGGCATATTATATATCAAAAATTTCAGAAAAAGATTTTCTACGACATGAACATTTTTCTGGCATTAAATAAAATACACAGAAATTCTAATAATTCCAAGAGTGCTCCTGCTCTAATAAGATCCAATAAAAATTATTTTAAAAATACCAAAATGAAATCAAATTTATTTCTCTCCAATTTTCTATTGTAGGGAATCATGTTACCCTATTTTCCATGTATTTTATTTTTGGAGAAAAATGATTTGAATAAAATCCAAATAACTCCAAATTGAAAAATAATTCCAAAAAGACTTTGAATTTGATCCTTTGAAACTCCCAACTCATATTTCATATAATTTGAAGAAGTCATTTTTATCTCCTCTCGTGAAAATCATTGAGTTGCATAAAGTTTCAGAATTGGAAATATTTTCCAAATGAAATTCAAATATTTTCAACACCCCTTGTCATTTAAATAAATGGAAAAAGTCATGTCATCTTCTCTCCAGGGTTTCGTGGTGAAAAGAATTTGAATTCACGGAGATCACGAATGAAAAATGAAAGTTTGGGAAAGTCCTTTTATTCCCTCTCATTTAACTTTCAAAAAGGTTTCGAATTTCACTCAATTTCACACAATCAATCAAATCTATCTATTTATTATAACATTCCAAAATTTAGAATTTTGGGATGTTACAAACCTACCACCCTTAAAAGGAATCTCGTCCTCGAGATTCGGAGAGGCTAGAAAGAAATAAGTTAGGTTCGGGGTCTCTTCAAAATTTCATCAATCGTCTCCGGGGTCCGGGGTGCTACCACCCTGAGAAGCATGGTTACGGTTCCATCAAAACTCATATACTTCATCCATATTGTTAACAGTGTCAGTCTTCTCAGATTTTTAGGATAATTCCTTATCTGGGCTCTTTCGGTAGTGGCATAACCTTTTTCCTCAATTCTTCTGTCTTTCATCTTGGTAAGGTTCTTCTGTGACCGGGTCTTCTTAGCTGACGGGTCTAGCGCCAAAACTAAACAACTATCGATATCTCATGGTGGTCAACAATTTATGGTTCCTTCTATAGGAAATGGGTCTGGTTGATCCTCATCGTATAACCTACGGTTGGCAAAGCTGCCTTGTACAAGGGGAAAATACCTACACCATTCTAAGGTTCAAACAAGGTTTAATATTGTCGTCTCTCTACTATAGGCAAGTCACTCAGATTTACCATCCCATATAGCAAGGCGAATAATAAGAGTAAGTCGGTATGGTGATCAATCCATCCCGCACCCAAATCATTACCATGTATACAGTTTAGCGAATCTCGCATACTAACACTCAGTCATCCTCACAAGCATTGCAGAATTTCTCTTGTCGACAAACTAAGTTCGGATGATTCCATGGATTCTGCAAGCCAAACAAACATCTTTCGTTCCTTCACAACTCTCAGGTTTTGCGTTACTCCTATAAAATTGTATGCCGATAAACGTTGTATCTTCCTCCAGGGTTTTTCCTTTAGCAAGAATGTGCTTGCTTCTTGGCAGGTCCTGGGGCCTGTGGGTTATGGCCCATCTTATCACTTGTAGTCCCTTGAACTTATCATCGGGCAACTGATCATTATTCCAACTTCCAACTTCCTAGTATTCTTAAATCCATCCTATTGTACTATCTTCCTGTTGGAAATATGCTCTAGAGGCAATAATAAAATGTTATTATTATATTTCTTTGTTCATGATAATTGTCTATTATTCATGCTATAATTGTGTTATCCGGAAATCGTAATACATGTGTGAATACATAGACCACAACACGTCCCTAGTGAGCCTCTAGTTGACTAGCTCGTTGATCAAAAGATAGTCATGGTTTCCTGACTATGGACATTGGATGTCATTGATAATGGGATCACATCATTAGGAGAATGACGTGATGGACAAGACCCAATCCTAAGCATAGCTCAAAGATCGTGTAGTTCGTTTGTTGTAGCTTTTCCGAATGTCAAGTATCATTCCTTAGACCATGAGATTTTGCAACTCCCGGATACCGTAGGAGTGCTTTGGGTGTGCCAAACGTCACAACGTAACTGGGTGACTATGAAGGTACACTACAGGTATCTCCGAAAGTGTCTGTTGGGTTGGCACGAATCGAGACTGGGATTTGTCACTCCGCATGACGGAGAGGTATCTCTGGGCCCACTCGGTAATGCATCATCATAATGAGCTCAATGTGATCAAGTGGTTGATCACGGGATCATGCATTACGGTACGAGTAAAGTGACTTGCCGGTAACGAGATTAAACGAGGTATTGGGATACCGACGATCGAGTCTCGGGCAAGTAACGTACCAATTGACAAAGGGAATTGTATACGGATTGATTGAATCCTCGACATCATGGTTCATCCGATGAGATCATCGAGGAGCATGTGGGAGCCAACATGGGTATCCAGATCCCGCTGTTGGTTAGTGACCGGAGAGTCGTCTCGGTCATGTCTGCATGTCTCCCGAACCCGTAGGGTCTACACACTTAAGGTTCGGTGACGCTAGGGTTGTTGAGATATTAGTATACGGTAACCCGAAAGTTGTTCGGAGTCCCGGATGAGATCCCGAACGTCACGAGGAGTTCCGGAATGGTCCGAAGGTGAAGATTTATATATAGGAAGTCAAGTTTCGGCCATCGGGAAAGTTTCGGGGGTAATCGGTATTGTACCGGGATCACCGGAAGGGTCCCGGGGGTCCACCGGGTGGGGACACCTATCTCAGAGGGCCCCATGGGCTGAAGTGGGAAGGGAACCAGCCCCTAGTGGGCTTGTGCGCCCACCTTGGGCCTCCCCCTGCGCCTAGGGTTGGAAACCCTAGGGGTGGGGGGCGCCACCCTTGCCTTGGGGGGCAAGGCACCCCCTTGGCCACCGCCCCCCCTAGGAGATTGGATCTCCTAGGGCCGGCGCCCCCCTAGGGACCCTATATATAGTGGGGGGGAGGGAGGGCAGCCGCACCCAAGCCCCTGGCCTCTCCCTCTCCCTCCCGTGACACTCCTACGTCTCCCTGCGCTTGGCGAAGCCCTACCGAGATCACCGTTGCTTCCACCACCACGCCGTCGTGCTGCTGGATCTTCATCAACCTCTCCTTCCCCCTTGCTGGATCAAGAAGGAGGAGACATCTTCCCAACCATACGTGTGTTGAACGCAGAGGTGTCGTCCGTTCGGCGCTTGGTCATCGGTGATTTGGATCACGACGAGTACGACTCCATCAACCCCGTTCTCTTGAATGCTTCCGCGCGCGATCTACAAGGGTATGTAGATGCACTACTCTCTCCCTCGTTTGTAGATGACTCCATAGATTGATCTTGGTGATGCGTAGAAAATTTTAAAATTCTGCTACGTTCCCCAACAGTGGCATCATGAGCTAGGTCTATGCGTAGTTACTATGCACGAGTAGAACACAAAGAAGTTGTGGGCGTCGATATTGTCAATTATCTTGCCGTTACTAGTCTTATCTTTATTCGGCGGCATTTTGGGATGAAGCGGCCCGGACCAACCTTACACGTACGCTTACGTGAGACCGGTTCCACCGACTGACATGCACTAGTTGCATAAGGTGGCTGGCGGGTGGTTGTCTCTCCCACTTTAGTCGGATCGGATTCAATGAACAGGGTCCTTATGAAGGGTAAATAGAAATTGGCAATTCACGTTGTGGTTTTGGCGTAGGTAAGAAACATTCTTGCTAGAAACCTATAGCAGCCACGTAAAAAACTTGCAACAACAATTAGAGGACGTCTAACTTGTTTTTGCAGCAAGTGTTTTGTGATGTGATATGGCCAAAGGATGTGATGTATGAGATGATCATGTTCTAGTAATAGGAATCACGACTTGCATGTCGATGAGTATGACAACCGGCAGGAGCCATAGGAGTTGTCTTTATTTATTTATGACCTACGTGTCAACATAAACGTCATGTAATTACTTTACTTTATTGCTAAAGCGTTAGCCATAGTAGTAGAAGTAATAGATGACGAGACAACTTCAAGAAGACATGATGATGGAGATCATGGTGTCATGCCGGTGACAACGATGATCATGGAGCCCCGAAGATGGAGATCAAAAGGAGCAAATGATATTGGCCATATCATGTCACTATTTGATTGCATGTGATATTTATCATGTTTTACATCTTATTTGCTTAGAACGATGGTAGCTTAAATAAGATGATCCCTCGTAATAATTTCAAGAAAGTGTTGCCCCTAACTGTGCACCGTTGCGAAGGTTCGTTGTTTCAAAGCACCATGTGATGATCGGGTGTGATAGATTCTAATGTTCGAATACAACGGGTGTAAGCCAGATTTACACACGCAATACACTTAGGTTGACTTGACGAGCCTAGCATGTACAGACATGGCCTCGAAACATGGAAGACCGAAAGGTCGAGCATGAGTCGTATAGAAGATATGATCAACATGAAGATGTTCACCGATGTTGGCTAGTCCGTCTCACGTGATGATCGGACACGACCTAGTTAACTCGGATCATGTTTCACTTAGATGACTAGAGGGATGTCTATCTGAGTGGGAGTTCATTGAATAATTTGATTAGATGAACTTAATTATCATGAACTTAGTCTAAAATCTTTACAATATGTCTTATAGATCAAATGGACCACGTTGTCCTCAACTTCAACGCGTTCCTAGAGAAAACCAAGCTGAAAGATGATGGCAGCAACTATACGGACTGGGTCCGGAACCTGAGGATCATCCTCATAGCTGCCAAGAAAGATTATGTCCTAGAAGCACCGCTAGGTGACGCACCCATCCCAGAGAACCAAGACGTTATGAATGCTTGGCAGTCACGTGCTGATGATTACTCCCTCGTTCAGTGCGGCATGCTTTACAGCTTAGAACCGGGGCTCCAAAAGTGTTTTGAGAGACACAGAGCATATGAGATGTTCGAGGAGCTAAAAATGGTTGTCCAAGCTCATGCCCGGGTCGAGAGATATGAAGTCTCCGACAAGTTCTTCAGTTGTAAGATGGAGGAAAATAGTCGCTTCCACCGAGCTATAAGAGCTTTGTGATGAACTTCAATATGTAGGGGATGGAAAATACCATTCCTGAGGTATATTCAATGCTAAAATCAGCGGAGGTGGAAATCAAAAAGGAACATCAAGTGTTGATGGTGAATAAAACCACTAAGTTCAAGAAAGGCAAGGGTAAAAAGAACTTCAAGAAGGACGGCAAGGGAGTTGCCGCGCCCGGTAAGCAAGCTGCCGGGAAGAAGCCAAAGAATGGACCCAAGCCCGAGACTGAGTGCTTTTATTGCAAGGGAAGTGGTCACTGGAAGCGGAACTGCCCCAAATACTTAGCGGATAAGAAGGCCGGCAACACTAAAGGTATATGTGATATACATGTAACTGATGTGTACCTTACCAGTACTCGTATTAGCTCCTGGGTATTTGATACCGGTGCGGTTGCTCACATTTGTAACTCAAAGCAGGAGCTGCGGAATAAGCAGAGACTGGCGAAGGACGAGGTGACGATGTGCGTCGGGAATGGTTCGAAGGTCGATGTGATCGCCGTCGGCACGCTGCCTCTACATTTACCTACGGGATTAGTTTTAAACCTCAATAATTGTTATTTAGTGCCATCTTTGAGCATGAACATTGTATCAGGATCTCGTTTAATTCGAGATGGCTACTCATTTAAATCCGAGAATAATGGTTGTTCTATTTATATGAGAGATATGGTCATGCTCCGATGGTGAATGGTTTATTCTTAATGAATCTCGAGCGTAATGTTACACATATTCATAGTGTGAATACCAAAAGATGTAAGGTTGATAATGATAGTCCCACATACTTGTGGCACTGCCGCCTTGGTCACATAGGTGTCAAACGCATGAAGAAGATCCATGCAGATGGACTTTTGGAGTCTCTTGATTATGAATCATTTGACACGTGCATACCATGCCTCATGGGTAAAATGACCAAGACTCCATTCTTAGGAACAATGGAGCGAGCAACCAACTTATTGGAAATCATACATACTGATGTGTGCGGTCCAATGAGTGTTGAGGCTCGCGGTGGCTATCGTTATGTTCTCACCCTCACTGATGACTTGAGTAGATATGGGTATGTCTACTTAATGAAACACAAGTCTGAGACCTTTGAAAAGTTCAAGGAATTTCAGAGTGAGGTTGAAAATCAACGTGACAGGAAAATCAAGTTCTTGCGATCAGATCGTGGGGGAGAATACTTGAGTCACGAATTTGGCACACACTTATGAAAATGTGGAATAGTTTCACAACTCACGCCGCCTGGAACACCTCAGCGTAATGGTGTGTCCGAACGTCGTAATCGCACTCTATTGGATATGGTGCGATCTATGATGTCTCTTACCGATTTACCGCTGTCATTTTGGGGCTATGCTTTAGAAACTGCCGCATTCACTTTAAATAGGGCTCCGTCGAAATCCGTTGAGATGACACCGTATGAATTATGGTTTGGGAAGAAACCTAAGTTGTCGTTTCTAAAAGTTTGGGGATGCGATGCTTATGTCAAGAAACTTCAACCTGAAAAGCTCGAACCCAAATCGGAAAAATGCGTCTTCATAGGGTACCCTAAAGAAACTATTGGGTATACCTTCTACCTCAGATCCGAAGGCAAGATCTTTGTTGCCAAGAATGGGTCCTTTCTAGAGAAAGAGTTTCTCTCGAAAGAAATAAGTGGGAGGAAAGTAGAACTTGATGGAGTATTACCTCTTGAACCGGTAAGTGACGCAGCTCAAAAAAATGTTCCTGAGGTGCCAGCACCGACTAGAGAGGAAGTTGATGATGATGATCATGAAACTTCAGATCAAGTTGCTACTGAACTTCATAGGTCCACGAGGACACGTTCCGCACCAGAGTGGTATGGCAACCCTGTCTTGGAAATCAAGTTGTTAGACAACGGTGAACCTTCGAACTATGAAGAAGCGATGGCAGGCCCGGATTCCGACAAATGGCTGGAAGCCATGAAATCCGAGATAGGATCCATGTATGAAAACGAAGTATGGACTTTGACTGACTTTCCCGATGAACGGCGAGCCATAGAAAATAAATGTATCTTTAAGAAGAAGACAGACGCGTATGGTAATGTGACCATCTATAAAGCTCGGCTTGTCGCTAAGGGTTATCGACAAGTCCAAGGGGTTGACTACGATGAGACTTTCTCACCCGTAGCAAAGCTGAAGTCCGTCCGAATCATGTTAGAAATTGCCGCATTCTATGATTATGAGATATGGCAAATGGACGTCAAAACGGCATTCCTTAATGGTTTCCTTAAGGAAGAATTGTATATGATGCAACCGGAAGGTTTTGTCGATCCTAAGAATGCTGACAAGGTGTGCAAGCTCCAACGCTTGATTTACGGGCTGGTGCAAGCATCTCGGAGTTGGAACATTCGTTTTGATGAGATGATCAAAGCGTTTGGGTTTACGCAGACTTATGGAGAAGCCTGCATTTACAAGAAAGTGAGTGGGAGCTCTGTAGCATTTCTCATATTGTATGTGGATGACATACTGTTGATGGGAAATGATATAGAATTCTTGGAAATCATAAAGTCCTAGTTGAACAAGAGTTTTTCAATGAAGGATCTTGGAGAAGCTGCTTATATATTAGGCATCAAGATCTATAGAGATAGATCGAGACGCCTCATTGGTCTTTCACAGAGTACGTACCTTGACAAGATATTGAAGAAGTTCAAAATGGATCACTCAAAGAAGGGGTTCTTGCCTGTATTGCAAGGTACGAGATTGAGCACGGCTCAATGCCCGACCACGGCAGAAGATAGAGAAAAGATGAGTGTCGTCCCCTATGCCTCGGCCATAGGGTCTATCATGTATGCTATGCTGTGTACCAGACCTGATGTAAACCTTGCCGTAAGTTTGGTAGGAAGGTACCAATGTAATCCCGGCATGGAACACTGGACAGCGGTCAAGAATATCCTGAAGTACCTGAAAAGGACTAAGGATATGTTTCTCGTTTATGGAGGTGACGAAGAGCTCGTCGTAAAGGGTTACGTTGATGCTAGCTTTGACACAGATCTGGATGACTCTAAGTCACAAACCGGATACGTGTATATTTTGAATGGTGGGGCAGTAAGCTGGTGCAGTTGCAAGCAAAGCGTCGTGGCGGGATCTACATGTGAAGCGGAGTACATGGCAGCCTTGGAGGCAGCACAAGAAGCAGTCTGGATGAAGGAGTTCATTACCGACCTAGGAGTCATACCCAATGCGTCGGGCCCGATGACTCTCTTCTGTGATAACACTGGAGCTATTGCCCTTGCCAAGGAGCCCAGGTTTCACAGGAAGACCAGGCATATCAAGCGTCGCTTCAACTCCATTCGTGAAAGTGTTCAAAATGGAGACATAGAGATTTGTAAAGTACATACGGACGTGAATGTGGCAGATCCGTTGACTAAACCTCTCCCTAGAGGAAAACATGATCAACACCAGAACTGCATGGGTGTTCGATTCATCACAATGTAACTAGACTATTGACTCTAGTGCAAGTGGGAGACTGTTGGAAATATGCCCTAGAGGCAATAATAAAATGGTTATTATTATATTTCTTTGTTCATGATAATTGTCTATTATCCATGCTATAGTTGTGTTATCCGGAAATCATAATACATGTGTGAATACATAGACCACAACACGTCCCTAGTGAGCCTCTAGTTGACTAGCTCGTTGATCAAAAGATAGTCATGGTTTCCTGACTATGGACATTGGATGTCATTGATAACGGGATCACATCATTAGGAGAATGACGTGATGGACAAGACCCAATCCTAAGCATAGCTCAAAGATCGTGTAGTTCGTTTGCTGTAGCTTTTCCGAATGTCAAGTATCATTCCTTAGACCATGAGATTTTGCAAATCCCGGATACCGTAGGAGTGCTTTGGGTGTGCCAAACGTCACAATGTAACTGGGTGACTATAAAGGTACACTACAGGTATCTCCGAAAGTGTCTGTTGGGTTGGCACGAATCGAGACTGGGATTTGTCACTCCGCATGATGGAGAGGTATCTCTGGGCCCACTCGGTAATGCATCATCATAATGAGCTCAATGTGATCAAGTGGTTGATCACGGGATCATGCATTATGGTACGAGTAAAGTGACTTACCGGTAACGAGATTGAACAAGGTATTGGGATACCGACGATCGAGTCTCGGGCAAGTAACGTACCGATTGACAAAGGGAATTGTATACGGATTGATTGAATCCTCGACATCGTGGTTCATCCGATGAGATCATCTAGGAGCATGTGGGAGCCAACATGGGTATCCAGATCCCGCTGTTGGTTATTCACCAGAGAGTCGTCTCGGTCATGTCTGCATGTCTCCCGAACCCGTAGGGTCTACACACTTAAGGTTCGGTGACGCTAGGGTTGTTGAGATATTAGTATACGGTAACCCGAAAGTTGTTCGGAGTCTCGGATGAGATCCCGGATGTCATGAGGAGTTCCGGAATGGTCCGGAGGTGAAGATTTATATATATGAAGTCAAGTTTCGGCCATCGGGAAAGTTTCTGGGGTAATCGGTATTGTACCGGGACCACCGGAAGGGTCCCAGGGGTCCACCGGGTGGGGCCACCTATTCCGGAGGGCCCCATGGGTTGAAGTGGGAAGGGAACCAGCCGCTAGTGGGCTGGTGCGCCCACCTTGGGCCTCCCCCTGCGCCTAGGGTTGGAAACCTTAGGGGTGGGGGCGCCACCCTTGCCATGGGGGGCAAGGCACCCCCTTGGCCGCCCCCCCTAGGAGATTGGATCTCCTAGGGCCGGCGCCCCCCCTAGGGACCCTATATATAGTGGGGCGAGGGAGGGCAGCCGCACCCAAGCCCCTGGCCTCTCCCTCTCCCTCCCGTGACACTCCTCCGTCTCCCTGCGCTTGGCGAAGCCCTGCCGAGATCACCGTTGCTTCCACCACCACGCCGTCGTGCTGCTGGATCAAGAAGGAGGAGACGTCTTCCCAACCGTACGTGTGTTGAACGCGGAGGTGCCGTCCGTTCGGCGCTTGGTCATCGGTGATTTGGATCACGACGAGTACGACTCCATCAACCCCGTTCTCTTGAACGCTTCCGCGCGCGATCTACAAAGGTATGTAGATGCACTCCTCTCTCCCTCGTTGCTAGATGACTCCATAGATTGATCTTGGTGATGCGTAGAAAATTTTAAAATTCTGCTACGTTCCCCAACACTTCCTTCCTTCTATTGGCACCAAACTAGGACATGATTACTCAGACTCATCATGGAGTTTCCATTGATCCATATTTCCGACATCGTACCTCCTTTATATCCAATAGTAATTTATCTCTTCATCCTTGTGGGATATCCCACATACCGAGATAAAAACTTATACTTATGGAGTCCATATTCCACTTCATGGAACATCATTATCCTTTCCAGGGTCAAGCGTCCTTACAGGGGAATACTGGCCATCTCTGCATGGCACTTCTTCAACTGGGAAACATGAAACACATCATGAACTCCTGACAGTCCTTCGGGTGACTCCAACTTGTTGGCCACTTCTCCCATACGCTCCAAAAGTCGGTATGGTCCTACAAATCTCGGGGCTAACTTTACCTTAACTCCAATTCGTTTAACTCCTCGCAGAGGGGACACACGAAGACATGCTCTATCTCCAATTTCATAGACTACCTCCTTGAGTTTTTGAGTCTACATAACTCTTATTCCTGGCCTGAGCTACCTTCAGTCTACCTCGAATCAACTTAACATTCTCTTCTGACTCCTTGATCACATTTGGTCCAAACAACTGATGGTCTCCAACTTCATCCCACATACTCTTGGGGCATCACACATATCGAGACAAAACTTGTATTCATTTTGTCCGAAATCCACTTAGTGGAGTATCCTTATCTTTTCCAGGGGTCAACGGTTCTTACAGGGTACTACCACCCTTAAAATGCACAAATCTTCCATAGACCATATTTCTCATATCCTCAAAAATGGTCAAAATCCTTCTTCATAGAGTAACAACTCATAAAACCCAAATCTTTACCAACGATGCTAACTTTATTGATTCTCCAATGATTACAATCTCTTGCTTTTCCATTACATGTCTCAACTCAACACCTCAATATAAAAGAAAATGTTCTAACTTCTACTACTCCATTTCTTTTGTTGCAAACTCAACTATCTAGCACAAGTTTCCTTCTCCTTAGGGCATTCTCTGGAAAAGTGCCCTGCTCCATTACAACTAAAACATATTACTTCTGACAAGTATCGAGGTTTCCTTTTTGGCAACTGTTGAGGTAGTGCCCTGACTCCTTGCACCTGTAACAGGTGATATGACTCAGGTCCTTCCTGGAGTCCAATCTGCTTTTCTTCCTGGGCCTTTCCATGCCAATCATGGCTTCTATTTCTTGTGGGTCATACTCTACTTCCTCCGTCGGGAGTTCTACTAGATCCCCATTCAAACAATTTTGGGAGATGTGTCCTTCTTCTCCACATGAATAGCAAGACTTAGTGCAGGGTTTACTCGGGTCCTCTTTAGGCGTGTCCTCCACATCTTCCTTCATCACGGGTTCTTCTAAAATTTCCATAAGGGCTCCTTTATTTACTTCTTTCTTCTGTTGGATGGTTCGTTGTACTATGGGGTAAATGTGACACTTAGCAGGATAGTGGATAGTCCCTTCACACAAGAAACAAGTAATCTGCCTAGTTGGGCATTCTTCAACTGGGTGACTTCCTTCACAATTAGGGCATTCATCCTTGTGTTCTTTATGGGTGTGTCCTATTTCTCCACAAATTTTGCATGCACAAGGTTTCTTCATATCCTTTCCATAAGGCTTGAACTTCTGGGACACGAAACGAGACTTTAGCAAAGTCAACTTAAAATCTTTCCAAGTGGTTACTCCTTGCCATCCATTGATGGTTTGGTACATTCTCCACCAAGTAGCAGCACCTCTTTCAAAGCACTGAAGCGCATGTTGGGTCATATCCTTTCCGACTATAGGGTTATCCTTTAGGTGATCCTCCATGTTCTGAATCCATCGGTCTGTCTCCAACTGACTCATCGGTCCAAAAAATACAAGCTCATCTCCATTCATACTCTATTGGGTCCATGGGTTTGGGTGAGATAAGAGAGATAGAGAGGGATACACACAATACAAACAAAAGTTTTGAAAAGACAGATTTTATTTGTGGCTGTCGAAAAAAACATCAAACAAATGACAGCTCACAAACATCGCATCTAACGTAGGTATATAACAGGGGTTTGGTCTTCTAAAGTTTAATAAATCTTCAACGTCGTCTAACTCTTCAAGTCTTGTCCATGCCTCCAATGGCTTCTCCCGATCATGCTTGTCTTTCTCAAATCCTTTTGCCAGATCATTTCTGTTGTCGCAAAGTCTATCGTGATGTCCTTTAATATTTCTGGAGTTGCGTTCCAAACTTCTGAGTTTCATCAACCTCGACATGAGCCATGATCCTACTGTCCTTCAGTTCCTGACGAATCTTTGATGTCTCAAGGCTCTGCTCCTCTAGCCTGGCTACTTTCAGCTTCTGGGTCTTGAGTTCTTCACGAAACGCTTCCTTATCAAATACTGCTTCTTGTAGGTCCATCTTAACTTCTTGATGTAACACTCCAGATCCTGGTGATACACCAGCTAAGGTTAAAACTTCATCTTTTGCCGATAGATGTTCCATCATCCTTCTTCCATCCAATCCATTCTGAAGAAATGCATCCTTAACTCAGCATGGTGACAATAGCATCAACGAGTGGTATCATCAGGGATGGACGTGTTTCTGCCCTTGTCATTGCCATGAGCTATCTTCCATAATTGATATCTCCTGCCTTAGGGTTTTCTTGACAAAACTTTGAGTTCTCATGCTCCTTGTTTCAGTCTTTCTCCGATACACCTTGATCTTGGGTATTGACAACTTCCATAGTCTGCCAAGTTCCATAAGGGTAGTTGAGGGAGTCCTGGATTAGGGGGTGTCCGGATGGCCGGACTATACCTTCAGCCGGACTCCTGGACTATGAAGATACAAGATTGAAGACTTCGTCCCGTGTCCGGGAGGGACTTTCCTTGGCGTGGAAGGCAAGCTTGGCGATACGGATATGCAGATCTCCTACCATTGTAACCGACTCTATGTAACCCTAACCCTACCTGGTGTCTATATAAACCGGACGGTTTTAGTCCGTAGGACAACATACATATCAACAATCATACCATAGGCTAGCTTCTAGGGTTTAGCCTCCTCAATCTCGTGGTAGATCTACTCTTGTACTACCCATATCATCAATATTAATCAAGCAGGACGTAGGGTTTTACCTCCATCGAGAGGGCCCGAACCTGGGTAAAACTTCGTGTCCCTTGCCTCCTGTTACTATCCAGCCTAAACGCACAGTTCGGGACCCCCTGCCCGAGATCCGCCGGTTTTGACACCGTCAAGCGCACCCGGGGTAAACTACAACAAGACCGCCTGGCACGATCCGAGCAGGCATAGCAATGCGGCCCCAACCCCAACCCTCGCAAAAAGGCGACGCCAGTACTTCGCGTACATAACTATGCTCTTGAGATACCACGGGCACAGGGGGAGGGGCACCATCACGGCACGCCCAAAACACGGCTTCAACCGTACCAGGGGCTGCCGATTTTTTAATTTTCTCTTACTTTCAGGACTCCACTCTTCGGAAGGCCTGTTCGGCAGTTCAATTGCCGCACAAACGATGCAAGAACCAGGGAAGCAGACAAGCCACGCCGCATTATGGAACTCCCAGGTGGTCTCTATCACGAGCAGTATACCTGTTTCACATATTATTCCATAGCTTGCCCCTGGAGCGGACATGTTAAATAGTCCAACCTTTTGCTTATCGCATTATTTGTATCGTTCTGCTTTGATCGCAGCCCTCTTTTAATAAACAATGCATAGCTTTTGTGTATTTTTGCATTACTCTTTTTTTATATTTATATATGTTCCTTAACGACATGTTGCACCCGTACACTTTGGTACGGCCAGAATATGCCAGGGGCTTCAGTACCCCTCAATATGGTGTGAGAAGTCCGAACACTTAAACAAGTGTGGCACCCCGAACTTATAGCATTATATGCATCGGCTCCGAATCATGTCTTGGGTCAATAGTTGGGTTTGCCCGGCTCCTATGTTTTCGTGCCTTACGTTCCGCTATATCGGCTAAGGTAGCACTAGGAGAACCACTGCGATTGTGCCCCAGTTGAGCTGGGTCGAGCACCTCAGTGGAGAAAGCTAAAACTGACTGTCATGATGAAGCGAGAGTTGGTTGCTGTTCGAGAGGTTTTTTCGAGTCCCTAAAGACTTATGCCGCTTAGGGCGAGGAGCCGGCTCTGTCCGGCCAAGGCGTGGATAGCGCCCCGAACTCAGTCTTCCGAATACCAGGGGCTTCGCCGAAATTTAAAATTATAGAATTCTATGGCTAAGTGAGAGTGTTCACGCATTATAGTCCGATTGCCTTGTTCGTTGGGCTGAGCGCCTCCCTCGAAGGACCCAAACATGGGAAAAAGAGCGCTCAGGTTTATCCCCGAACACCCCAGCACTAGCGGCACGGGGGCAGAAGCCGACGACTCGTCATCTCTCGGAATTGATAACAGCCGCATAGAAGGTAATATTTTAAATTCAAACAGCATTGCTTAGCGCATATGAACAAGTTTTCAGCGCACAGGACAAAACGAGCGAGTTTTACTCAAAGATTACATCCATAGAACATTCATCCGCCACAAGGCGGGCACCCTTCAGAACATCCTTATAATAATTCTCGGGCTTGCGATGCTCTTTACCCGGTGGTGGCCCGTCCTTCACAAGCTTCTCAACATCCAGCTTGCCCCAGTGCACCTTCGCACGGTCAAGGGCCCTACGGGCACCTTCAATGCAGACGGAGCGCTTGATGACTTCGAGTCTTGGATAGGCCTCCACCAGCCGCCGCACCAGCCCGAAATAGCTCCTAGGCTGAGCCTCTCCAGGCCACAGCCGAACTATGAGGCCCTTCATGGCCTGTTCGGCCGGCTTGTGCAGCTCGACCAGTTGCTTCAACTGGTCGCTCAGGGGCACGAGATGTCCGGCCTCAGCGTACTGAGACCAGAACACCTTCTCCGTCGAGCTGCCCTCCTCGGCTCGATAGAATGTGGCGGCATCAGATACACTCCGGGGAAGATCTGCGAACGCTCCTGGAGAACTCCGGATTCGGGTAAGTAACAAGTAACTCATGTTTATGTGTTTGCTTTGCATAAAGAAAGCCTTACCCACCGCTATCTTCTTCACCTCATCCAACTCCTGGAGGGTCTTCTGGGATTCGGCCTTGGCAGACTTGGCACTTTCAATAGCCGCCGCGAGCTCGGACGCTCGCGTCTTTGAGTCAAGCTCCAAACTCTCATGTTTTTCCATGAGAGACTGGAGCTCTTGCCGTACCTTTCCAACCTCGGCCTCATACTTCTCCCGCTCGGTGCGCTCCGCGGCCGCCGTCTTCTCGGTCTCGAGCAGCGCTTGCTTAAGGGTCGCCACCTCAGACGTGGCCCCTACAATAGCCACGATAATCCTGTCATTTTTTGCAATTGCACCTTTTTATATATATATATATATTTAAACAAGGTATTTCTTACCTTTTGTCCTCGAGCTGCTTCTTGGCACGTCCGAGCTCTTGCTCGGACCGCTCGAGGTCCTGCTTCAGCGTGTCCACTTTCACAGTCAGTGCGACGGACGCTAGCAGGGAAGCCTGCACACGCATATTGACTCCTTTTTGTTAGACTCCTGCGAATTTTATTTGATCCTCTATTCGACTTTTCTTCCCGAACGCCAAACAGAGCATCAGGGGCTACTGTCTATGCGGTAATATTATTTACACACTCTTTACTTACCTCAAAGCCTCTTAAAAGGCTTGT